>NC_133655.1:54137523-54739090 GCF_009905375.1 Apium graveolens
CACTTAGGAGTGAGATCTAGGTTGACCACCATAGTTGTAAGATAGTGTAAGGTCAGTAGAGAAAAAGGCTCAAGTGAGGGTCTATAGGTCTTGGATAGTTTAGTAAAGGCACATCGAGTTAGGAAGCCAAAATTTGAAGACTTTGTCTAGTTTAGCGACCAAGTGACTTAAGTTGTGAGTCGAGATCATCCAAGCCTAGTGTTGCATTATGGTGTATGTGGTATTATTTGGTATTAAAATATGATATGTGAGTATATGTGGCTATGTGTGCAATTATATTTTTAAGGTGAATATAAATTATGTGCATATAGGCCTAAGTGTCATCCGTGTTTAAATTCGGGTTGTAAATAGGTTAAGTTGGTGAGAATATATTATAATGAGGATTATTATTTATGTAGGATCTCGAGACGAGGGTAAAATTGCCATAAAGGTCGAGTGAAGCTTCCAGTTGCTCCTACCAGTCAGACCAGACCAGCCTTCCTCAAGGCAAGTGATTCAACTTGTCTTTCGTATTCACTGCAAATAGCTCATATATATTGATGCAACTATCATGAGTCATTTTGATATATTTAAATCAAGCGTATCTTATGTTTATCTTTGAATTATATAGAAATGCCATGAACCCTCGAGTACGTATTGCAAGTAGTTCAAAAGTCTTATCATGATAGTATATTAAAGTAATTTGAATGACATGATAAAATAAAGAGTTGTTATAGCACTTGGTTGATCCTCTTGATTACCATGCTAATGATTCCTAAGTATTGATATCTCATCCTAATACTTGAACCCCTATAGAACCTTACCTTGATACCTGAAAGCCAGATATATATCAAAGTTGATCCTCATTGATTGATACCCCTCTTTCTTATCCTAAAGCTTGACAATTCTGATATATCCTGAGTTAAAGATCATTTCTTCATACCTTAACACCCTTAGTATTCATGATGTTTATCTTCTTGATGATCTAGCACTTGCACCTTGATGAGAAGCCATTGCTTTAAGCCCAGTTTGGCATTACCCCTTCATAATATCCAATAGCCTCACTAAATTTCCTTGTCCAAGTTTTGATATATGAAAACCTTTCAGTTACCCTAATAGAGTAAAGTTTAGTGGATCATGGCCCTGAGATCTAGTACCATATTTCCCGTGTTTCGAGTTGATCTATAATCCCTTAATAAAAATGTTTACGGTCAAAAGAGATTTTGTCATAAATCGGCATCGATTTTTAAAATGATTAAAATGTGGATTTTCAGTCCCAAAGGGGGATAAATGTTTTCTCTGAATAGTGGATCTGGACTGAGACGCGAGTCCTTTCCACACTTATATTAGGCTTAAAAGTTGCCTAGGGATCCCATTAATGTTTTAGAACCCGGCGAGGTTCGGGATTACTTCGCGGCTGATCACCGGCTGTAATCCGTAGCGTCATAAAATGATTTTGATTAAGATATGATTTTGAAATTGTTTTGATACAAGCAAAATGATGCCATCACCCAAAGTTTTATCTCTCGTTATCATTGGTTATGTCTTCCCATTATCATTCTTTAATGTATTTCTCGATTTATATTTTGTATCGTACTATTTAGCACTTGTTGAACATTTGGCTCACTCCTTGCTTTACCCTGATATTACAGCTAGTAGCTATGGTTAGATTCCAGCAGACCGCCCGTAAGACCTGTGATGCTGATGCTTATGTTCGAGCTCAGGTAGAATAAGAGATAGTAGTTTGTGTGAGGACTTGATATTAAAATCAATTGTAATAGATGGTAGTGTTGGGCTGTTCCAAACCCTAAACTGTAAAATCTTGGATTTGGTTATGTTTACTTCTTTTAAAATGTTATAATAGTCATATTTAAATTATTGGTAAAGTTGGGGTGTGACAGGTTTTGGTATCAGAGCTACGGTTTAGAGTCCCTGGACAGCCCAAATAGGTTATAGGGTATATGTATAGGTTATAGATAATATGCGAGAGAGTAGGTTAAGTAAATTTATTATTAATACTCCTCTTATTGGTTGTCAGCAAAGGGCGCATTCCTCGTCATCCTCTGGGTCGGACGACACTATTGCTTTCTCCGTGTATGCTGAGTTGAGGTGCGAGTTTGATATGCTTCAAGGCAAGTACGACCGACTAATAGACCGACTGAAGAACGTGTACCCGGACAGCCGAAACTATGAAGGGAAGCCCAAGGAGCAGATGACTGCGAGACTTGAGACCTTGGTACAGTATGTCAACACTAAGCTTGAGGAGATGCCAGTGCACCGGGACCGCACCAGCCAGTATGTCATTCAGATGGTGGCGGATGAGCTCCAGAGCATTGTGAAGACGCTTCGAGAGGAAAAGACTACCAAGCCCCGTTCAGATGGAGTGGAGCCTTAGTTCTTTCCACTTACCTTTTCATGTTGTTGTACTATCAGACTCCATAGAATTCCCAGTTGTTTCCGTTATTTCCTTTAAAAAAAACCTGTTGTTCCTAGAATCAGACTTTGTCCTAATCCTGATGTATTGTGACCTTTAAATTTCAATAATCATGCACTATTGTTCCATTTGCTCTCAACTGTTATTTTAAGCTTTTATATGCATCGCCATATTTGCTTAATTTGAAACTTGACCTCATAAGTAAACAAGAATGCCATGCGATACCCTCAAATTATTTTATCATTCATATCTGTTTTGACGTAACTCTTATTTCAGGATCATGCCTCCCAAAAAGAAGAACCCAACAACCACATCTACCACAGACCCAAATATTCTTCGATTACTGGAAACTTTGCAACAACAAACCAATGTTATAGCTCAACAACAACTAACTCTTCAACAACGAATTGAAAACCAAGATAACCGTGAACCACACCAACCACCTAAACCACCAGTACCACCTAGACAAGTTGTCACTTTCAAGGCATTTCAGAATGTGAATCCACCTGCATTTCATGATACCACTGATCCAGTAATAGCTAACACATGGATTAAGGAAATGGAAAGGGCTTTTGAGTTGGTACAGTTAGGAGACGATCAGAAGACGCCATATGCTACTTACTTCTTGAAGGGCAAAGTCATCTATTGGTGGGAATCAGTAAAAGCTATGAAAGTAACTCAGCCGGTTTCTTGGGAGAGATTTAAGAAGTTATTTCTGGAAAAATATTACCCTAAGTACATGCAGAATCAGATGGAGCTTAAATATTTGGAGTTGAAGCAAGGGAACTTGACTATACTGGAGTATGAGAAGAAGTTCACTGAGTTGTCAAGGTTTGTGACAAAGTATACCAGCACTGAGGAGGAAAAAGCAAATAAATTTCAGCAAGGATTGGAGCCTTGGATCAGAGATAGAGTGGCTATGTTTGAACTTGAAACCTATGCGGGAGTAGTATAGAAAGCTGCTCTGATTGAGAATAATGGGATGCAGTCAAGGAAGGAAAGGGATAATAAGAAGAGGAAGGTTCCATTTTATGGAGAAAAGTCTGAAGCCGGAAGTTCACAAGATTGGAATGTAAAGAGGATCGGATTCCATAAGGGTGGAAATTTTCAAAAGAAGGGAAATTTGGGCAAAAGGCAAGAATCAAAGGGGAAAAACCAGGCAAGCCAATGCCAAGTTGGAGAAAACAGGTTCCAGAGACCAGAATGCAAGCACTGTGGAAGAAGGCACCCTGGAGTGTGCAATAAACTGAGCATGACCTGCTATAGGTGTAACCAGAAGGGGCATTTGGCGAATGAGTGCAAGATGCCGAAGCCAGGAGTTACGTGTTATAAGTATGGGAAGACTGGACACATAGCTAGGGAGTGCAAGGCAACCGGACCAGTCAGAGCTCTAATAAATGTGGCAAGTACCAGTGCGAGTGTGCCAGCTGAGGTATTGGCATTACCTCCACCACCTACACCAACCCCGCAAGCAACAACAAGGACATTTGATCTGAAGATGAAGGATGCTTTTCAGAATTCTGAGGTGATAGCAGGTACACTTTTACTCAATAATGTCAAAGCTAAAGTATTGATTGATTCGGGAGCAACAAGATCTTTCATATCAGAAACTTTTGTTGATAAGCTTCAATTTGATAAAATGATTTTGAGTGAGGTAGTAAATGTGGTAATTGCGAACCAAGAGAAGATTACTGTGAATCAATTCTGTCCGAAGTGTGAGATTGATATTTCGGGGTATAAGTTTTCAGCCGACTTGATACTTTTCAAGTTGGGGGAGTTTGATATAATTTTAGGAATGGATTGGTTAGGAGAGAATAACGCTCAGATTAATTGTAAGACCAAGAAAGTGTATTTAAAGATGAAGAGTGGAGAGAAGGTAGTATTTAAGGGGCGGAGGCAAGAACAACTATTCCTTACAATCGTTCAGGCTAAGAAGCTACTTAGAAAAGGTTGTGAGTCGTTCCTAGCTTATGTAGTGGATTCAGAAAAAGGGAGTCCCAGCATAGAAGATATACCTGTAGTTAACGAGTTTCCCGATGTATTTCCAGACGAACTACCAGGCTTACCACCAGATCGATAAATTGAGTTTGAGATCAACCTTGCTCCAGGCACGGAACCAGTTTCAAAGGCCCCATATAGGGTGGCACCAGCAGAAATGAAAGAGTTGGTGAGCCAGCTACAAGAATTATTGGATAAGGGAGTGATACGACCAAGTACGTCGCCATGGGGAGCACCTGTTCTGTTTGTAAAGAAGAAAGATGGGAGTATGCGACTATGCATAGATTATCGGGAGTTGAATAAGGTAACGATCAAGAACCGCTACCCGCTACCAAGAATAGATGACCTTTTTGACCAGCTAAAGGGAGTAAAATGCTTTTCAAAGATTGACTTGAGATCGGGATACCATCAATTAAAGATCAAAGAAGAAGATATTCTCAAGACAGCATTTAGGACCAGATATGGGCATTATGAATTCCTAGTAATGCTGTTTGGATTGACCAACGCCCCGACCGTATTCATCGATCTGATGATCGAGTATTTAAGAAGTATATGGACAAGTTTGTTGTGGTATTCATTGATGACATCCTTATTTATTCTAAGTCGGAAGAAGAACATAAACAGCACCTCTGGATAGCATTGGAGATACTTCGGCAAGAGAAGTTGTATGCCAAGTTTTCCAAATATGAGTTTTGGTTAAAGGAAGTTCAATTCTTGGGACACGTCATTGGAAATGAAGGAGTTAAAGTGGATCCGGCAAAGATTGAGGCAATTATGAGTTGGGAGAGGCAAAAGACTCCTACGGAAGTGCGAAGTTTTCTAGGATTGGCAGGATACTATAGAAGGTTTGTCAAGGATTTTTCAAAAATCGCCACGCCATTGACCAAGTTAACCAGGAAGAATCAAAAGTTTGAATGGAGTGCAGAATGTGAGGATAGTTTTCAAGAGTTGAAACAGAGATTGGTAACAGCTCCGGTGTTAGTACTACCAGATGACCAAGGAAACTTTGTGATATTCAGCGACGCTTCACATAAAGGATTGGGCTGTGTGTTAATGCAACACAGTAAGGTGATCGCGTATGCGTCAAGACAGTTGAAACCGCATGACTTGAAGTACCCGACGCACGACTTGGAGCTAGCCGCCATAGTGTTCGCACTTAAGATTTGGAGACATTACCTCTACGGAGAGAAGTGTGAAATCTACACAGATCATAAGAGTTTAAAGTACATTTTCACTCAGAAGGAGCTCAATATGAGGCAGAGGAGATGGCTGGAATTGATCAAGGACTACGATTGCTCGATAAATTACCATCCTGGAAAAGCGAATGTTGTGGCCGATGCACTAAGCAGAAAGGAGAGATTGAATATAATGGCAACACCAAAGGAATTGACTGAAGAAATCAATAGATTTGAACTGGAACTCCGTGATGGTGGAAAAGTTAAAGAAGTTTGTCATGTAATGACTTTTCAGCCAACCCTAGTGGAAAAGATAATGAAATGTCAAGAAGAAGTAATGGAGAAAGAAAAGAATCAGTTAACTGGAGAGGAGATTAATACTCAAAGGGATGAGCAAGGGATTCTAAGGTTTTCCTCCAGAATTTGGATTCCTCATGTACCTGAATTAAAGAATGAGATCCTACACGAAGCCCACAATTCGAAATTTCCAATCCACCCGGGAAGCACCAAGATGTATCGAGACTTAAAGAAGAACTTTTGGTGGCCAAATATGAAGCGAGACGTGGCAGAATGGGTTGCGAAGCGTTATACTTGTCAGAAGGTGAAGGCAGAACATCAACGACCAAGGGAATTAATTCAGCCCCTAAAGATTCCAGAATGGAAATGGGAAAATATTGCTATGAATTTTATAGTGGGACTACCGCGAACGAAATCCGGACATGACACTATATGGGTTATAGTTGATCGTCTTACGAAGTCAGCGCATTTCCTTCCAATTAACGAGAAGTCGTTATTGGACAAATTGGTTCATCTGTATGTGCGCGAAATCGTACTAAGGCATGGAGTACCCGTATCAATAGTTTCAGACAGAGATCCCCGATTTAACTCGAGATTCTGGAAGCAATTTCAAGAATGTCTTGGCACGAAGTTGAATATGAGCACGGCGTACCACCCGCAGACTGATGGTCAGAGCGAAAGGACAATTCAAATAATCGAAGACATGTTGCGCAGTTGTGCAATCAATTTTACAGGAAATTGGGACGACCACTTGCCATTGATTGAATTCTCTTACAACAATAGCTATCATTCCAGTATTGGCATGCCACCATACAAAGCTTTGTACGGGCGAAAATGTAGATCACCAACAAGTTGGGATGAAGTAGGAGAAGGAAGGATTCTTGGCTCGGAATTGGTGCAACAGTTGCATGACACAGTCAAGCTAATTCGGAGAAGGTTACTTGCTTCTCAAGATAGACAGAGGAAGTATGCGGATCCAACGCGTAAGGATGTTCAATTTCAAATTGGCGAAGCTGTTTTGTTGAAGGTATCGCCTAGAAAAGGGTTGTCTAGATTTGGCAAGAAAGGGAAGTTAGCACCTAGATATGTAGGTCCTTTTGAAATTTTGAGTCAAGTGGGGAAGGTGGCCTACGAGTTGGCCTTACCACCTCAGTATCAGCATGTGCATAATGTGTTCCATGTGTCGTTGCTTAAGAAGTACAATCTTGACGCTATCCATGTGATAGAATATGAACCTGTAGAAATTCAGGCAGACCTGTCATTTGTGGAGCAACCGGTCAAAATACTCGACTGACAAGAGAAGAGTCTTAGAAATAAGTCAGTAAAGTTAGTAAAAGTACTTTGGAGGAACCCTAAGGTCGAAGAATCGACTTGGGAGTTAGAGTCTGATATGCGTTCCCGGTATCCTCATATGTTCTCTTAGATTTTGGGGACAGAATCCCTTAAGGGGGAGAGGATGTTACAACCGGCATTTTCCTGTAATATTATTGGTAAATTTGGTGCAATTTTAAAGCCGAATGCCAATATATTCAACTATTGTATGCTTGTGTGAATGAAAATTTTTGCGTCCTAAATTTGCTTTATGTGGTATATGATTTTTTAAAGCAAAAGTTTATTTATTTCTTTTATTTTTGATTTATAAAAAATATTTTAAACCTTGAATAAATTTCTTTTTAAAAGTCATTTTGTTCACAAATTTCAAAAGTGGTTTTATAAAATTTCTAAATATCCAAGTTATTTTATGGTATAAATTTTATAATTTTTAAACTTGTATTTTATTTTATAAAAATAAATCTTTATAAATTTTAGATGTCATAATTAGCAAATTACAAGGAAGCCCTTGCATGCAAACCACCCTTTCATTCTTTTCAAGGACAAAGAGGACAATTCCAAACCCACTAACTCATGAACTAGTAGCCAAATTACCTCCTTGACCTTGCATGCAAGTTAGCTTAATTCTAGCTAGAAGGATACCCTTGTCATTTCTCAAACCCACTCACAATATAGTCAAATCAAGACATAAAAACAACTCAAGGAAGTGATCACCACTTCACTTCACCCCACCACTTCACTCTCATCTCCTTCCTCCCCCTCCCTCTCGGCTTTTCCCCCTCCCCTCTCGGCAATTCCTAAAAATCGAGCCCCCATCCCCTTCTTTCTTCATTTCTCACTCAAACAATCATCCTATTATCAAGTAATGCTACTCCCTACATGTTGTTCTTATATATCTTAAGAGTTTAGAGTAGAAAAACTTATGTGTTGACCTTGCTTGGTGGTGTTTTGTTAAAACTCCAAGTGAATATCCTTGATTCTTGTGAATTCAAGGCTTTCACCATGAGTTATAGTAGCAAAGGGTTGAGAATGGCTAGACATGAGTATGCTACACTCATGCAATTGTTGTTTTCACCCTAATCCATTCGGCCATGACTTGATAGGAGCCGAATGGATGGTGTTTTGGTTGTCATGTTCCACTTTGTGTGTTTTTATGATGATAACATGAAAATCTTAGTGAAGTCTTGATAAAACCCTTTGCATGCTAAGTGATCATCTAGATATAGTTTATGCTAGGCTTGCATGTCAATTTCATGGTAAAATATATTTAGAAAACATGTTGCTTTGATTGGTAAAACTCGAAGACATGCATGTAAGCTTTAATTTCAGTAGGAATAAGGTGTTAATATTGAATAGTGCTTTGATGTATGGTAATAATTCGTGTATATATTATAAAAATACATAACTTGTTGTATCAAAAACTTGATGACTTGTAAATTATGCAATGTGATTTCCTTTGTTTTGCCATGATTGCACCTTAGGTAAGGATGATCTCCACCAAGATTATTTTGAGTGTAAGGGAGTTAATTCATTAGATCACCATGTTTAAGTCTTGGTTTGGGTATTGGGTTGTTGGTGGTTGAGTTTGTCAAGTAAAAACCTTGGAGAAAGAAGAGTCTTAGTTTCTGCAGAAAATCAGTTTAGTACCCTGAGGTTTAGAGTGAGTTTTGACCACGTCATTGATGTGCACTTTGAGGCCCAAGACACCAGAAGTTAGTATTAGGAGTATATAAAAGGTTTTAGGAGTTGGTTGGAGGTTTGCATGTCGTTTGGTTAGGTGCACAAGTAGAATAACAAAATCTGTCCAGCAGGGGACAGTTTTGTTGCAACTTAGAAAAATGGAGATTTGACCATGTCATGGGTAGGCCCTCATTAGGCCCTGTTAGGCCTTAGTTAGATGGAGTGTCAGAGAAGTTTTTCCAACCATAGTTCATAGGATATGAGTTAGAACCATGTGTCACAAGTTAATTCAAGTCAGGGTATTTTCTGCCCAGGAAAACAGGGGAACCTTGGACTTTAAGCTTAGGCCCAAGAAGGCCCAAGCCAGGCCCTTGAGCCACATCAAGTTTGGGAGATTCCCTAAGGTCAGGAGAGTCTTGTGTGAAAGTTTTGAAGGAAAACTTGTAGTTTAAGGGTGTCTAATGCACTCAAGAAAACATAGATGTCATTCTGAAATTTACACCAGTGAGCGCTTTCACTTATCGCCTACTTTTAGAACACTTAGGAGTGAGATCTAGGTTGACCACCATAGTTGTAAGATAGTGTAAGGTCAGTGGAGCAAAAGGCCCAAGTGAGGGTCAATAGGTCTTGGATAGTTTAGTAAAGGCACATCGAGTTAGGAAGCCAAAATTTGAAGACTTTGTCTAGTTTAGCGACCAAGTGACTTAAGTTGTGAGTCGAGATCATCCAAGCCTAGTGTTGCATTATGGTATATGTGGTATTATTTGATATTAAAATATGATATGTGAGTATATGTGACTATGTGTGCAATTATATTTTTAAGGTGAATATAAATTAAGTGCATATAGGCCTAAGTGCCATCCGTGTTTAAGTTGGTGAGAATATATTATAATGAGGATTATTATTTATGTAGTTACTCGAGACGAGGGTAAACTTGCCATAAAGGTCGAGTGAAGCTTCCAGTTGCTCCTACCAGTCAGACCAGACCAGCCTTCCTCAAGGCAAGTGATTCAACTTATCTTTCGTATTCACTGCAAATAGCTCATATATATTGATGCAACTATCCTGAGTCATTTTGATATATTTAAATCAAGCGTATCTTATGTTTATCTTTGAATCATATAGAAATTCCATGAACCCTCGAGTACGTATTGCAAGTAGTTCAAAAGTCTTATCATGATAGTATATTAAAGTAATTTGAATGCCATGATAAAATAAAGAGTTGTTATAGCACTTGGTTGATCCTCTTGATTACCATGCTAATGATTCTTAAGTATTGATATCTCATCCTGATACTTGAACCCCTATAGAACCTTACCTTGATACCTGAAAGCCAAATATTTATCAAAGTTTATCCTCATTGATTGATACCCCTCTTTCTTATCCTAAAGCCTGACAATTCTGATATATCCTGAGTTAAAGATCATTTCTTCATACCTTAACACCCTTAGTATTCATGATGCTTATCTTCTTGATGATCTAGCACTTGCACCTTGACGAGAAACCATTGCTTTAAGCCCAGTTTGGCATTACCCCTTCATAATATCCAATAGCCTCACTAAATTTCCTTGTCCAAGTTTTGATATATGAAAACCTTTCAGTTACCCTAATAGAGTAAAGTTTAGTGGATCATGGCCCTGAGATTTAGTACCATATTTCCCGTGTTTCGAGTTGATCTATAATCCCTTGATAAAAATGTTTACGGTCAAAAGAGATTTTGTCATAAATCGGCATCGATTTTTAAAATGATTAAAATGTGGATATTCAGTCCCAAAGGGGGATAAATGTTTTCTCTGAATAGTGGATCTGGACTGAGACGCGAGTCCTTTCCACACTTATATTAGGCTTAAAAGTTGCCTAGGGATCCCATTAATGTTTTAGAACCCAGCGAGGTTCGGGATTACTTCGCGGCTGATCACCGGCTGTAATCCGTAGCATCATAAAATGATTTTGATTAAGATATGATTTTGAAATTGTTTTGATACAAGAAAAATGATGCCATCACCCAAAGTTTTATCTCTCGTTATCATTGGTTATGTCTTCCAATTATCATTCTTTAATGTATATCTCGATTTATGTTTTGTATCGTACTGTTTAGCACTTGTTGAGCATTTGGCTCACTCCTTGCTTTACCCTGATATTACAGCTAGCAGCTATGGTTAGATTCCAGCAGACCGCCCGAAAGACCTGTGATGCTGATGCTTATGTTCGAGCTCAGATAGAATAAGAGATAGTAGTTTGTGTGAGGACTCGATATTAAAATCAGTTGTAATAGATGATAGTGTTGGGCTGTTCCAAACCCTAAACTGTAAGATCTTGGATTTGGTTATGTTTACTTCTTTTAAAATGTTGTAATAGTTATATTTAAATTATTGGTAAAGTTAGGGTGTGATAGTGTCTGTGTGTGGAGCAGTTATAGTATTATCAGGAATCCAAAAGCATGTTTTGATAATATCACTATTTATGCAAAACTGCTTACCTTTTAGAGTGAATGTGATGGTCTTGTTAGTTGAGTTGTACACTGCAGTTGTCCACATCTCCTCTACAACCTCACAATAAATGGTGGGTGATTCCAGCATGGCATAGTTGAGTTTGCAGTTCTTCACAAAATCCATCATTTTGTGATAGTCACCAGACTGTTGAATTTCCTTGTTTACTAGAGTAGAGAAGTTGTTTTTCTCATAGATGTAACCGATTTGAGACATGATTTTCACTACAGGTGTCATTGCTAAAGATTTAAAAGTTTGCAGAGAGAGAATTTGCTTTTGAGAAGAAAGAAGTTTGAGCAATTGAATCTTGAGAATGATAAAAGAAAAGAATGAAAAATAATTTAGCTTTTATACTATCTCAGAGATAAACTGACAAAAATAATAAAGAGAAATAAAGGACCAATAAAAATTGCCCAAAATAGCCGTTTAAAAATAAATAAACTGTAAAAATTCCGTCACTTATCCGTCGTGTCATGCTTACAGACTGTAAGTATACTCGATGGATAATGTTCAGAGTTTTAACGACTAAGATTGAGACAATTCGACGGATGAGTATAAATCATTTATCCGTCGAGTTAAAAAAAATTCAAGAAAATTAATTGATTTTCATTTATAAATTGTATTCCGACGGATGATCAAACTCGATGGAAAAAATAAGCATACCTAACTCACTTACCAACCTTGAAAAGGTGGATTCATCAAGTGGCTTGGTAAATATGTCTGCAAACTGTTTTTCACTTGGAACAAAAATGTAGTTCCACAGTACCATTCATTACATGTTCCCTTATGAAGTGGTACTTGATATCTATGTGCATTGTTCTAGAATGTTGTACTGGATTTTCAGTGATGGCAATTGCACTTGTGTTATCACGGAAAATAGGAATCCTATCCACTTGTAGACCATAGTCCAACAATTTATTTTTCATCCACAAAATTTGTGCACAGCAACTGTCAGCAGCAATATATTCAGCTTCAGCTGTATAAGTAGAAACTGAATTTTGCTTTTTACTGAACCAGGACACAAGTTTATTCCCTAGAAATTGACAGGTTCATGTTGTACTTTTTCTGTCTATTTTACAACCTGCATAATTTGCATCTGAATAACCAGTTAGATCAAAACCAAAATCTCTAGGGTACCAAATGCCAAGTTTTGGTGTTCCCTTGAGATATCTGAAAATTCTCTTAATAGCTACTAAATGAGATTTTCTAGGATCAGCCTGAAATCTAGCACAAAGACAAGTAGCAAACATTATATCTGGCCTACTAGCTGTTAAGTACGAAAGTGAACCAACCATGCCCCTATAACTTGAAATATCCACAGACTTTTCAGTAGTGTTTAATTCAAGCTTAGTTGCAGTGGCCATGGGAGTTTTTGCAGATGTGCAATCCATTAGATCAAACTTCTTTAAAAGATCATGAATGTATTTAGTTTGACTAATGAACATTCCATCAATAACTTGCTTAAGTTGCAAACCAAGAAAGTAAGTTAGTTCTCCCATCATGCTCATTTCATACTTACTTTGCATCAATTTGGCAAACTTTTTACAAAGTTTTTCATCTGTAGAGCCAAATATAATATCATCTACATAAATTTGAACAAGTATATTAGAGCCATTAACATTTTTAAAGAATAAAGTTTTATTAACAGTATCTCTTGTGAAGTGATTTTCCAAAAGGAACTTTGATAAAGTGTCATACCAGGCTCTAGGTGCTTGCTTTAGTCCATAAAGTGCTTTCAATAGATAGTAGACATGATTTAGGAAATTTGGATCTTCAAAACCAGGAGGCTGACTTACATAGACTTCCTCCTCCAAATATCCATTCAGAAAAGCACTTTTGACATCCATTTGATAGACCTTGAAATTGGCATGAGCTGCATAGGCTAAGAAAATTCTGACAGCTTCAAGTCTTGCAACAGGAGCAAAAGTTTCATCAAAATCTATTCCTTCTTGTTGACAATAGCCCTTAGCAACCGATCTAGCTTTGTTCCTGACCACTATGCCATTTTCATCCATCTTGTTTCTGAATACCCATTTGGTGTCAATTGGATTCTTTCCTTTAGGCTTGGGTACCAGCTTCCATACTTTATTCCTTTCAAATTGATTTAGCTCCTCCTGCATAGCTAAAATCCAATCAGGATCCAATAAAGCTTCTTCTACCTTCTTTGGTTCTTCCTTAGATAGGAAGCTGCTATATAGACATTCTTCTTGAGTAGCCCTCCTTGTTTGAACTCTAGAAGATACATCACCAATGATGAGCTCAAAGGGGTGATCTTTTGTCCATTTTCTTTGTTGAGGTAGATTAGCTCTAGATGAAGAGGCCTCATTGTTGTCTTGATGTGTGACTGAGTTTTGATTATTAAAAACTCCCCTTGAGTTTGTGAATCTTTAATTTGAGAAAGGAGAATTTTCTGTAAGTGATCTATTCTGACTTTCAGCTTCTTTTGAAGACCCGACGGATGGTGCACTTTATGTTCCGACGGATGAGGCTGATTGTCTCCCGACGGATAAAGCAGATTGTCTCCCGAAGGATGAAGTATTTTGCAACTCGACAGATATTGAATTTTATGCTTCATTAGTAGTAGATTTTTCTGCATTATCCTTTGCCATTGTTTCCTGGTCACTTTCATCATCACTGTCATCACTAACCATCTCCACATTATATAAAATTTGAGACTCTCATGAGAATCTTCATCTAGCATTCCTTCAATATTTTTGTCATCAAATACAACATGTATTGATTCCATAATAATGTTGGTTCTTAGATTGTCGACTCTATATGCTTTTCCCACAGCATATCCAACAAAAATACCTTCATCTGCTTTAGCATCAAACTTCCCATGTTGATCAGTCTGATTTCTGCAGATATAACATTTGCAACTAAAGACATGAAGAAAGTTTAGAGTTGGTTTCTTGTTCTTGAATAATTGATATGGTGTCAGGCACTTTGCTTGATTAACCAAAGAAATATTCTGAGTGTAGCAGGCAGTATTCACAGCTTTAGCCCAAAAATATGTTGGTAACTTTGATTCTTCAAGCATTGTCCTTGCAGCTTCAATAAGAGATTTGTTTTTCCTTTCTACCACTCCATTTTTTTGTGGAGTTCTTGCTGCAGAAAACTCATGCATTATCCCATTTTCTTCACAAAATGATCTTATTACAGAATTCTTGAACTCAGTTCCAATGTCACTCTTGATTCTTCTTACTTTGAAATCAAGATGATTGTTGACTTGCCTTATGTGATTGATGATGATTTCACTAGCCTCATCTTTAGACTTTAGGAAATATGTCCAAGAGAACTTTGAGAAATCATCTACAATTACTAGGAAAAATCTTTTCCTAGAGATGGACAACACATTGACTGGTCCAAATAAATCCATGTGTACTAATTGCAAAGGTTCTTCAATTGTTGAATCAAGCTTCATTCTGAATGATGCTTTAATCTGCTTTCCCTTTTTGGCAGGCATCATACAGTCCATCCTTAGAAAACTCCACTTGAGGAATTCCTCTAACCAGTTCTTTCTTGACAAGTTCATTCATGGTCTTGAAGTTTAGATGGGATAGCTTCGTGTGCCATAGCCAACTTTCATCTTGACTTGCTTTACTGAGAAAACAAGTGACAGATTATGTATTAGATGAGTTAAAGTTAGCTAGATACACATTTTCTCTTCTCACCCCAGTGAGAACCACTTTGTTGCTTCTTTTGTTAGTCATAACACAGGCTTCTGAGTTGAAGGTTACTGAATTTCCCTTATCACAAAGCTGGCTGATACTCAGCAAATTATGCTTGAGACCATCCACTAGGGCAACCTCCTCAATGATGACATTGTCTTTTGAAATCAAGCCATATTCCACAGTTTAACCCTTGTTGTCATCTCCAAAAGTAATACTTGGGCCAGCTCTCTCCTTGAACTCTGTGAGCAGGGTAGAATCTCCAGTCATATGCCTTGAACAACCATTATCCAGGTACCAAAGATTCTTTCTATTTCCCTACACACATCAAAACCAAATCAAGTTTATTTTGGTACCCAAGTTTCCTTGGGTCCTTCCTTGTTAGATTTCTTCTTTTATTTCTTAGGTTTGATCTCATATGACTTGGGGATATCTGATTCATCCTTAGTCATCTGATTTGGACCTTTGAAACCAGTCATTAAAACAGAATTATCATGCACATTTTGATTAACAGGAAAAGGCATGCTATTTGCAAACATGTTATTCCAGTAAGGCATGCTAAATGGCATTTGAGGTATACTAAATGCAGCATAATAAGGATTAGGTACAAATGGCATATTAGCAAATTGTACATTCATATTCTGAGCATCCATAGGCATAGAAGGCATGGCATTCATGTTGGGAAAAGAAGATGGTACAGATATAGGAGTAGGCATGGCAAGTTTGCAATTAACAGACAAATGATTAATACTACCACACTTAACACAGATTTTTCTTTGAGCATACTTATCTGGTGTGTAGTTGTTATGTTTGTTAATCCCTACTTTCCCATTTCTATTATTTTTCTTTTTAGTTTCTGTTTTAACCTCAATCTTTTCTAATCTGTCATTTAATTGCTTGATGGACATATGACCAACATTCACCTTCTTCTCCTTCTTCACTTGACTTGATTCTCCTGGATCAAAATTTTTGAAAACTGATCCATATTTTTCATTTAACTTGGAAAGTTTGGCTTTGCTCACAGGTTTGCTCATAGCCGACGGATAAGGATTTATGTCACTCGACGGATAATCCTATTGATTATCCGACGGATGACTCTCATCATCCGTCGAGTCTACATCTGTTAGCGATCCTTCAACCAAATTGGATTCCAACTTCTCCTTAGTCTTTTTCCAGACTGCATCACAAAAGAACTCAATACCTTGAACTTTAGTGATTTGAGCATGGACATCTCTGGATGATTTCCATGCTTTAATCACTTTCTGTTCTCGTTCAAGCTGCTTCTTCAAAATCTCCTCTTTCTTCAAGGACTCGGTTAATTCATCCTTAGCAATCTTAAATTCAATTTTCAATTTTTCAAATTCAATAAACTGAGACTCTAGCACATTATTCCTCTCACTTAAAAATAGTTTGTTTTCTTTGATTTTAGCATTTTCCTTAGTGAGGGACTTAAGTGTAACACGCAAATGATATAATTCTGTAGACATGTCATTAATTGCATCATTACACTCAGCTTTAGATAAATGTTCTAGGTTAGTGGTGATTACCTGATTACTTGAAGAACTTGTTTCTGTTTCATCAGACTTGGCCATTAGGGCTAGATTGACATAGCTGACATCTTCATCTTCATCCAAACCACCAGCTGCCCAGTCATTTTCTTGTGTAATGAAATCCCTTTCCTTTTGTTTGAGCAACTCAAAATACTTCTGTTTATAATCAACAGGCTCAAACTTCTTTTTATTGGAATCTGACTTTCTACACTCACTGGCACAATGCCCTGCCAAGCCACATTTGAAATACTTGAATTTGGATTTATCCACCATGTTTCTATTTGGCTTAGCTACTCCAAAGTTCTTATTGAACTTGAGCTTGGCAAATCTTCTGGAAAGAAATGCAAGATATTCATCAATATCATCCATATCATCTTGGCTCAAATGATCTTCAGTTTCAGCTACCAGCCCCTTGCCCTTGTTCTCACAGACCCTTGAAGTAGACTCAACAGCTTCTACCTTCACCTCCTTCTCCTTTTCCAACTCAGCAACCAGTGCTATGGACCCTCCTTTCTTTCTTCCTTTCTCCATCCTCTCATCTTGCTCTATTTCAAGCTCATAAGTTTTCAGGATGCCATACAGTCTCTCCAGAGTAAACTCTTTATAATCTTGAGAGTTTCTCAATGAGACTATCATTGGTTTCCATTCCTTTGGAAGAGATCTAAGGAACTTGATATTGGAGTCTTTTGTCTGATAGACTCTTCCATGCAACTTCAGAGCATTTAGTAGTTTTTGAAATCTACTAAAAATATTAGTGAGAGACTCACTATCTTCACAATAAAAGTACTCATATTGCTGAATTAGCAGCTACATCTTATTCTCCCTTACTTGCTCAGTACCATCACAGATTATCTGAATTGTGTCCCAAACCTCCTTGGTTATTTTGCAGTTAATGATGTTATCAAATATATCACCATCAACTCCATTGAATAATATATTCATGGCCTTCTTGTCTTTCCTGACTTGCTCAATATCAGGATCTGACCATTTATGCCGAGGCTTGGGAACATATGGTTCATTCCATGTTGCAGCTCTCATTGGTATATGAGGACCTCTCTCTAAGCTAACCACATAGGCCTCATCTTGAGAAAGAAGATGTAGGTGCATCTTCACCTTCCAGTGGTGATAATTGTCTTTGTCCAGAAATGGAATCTTCACTCCAACATCCTTCTTGTTCATCTTGTTGTTTTGTTGTGATCTTTAAACTCTTTATACTTTAAGAGCTTGCTCTGATACCAATTATTATTCCCTAACAATACAACAAGAATTACAGAAGGGGGGTTGAATGTAATTCTGGCTTCTTTTTGAGATTTATGAAAAATGGTTCTAACTCAATTTATATCTAACTGTTTGATTTGCAAAGTGCGGAATAAAGAGTTAAGTAAATCAAAAACAAAGTAATAAAAACTCAGGTCTTTAAAACTTTCTGGTGGATTTTAATGTGTCTACCAGAGATATATATATATATATATATATATCGAGTGAGAACCCTGTGAAACTTGAATAGCTCACAGCTGCTTACAAATATGAACAACTAAACTTACAGAGAAATGCTACAGGATTCAGCTTACAAATGTTTCTCTGAGAATGTATTTGCTTAGTCTTGTTAGTTGTTCTACTTGCTACACTTAGTTTATATATCACCAAGTTTACATAGTAATAAGACAAGATAATAAAACAAAACATATCAAGTCTAACTCCATGCTGCTTCACTACAATATTCCAACATCTTTGAATATCTTCATAATAGCATGGAAATGGTAATGCTTCTTTGTTCTCAAAACCCTGCTAAACAGGTTGCCACATTCCTTTTGCAAACACTCGACGCATGTGACTGTGTTGTCACTGTCAACAGATATTTGAATTGATCATCTGTCAGGTACATGCTTGTTATCTGTCGGGTAGCCTTGTTGATTATCCGTCGGGTAGCTTTGTTGATCATTCGTCGGGTAGCCATTTATCACTTGACTCCATTTTAATTGTGCAGAATTACAAGACATCTTATATTTACATTTAATCAACCTATTCTGCACATCTACTAGCAGTCTACATGATTCATAAGCTATTACAGAATCTATACAAAATTGTTTGCAGAAATGTGCTACAGTACTTATTGTTACATAAGCTACTCACCCGATGTATATCAATTAGTCATCCGTCGGGACTATATTGAATCATCCGTCAGGACTATAATTTATCATCCGTAGGGTGCTACAAAATTCACTAAGTTAAATCTACTAAGGTGTTTTGTTTAGCTTATCATCAGGTACACAACATATTCCTAACAATCTATATTCCACTGGAATCAGTACAGATTGTTTAATGGGTATATGCACAAAAGGTTTTGTTAACTATAGTGAAGAAGATGTCAACAGTGATCCGTATGAAGTTCATTAATATGTTCAGGCATCGGAGGAATAAGGTTAGAGTCATTCGAAGCAGTTGTCAGAATCAGTGTGAAGAACTCAAGGATTCCTAGTGTAGTTGGTTAGATTTAGTAGAAGACTTAACAGTGGTTTATACAGGTATAATACGAAGGCCTGAGAGCGGAACTAGTCGTCTATGAACCAGACCCGTGCACGAGACGTCAGTGATCCGTGAAAGGAAACAGAATATTATTTATAAGAACACTATTAAGTGGTTTTTGTACTCAAGGAGTTTGGAAGTATGTTGAGGTACAAAATCCCAGAGATTAGATGGCATGCAGATATAGAAGAGTACAACTCAAGGATTTACGGGATTTATTTTTAATCAATGACTGTTTTTTTATTAAATGAATAAATGAAATTTATATCATTTATTTATTTAATTTTAGATTATAACTTGATTTTAAAATAAATAAATAAAAATTGATTTTTATTAAATAAATAAATGAATCTCAAAACATTTATTTATTTGATTTAATGTCAATATTTAATTTTGGTAAATTAAAATCAATGTTTGAATTTTATTTAAATAAATAAATAAACTCAAGTTTATTTATTTATTTACTTTAAATATCAAGTATTCATTTTTAGTTACCAGCCATAAAATGCGATTATTTGATAGCAAAAAAAACTGAGCTGTTGTTTTGGTACAAAGAAAATTTAGAAGCAAAACAGGTGCAATTCATTTGTGTGCTTTTTTTTAAATATTAGTCTCGGGACCCACATGCATGTGCTCGCCTATACTTGTACAAACAAAGATAAATGAAATACAAAATCAGTACAAACAAAAGCTGGCAGCATTTTTTCTTTTGTGTGTTCTCCTGAGCTGCCCACTCGTGCGTGATGCGCACGAGGGGATCAACCTCTCTTCTCCGTGGCGCGTGCTTCACAACATCAGCTTTCTTGGCGCCTGTGCTTTCCTTCCTGCCTAAACAATCCCTCCTGCACATGATTGACAAACCAGTCTTGTACTACTTGCTCTTATTTTAAACAAGTCAAAATCGAAGGACTACACCTGCATGTGGTCTCCATAGACGGAGAAAAGTCCATGGAAAAAGGGGGCTGTTCTTTTCTCCACTCGCGAGTGTATAGCATGTCTGGCAAATCCCTACTTCACTTGCACCATGTGAATCGACACCTCCCCTCCTGTTGTTGGCTTTTGTCCAAAAGAAAAAGAAATCAAATGCATGCAAATGATTTCCTTCCTCTACTGCATGAGTCACCATAGGGGAATTATACTCCAAGGAATAGACGGCTCATACACTGGTCACCACAAAATACTAATCTAAGTCGCCACATACACTCTTGTTCGCCATACAGATTAGTCTTACAAGCTGGTCAAATTAAAATATGTGGACATGGTTAAGCCACATATTTAATCCTTACCTCTCCTACATTCTACCTCCTACATAAACCAAATTTACAGCAGATTGAAAAAAACACTTCTAAGCAAAAACATTATCGAAGCTCTGCAGAATTTTTCTTGGAAAGTTAGTTGATTTCATTTATTGAAATTAATGAGAGAAGTGCTGCCCAATTTATTCCACACCAATTAAAGCCTTACAAACTTGTAACACTCATTATTTAAAGCTCTCTTAATTGTATTTAATATCTTTTGACAGAAGCTTTAAATTCTAAGAGTGATAGATAGAATCCTAGATTGATAGCTATTATTTTGGTTCTCTCTATATTTGTTGCTTCGAATTATTTATATTCGGAGGTGTAAGCAAACCTTACGGTTTAATTTCTTAATAATAAGAATTATTCTGTGAATCTCTTAGTATTTGTTTATTTCGTTTTCAAGGTTTATTTTCCACTGCAATTAATTTCAGAAAACGAAGAACATACATTCACCCCCCTCTGTATGTAAATTTGGACCTAACACTATGAGTAATATTTCTTTCCTCTAAACTTCAATTACTGGATTGTTTTGAAGGTTAGATTCGAATTACTTAGTTTCTGGATTGATCTAAACAGTTTAAGATTCAAAGTTCACGTTTCTGGATTGATCGTGTTCTTTTGAAATATCCTCTCTTCTCTTATCCCTTTTCTTCTTCTTCTTTTCTTTCACTGTGGAGCGATCCACATCAACTTTCTTCACTTCTCCCTGCACACAATGAGTTTTAAGTGTGTTTAGCAACCCAAGCAGTGTTGGGTACTTTCTTCTTGTTAACTGATTTAGCAGAAGTAGAATGAGGTGTTTTAGAGAAAATAGAATTCAATGACTGTTGTGCATTTTCCCCATTTGATGTAGACCCAATGTTATGGATCAAAAACTACGGTATACTAACTGTTATGTTTATTACTAGGGAAGGTGAGATTCGAGGCTCGATTTGACTGCTCTTGTGTTTCGTGACTCGATCTGCCTTACAAGATGCCTACGTACCTTGTTGTATGCCAAGGATCAAGTCAAAAAATGTAGTTCTGATTTGTGGGGTGAGGCCCCTTATATAGATATTGGGAGTCCTTGAATTAGACTTGGGTTAGGAGACTTGGTGGTCAAGTCTCAGAATTAGAATGGACTTTGGAGTCCTAAGAGGTAGGAAGCTGATTTCTTATCCCACCAGATTCCTTGGAGACCAATATACAAGGATATATTTCTCCACTAGGACTCATCTTATCAGCTGACTTATCCCTTATTAATTAATTACGAAATTAATTAATATTCAGGGTTTTGGGCCTTCTCAAATGGGCCTAGCTGTTGGCCCAATTCTGATATGATTAATGCAACATTAATTATATACCCAGGCCTTATTTTCTTCCATATCATTTGTCCCCCCAACTTTTGGGAAACAGTGACTAGGTTTCGCAGAAGTTAAGTTCATTCGTTCCCTTACAGGGTATCGTTTTTTCGTAAAGTGTGGAGCGACCTACACATTTACAGCGATTTTCTTTAATCCCTATTATTTAGGAATTATCTTAATTTTCAGGAATTTTCCCTGAATTTCTGGGATTTTCCTTAATTTTCAGGAATTCTTCCCTTAATTCTGGGATTTTTCCTTAATTTTCTGAAATTTTCCCTTAATTCTGGGATTTATCCTTAATTTTATGGAATTTTCCCTTAATTCTGGGATTTTTCCTTAATTTTCTGGAATTTTCCCTTAATTCCAGGATTTCCCTTAATTTTCAGGAATTTATTCCTTAATTCTGAAAATGTTAATATTTTTCAGAAAATATTTAAGGAATTTCCTTTAATTTCTGGATTTATTCCTCATTTTATGAAAATATGTATATTTTTAGAAAATATTTAAGGAATTTCCTTTAATTTCTGGATTTATTTCTCATTTTTTGAAAATATGTATATTTTCCAGAAAATATTTAAGGAATTTCCATTAATTTCTGGATTTATTCCTCATTTTCTGAAAATATGTATATTTTCCAGAAAATATTTAAGGAATTTTCTTTCATTTCTACAATTTTTCAGGATTTTTCTTCTTTTTTTTCTTTTTCATTTTTCTCTCTTTTTTTTATACCTGGTTCGACCAGGATCCTGGTCGAATTATCCCCCATATAGCCCAGGTCGAAGCCATTTTGGGTAGGAGGTATTCGAGTAGAATCTTGGTCGAATTTCGGCCAAGATTTTTATCCATATTTATTTTATTTATTTTTATTTTTTTTCGATCAGGAGTCCTAACCATTTCGGTCAGGATCGATGTTTTTTGACCGAATTAACTTCCTTTGTTAGCCTTGGTCAAAGCTGTTTCGGGCAGGATCCATTCGATCAGGATCTTGGCTTACTTCCTGGTCGACAAATTCCCTTAGGGTTAAGATTTTTCGATCAGAATCCTGACCCTTTCGGTCAGGAATTAAGATTTTGACCGAATTAACCCTTTTTTCTAGCCTTGGTCGAATACTTTTTCGACCTCACGCATTCAATCAGAAAATCAATGGGAATTATGATCGAATTGGGTCAGGATAATTATAATATTTTTTGGCCCATCCACTTTTTGGGCTTTTATCTTAATTTTGGGCTTCCTTGGGCCCATTTTTCAACTGGGCTTTGGCTCATGGGCCTGATTTAACCCCATTTAAACATATTGGGCCTTATCCCTGGGCCTTTTTACCTGGGCTTTTGTATTTGGGCCCTTTATTGATTTTCTTTAGAAAATCTTAGGTATGGACCTTGACACTGGGCTTCTTGGGCCCTAAACACTTGGATTTTCTAGATTTGTCTAGAGTTGGGCCTTATCCCTGAGCCCAAATTCCAGATTTTTCTAGAATTTCTAGGGTTTTTTCTGGATTCTTCCAGAATTTTCAAAAATATTCATTTAATTTAAGTTTTATTTCTGGATTCTTCTAGAAGGTTCTTTTCTTTGGCCCAAATGGGATTTTTTAGGCCCAAATTGCCTCCCTTGTGGCTATATAAGAGTGGGGTGGGGGGTGTGATTTCATTCACACTTCTCATTTCAAATTTTTCATTTCCTCTCAAAAACTCTCTACTCTCCTCTCAACACTCATCCTCTTCTAGTGATTTTTCGGCCACCGACTTTTTTTCAAGCTTCCAAGCCTTCCTCATCCTCCATTAATGGCGGACAAAGGTGCTGAGAGAGCGGCTAAGATTGCCTCTACTTCAAAACGAGGTAAGGATATCGAAATCCGCTCTTCTTACATGTCTTTGTTAGATATAATTAATACTAGGGGGGACGAATATCCCTCAACTACACATCTTGACTCTTTCGATCATTGCAACACATGGCACAATATAGATTTCGATAAGTTAAACGCACGTTATAATGTTCATCCCCATCTTAGGCTAGTTCCAGTTGCCAGTGGCGATCTTACTTGCCACTGGAAACCCGATACTCTTTTTGTTTACACAGATGCCCTTGATGCTGGGCTTAGGTTTCCTTTTCATCCTTTCATTCCTCACCTCTGAGTATATTTACAAATTAACCCCTGTTAGCTTCCTCCAAACGCCTGGAAGAACATTTTATGTTTCATGGTTTGTTATCTTAGGAGAGGTTTTCCCTTATCAGTAGATGTTTTAGGAAGATTTTCCAATGTTATAACAGTTCTTCGAGTATTTGTGGTTGGGTCTACATTAAACAAAAGCCCGAGTGCAAACATATTTTTAACAATGCCTCCATTCCCGACAATAACCAACATTGGAGGAATAGTTTTGTCGGGTTAAGGTGGGAGAATGGTGACTGGGGCACCCTCTTCAGATCTTCCTTCAGGAAGGTTAGTGATGGTAGCCTCAAATCCATTCACCTAACCCCCGAGGAAACTATCATTTATAATGAGCTTATTCGGGATGATGGTGCCACCACTAGCTGGACCCTTTTAGAGGAGTTTTCTCTTATTCACGTGGGGCTATCCTCCGTTTCTCAACAGGGTATTTTTCTTCCCTTCTCGTTTTTATTTTTTTCCATGCATTATTGACACCACTTATTTTGTTTTTCTCTTGTTTTGCAGCTGCTAAGGAAATCAACGAGGATAATGTGCCCCTCGTTGAGGAGACTGCGAGGATGAAGAAAGCTCGCCTTGCGGGATTGGATACTCGAGGGAAGGCTACGGAGCCTAGCTTCCTACGGAAGCACAAGAAGCCCATGGTGGAGGTTCCAGCTGAGGGAGCTGAAGTCCACAGTGCCCCTATCACTGCTTCTACTCCTATCTCTGCTGCTATGGGCACCTTTCAGCCTCTTTGGGGATTCCGCCGAGGGGATACCGTGGTTGGATCCACAAAGCACGCCTGGGATTGGTCTTACCATGGCATAACCCCCAAGGACTTTACTAATGTGGTTGCTACCCCCGACCTGGAGAGGATAAAGCTCATGGGAGCTCAGTCCCTGGCCTCGGTATGACCCTTCCTTGAAATTTTTCTTTTTTTTTACTTGTAGCAGTTTCTTGCCTTATTATATCTTCGTTTATTGTTTCATTTTAGTCTAATGCCTACTTCCAAGGTGCTGTGAGGCAAGCTGAATCATGGAAGAGGGCTTCTGACAAAGCTGACAATGCCCTCAGGAAGCAGTAGAAGAAGTACGCTGCTTTGGAGAGAAAGTTGAAGTGTAAGGAGGAGGAGCTCGTAGAGTCCAACGCTGAGCTGGTTGTGCTAAGGGCCGAGAAGGACAAGGCGATTGACAACTACTTGGACTCGGAGGAGTTTACTAGTCCATGAGGGTGAGGTACGATTCAGTGTTCCCTGGGTTTTTTAGGACTGGTTGGGATACGGCCCTTGGGACCGTGAACGAGGCTTGCCCTGATATTAACCCAGCAGACTATGTCTGTCTTGACGACGAGGCTTTGCTACAGAGGTTCCGCACCCGAGTGGTTGTCTCAGATCGTATCCCTCAGGACCCGCTTCTTCCTCACCCGAGTCCTCTTCTAGGACCATCGCAGATGATAGCTCTTCCTCTTCCGGGACTACTGAGACTTTCAGCGAGAGCGGGGAAGACGATGATATGGATGCTGAGGGCACCTCTGCTCCTTAATTAGAGCTTTTCTATCCCTGCGTGGCTTATTCATTTTATCTTGTCTTTGAGACTTAGCTTATCAGACTTTGTATTACTTATTTGAACATGTTTTATTTATCAAACTTTATGCTTTCATCTCATGCATTTAGTTTACTTGTCTTGCCACTGGAATTCAAACATATTTTAAAAACTTTCTGAATTTCAAAAATTGTTGGGATTCATCCCTTACACAAGCCTTAATAAACCTCAAAATAAAACCAAAACATGTAAATCCTGAGCAAGCAAAGCTTCAAGGTGCTTTTTAACCTACTTGTCATCTTGACAAGTGAGAATCATGCTCAACCGCTTCACACATAGTAAATCTTCAGGTTTTGTGCATGCCAAGTTCTCGGGACTTCAAAACCATCCATAGTCTCAAGCTTGTAGGTTCCTCTACCCTGAACACTTTTGACCTTGTATGGCCCTTCCCAATTTGGGGCAAGTTTCCCTTTCTGCCTTAACCAGAAGCTTCCACCTTCCTCAAGACTAAGTCACCATGTTTAAAGAACCTTTCCTTAACCCTTAGGTTGTAGTAGAATGAAGCCTTTTTCTGATATTCCACTATCTTCGCATGTGCCTCATCTCGTACTTCGTCGATTAGATCCAGGGCTAACCTTTACCCTTCCTCATTTTCCTCGGCATTGAAAGCTTGAATCCTGGGAGAGGAATGTGATATTTCTATAGGAACAACTGCTTCTGCCCCATATGCTAACATGAAGGGAGTTGCTCCAGTCGTGACTCTACAAGAAGTCCTATAGGCCCATAGTATTGGGAGTATTTCAACCACCCAGTTATTCCTCGACTTCTCGATCCTCTTCTTTAGTCCATCCAGGATTATTCGATTCGCCACTTCTGCTTGCCCATTGGCTTGAGGGTGAGCCATGGAGGTGAACCGTAATTCAATTTCAGTCTCCCCACAATACTTCTTGTATTCCTCATTGTTGAACTGTGTTCCATTGTCAGTGACTAGGATGCGGGGAATTCCATACCGGCACATGATATTTTCCCACAGGAATTGTGCAACCTGCTTAGTTGTGATTTTGTCCAAAGGCTTGGCTTCAATCCACTTAGTAAAATAATCAATGGCAACAATCAGGAACTTCCTTTGTGTCGTGGCCATGGGGAAAGGCCCAAGTATATCCATTCCCCACATAGCAAAGGGGATGGGAGAATTGATTGAAGTCAACATCTCGGGGGGTTGTCGAATAACAGGTGCATGTTTCTGACAACGATCACACTTCTTCAAATACTCCTTGGCATCGGCCATCATTTATGGCCAATAAAAGCCTAAACGGGTTATCTTATGAGCCAGCGCTCTGCCTCCCAAGTATTGCCCACAGATACCTTCATGTACTTCCTCAAGAGCCAAGCGTGCCTCATCGGGCCTAAGACATCATAAGTAAAGAACCGCATAAGATCTTTTATACAAAATTCCATCTATCAAGGAGTATCTCAGTGCTCGAACAACCAATCTTCGGGCTTCAGTATCATCATTTGGCAACCAACCGGTTTGAATATGGGCCTTAATGGGATCTATCAATGACGTCCCCAGATCTATAGGAGCTACAAGCTTAACATCAATGCTCCGTGTCTTCAGAACGCGGAAGTATACACTTCCTGAACTTTCCTCTATCTCAGATGAAACAAACTTTGATAATGCATCTGCCTTAGCATTTTCCTCCCTTGGAATGTGCTCAACATGGCATTCATCGAATTGGGTCATCACAGCTCTTACTAGGAGGACGTACTTAGCCATCGTATCATCCCTTGCCTCAAACTCTCCCTTCACCTAGGATATGACCAACTTCGAGTCTCCACAGACCTTCAAGTTCTTGACTCTTAATGTCCCTGCTAGGCCGAGGCCAGCTATCAGAGCTTCATATTCTGCCTCATTATTTGTGGTTGGAAAGTCTAACTTCATAGCATATTCAATTAAGAACCCATCGGGGCTTTACAAAACCAAACCTGCTTCACTTGAATTTGTTTTTGATGCTCCATCAAAATAGAGGACCCAATATTCCTTTTCCTTAACTTCCTTCTCTTTGTCCCCTTTATCACCTTTTGTGTTTGGAGGTATAGTATCTTCCTGCCCCCGACTTCTTGGTTGATTATGGTACATTCCACCACGAAGTCAGCCAATACCTAGGCTTTTATTTCCATTCGTGGCTTATACTTGATGTCGAATTCTGCCAGCTCTATTGCCCACTTGATCAACCTCCCACTAGCCTTGGGACTATGAATGATATTTCTTAGGGGCTTATTTGTTTGCACCTCAATTTGATGAGCCTGAATGTAAGGACGTAACTTTCTTGAAGCCATTACCAAAGCTAAAGCAAACTTCTCAATAGTTGAATAATTTAACTCAGCTCCATGCATAATTTTGCTGATATAGTATACGGGTTTCTGGATTTTCAGTTGCTCTTTAACCAATACAGCGCTCAAGGCACTCTCTGAAAAGGCCAAGTACAAGTATAAAACTTCATTCAAAGCTGTCTTGGCCAACAACGGGGCCTGAGCCATATATTTCTTTAATTTCTTGAATGTATTTTGGCCTTCCTCACTCCATACAAAATCCTTAACCTTCTTTAAAGACTTGAAGAATGACAAGCACTTGTCTCCAGACTTTGAGATGAATCGTCACAATGCAGCAACCCTTCCAGTGAGCTTTTGAACATCTTTAATAGATTTTGGGGGCTCCATGTCCAGGATTGCCTTTATTTTATCGGGATTGGCCTCGATTCCTCTCTTGGAGACCATCAATCTCAAAAACTTTCCAGATCCTACTCTGAAAGCACACTTTGTAGGATTTAACATCATCTTGTGGTACCTCAGGACCTCGAAAGCTTCCCTCAAATGGGTTATATGGTTAGTCTTTACTAGACTCTTCACTAACATGTCATCAACATAAACTTCCATGGTCGTGCCAATAAGATCCTTAAAAAATTCATTTACCAACCTTTGATAGGTGGCTCCTGCATTCTTGAGACCAAATGCCATAACAAGATAACAATAAACACCAAAGACAGTGATGAAACCTTTGGGATGTCATTCTTGTGCATCTTGATCTGATTGTATCCACAAAATCCATCCATTAAGCTCAATATCTCATGTCCAGTAGTGGCATCTATCAAAGTATCTATCATTGGCAACGAGAAACAGTCCTTAGGGCATGCGTCATTCAGATCAGTGAAGTCCACACACAAGGTTTGCTAACCATTCTGGAAATTATATCTTCTCGATAAAACCAGCCTCTAAGAGCTTCTCTACTTCCTATTTTATAGTTTCTTGCCTCTCTGGAGCAAAACTTCTTTTCTTTTGCTTCACTGTCTTCCGATTTAGATCCACATTCAGCTTGTGAGTAATCAGTTCCGGGTCTATGCCTGGCATATCAGCTGCTGACGACACTATTTTCTTGCAAAAATTTCACCAACTTCCCTCTAAGGGGCTCCTCTAGTGTGGCTCCAACGAAAGTCACCTTCTCAGGATCCTCGGGAGCTAAAGGAACCGAAACCAAGTCTTCTGCTGGCTTCCCTCTTTTCTCATCATTCTCTCAGATATCCAGATCTTCAATAGGCAGAACCTGCCCCTCAATTCCATCTGCCCTCAGTGAGGCCACATAACAACTTCTAGCCATTTTTTATCTCCTTTTTCTTCTCCAATCCCATTCCGGGTGGGAAACTTCATTATTGAATGGTAGGAAGAAGGGACTGCCTTGAAGGCATGTATCCCAGTTCTTCCCATGATAGCGTTGTAAGTTGAGCTAGCCTTCACCACCACAAAGTCCAACATCTGTGTTACTTGTCTCGGTTCCTGACCTATGGTTGTTGGCAACTTGATTATCCCTTCCACGGGGCACTCCACTCCCGCAAATCCATATATCGGCATGTCGGTCGGGGTTAATTGAGAATCATTATAACCTGTTAGGTCACACAACACTGTAGAAGGGGGTTGAATACAGTGTAGAATACAATCAAATCGATTTAGAACACAAGTAACTGAAAACAGATGTATTCGATATAATAAACTCTATTACAATGGAACTGTTCTCTCTCAGTGATGAACAAATATCATGAGAGCTGCTAGGTTACAATCTCGATGATCGTAACTCTTATAGAGTAAAACCTATGTCTGTGTTTATATAGACACACAGTTATAAGATAATTTCTAATTGATATGGAATATAATTCTGTCTCCTAAAATATATCAATCAGATATCTTATATAATTCTTCTAGTCCTCTGACTCTTTCCTTGCATATCTTCTTCTTGTATTAGTCTCAATCTTCTTTCCTGTAAATCAGCTTCCTTCCTTAACTGTTAGTCCTCCAGTACTTAAGTTCTGATATCCATCTTCTGATATTATCTTCTGATAATCTAAGTCCTAATATCCTTAAGTCCTGACTTCAGTAAATCCTGATTCCAGTAAGAACTAATATTTCCTGTTAGTTAAGATCTGAAAACTAAACATGAAACATATTATACATGACATCTCAAATATATCCAACAATCTCCCCCAACTTGTAAATTATACAAGAATGTACAAGTTAATAAATTTGATGATGTCAAAAGCATTTAAGTTCAAATGCAATAAGAGTTTAATAAGACTATTAACTATAACTTACAAAACATCCAGCTTTACCAACATCACTAAATCAATCTGAATCCATAATAATTCTTAACAAAATCATTATCAGATAATCTTCAGCTTTCTTCAGAACTTCAGCTAACTGTGCTTTGATCTGCATCAGTTCTTCTTCTTTACTATCACCAATTTGATAAATGGTTGTTCTGAGAGCTTGAATGGGTGTTCTTTCAAGTCCATCACCAAGTCTGATAACCTTAGGATGTGAAGAGTTTTCATTATAACATAAGCATCTTCCTTTCATAATAACTTCCACCTTAGCAGAATTCTTCAGCATAGGAATTTATCTTCCATCACCTTCAGTAATCATTGGACTGTAATGAGAAGTCTTTGTACCAGAGATTCTAAATAGATCTCTTATAGCCTTCAAAATGTATTCTGACCATCTTCTTGTAACATCAGATTTTACTTCCAGAAGATAATGAATATGTTGAAGTTCTCTGATAGACTTCTTTAGTACATCAGTATTAGCTAATCTATAAGTTCTTCCATCATTGAGAAATAAGATCAATTTCTCTTTTAGATTTTCCTTATCATGAGCATCTATCACAACTTGAGCAGACAATACCTTGTTAAGGTGTCTTTGTTTAATTTGTTCATATGGTTTGTCTGTCAATATGAAAGGATCTCTTAGAGTAACCTCTACTCAAGTTTGAATCTTCTCTTCGTCAGAACCTAATCAAGCTCTATCTCTAGGTTGCTTGGCTCTCAAGCCAAATGTAGCGAGTTGATTAATTACGAGATTGGATTTTAGTTCAAATGGAGTAGCTTTCTTCCATAACAGCTTCTTCTTATCAGTAATTGTCATTTTATCCAAATCAACTTGAGCATTTTCAGTAGTTGATGTCTTGATAGCTTGATCATAATTTGTTGTTTCTTCTGTACCTTCCTGTCCTTTATTCTGAACAACAACTTGAGCAGTGTCAGAGGTTGTTTTAGAATCTTCATTTATCTTTCTTCTTTTCAGAATTTGAACAGTTTCATCTTCAACAAGATTATCATCAATTACTTGAACCATTTTACACACTGGTTTCATCAGATCTTAAGAAGTTTTCAAGTCCAGTGACTTGGTTGGTTCATAAATTTTTCCTTTCCCTTTGTCTTTGGGATCACTCTCAGTCTGTGATCTAGTCTTGATCTTTGAAGTTTCAGAATTTGACTTTTCCTTGATCACAATGCCTTTTTCCTTAGGCCTTGGAGGTTTCTTTGCATCAGAAGCTTTAGACTTAGGATTTGTCTTTTCAGCAGCAAATCTAGCTTCTTCCTCCTTGAGAGTTTCTAAATCCATTCCTGGATTGTGTTTCGGAAATAATCTTCTTGCTATCTCCTCATCAAGTGTCTGGATTTTAGGATCTTTGTAATAAATAGTAGTCTACTTCCCTTTTAACTTCAGAGTTTGCAAAAACCTCTGAGAGTCTTCAGATCCCGACTGAATCAGAATATCAGAACTTGACATCAGACTTTGCTTATCACCACTTGACTTCAGTCTTTGAGCATTCACAGCATCAGAACTTGACTTGTTCTAAATAGAAAATTTTCCTTGAACTTTTCTTTGACCTCTGCTTCTTTCAGAGTTTCCTAGGTCATCACCTTTATCATCCTTTTTTTTCAGTTCTTGAGTAGGTGAGCATTTGGACTTAACTACCTTCTCCCCCTTTTTGGCATCATCAGGAAGTAAAAGAGAAAGAAGAAGTTGAACTAAAGATTGGATTTCATCCAATTGAGCTTTCTGAGAAGCTTGATTAGCCAAGACCTCAGCAATTTGGGCATATTGCTTCTCTTGAGTTTTTTCAATGGCTGCAACTTTTTCAGAAATAGGTCTGATATACCTGTTCTTGTCAAGCTTAATCTGTAGATCTAGCTTATCAACTTTTTCTCTGAGTGTATCAACCTTTTCATGAGTAGAAGTATGTAGACCTTGAAGATGTTTAGTAGACAGGGCTGTGATCTTGAGTTGTGTTTTGAAATCAGCATTTGTGAGCAACTCGTTAGCTTTTGCAATATGCTCTGTCAGAACTTTAGAACATGGAATAAAATCTGATTCATTCCACTTCTTGGTCCACTCAACACCTCTGTGAGTATCCTCCCAACGAATAGGTGCTTCCTTTTCAACAAATTTCTTCACCAATTCTTCCTTGCCCAGAGTAGGTACTAGAGTCTCAACAGAAACACTGTCATCAGAACTTGAGGAAGACTCATTCTGTTCTGATAGCTCAATAGTGTGTGAAGCAACTGGAGATTCAGAAATAACATCATCTAAATTCTGATCAGCAGAATTTATCTCCAGAGCTGGTATCTTTGATGTAGATGGAGCTTCCAGATAAAGAACTTCAGGTATATTCAAATTATGAATATCTATTTCATAATTATCAGTTTGTTCTTTAGCATCATCTGTAGCTTTAATAGTAGAGACAGGAGGGGTAACAACTGTGTCATTAGCAGTATCTTTGGCTTGAGCTGGAAGGGCTTCAATGATAATTGGTTCCTGTGAGATCAGAGATTCCTAATTCCCTTCCTCAGCTTCTTCAGTATCTTCTGATATAGCCTTAGCCAAATACCTCCTAGCCTTCATTTTCTTCAATCTCCTTGCCAATGAAGGAGTTGCTTCAGCAGCATCATAATTTACAGATTTCCTTTTCAAAGTATCAGAACTTTGAGCTGCTTTCTCTTCCTGAGAAGTAACATTCTCAGCTTTGCGCGTCACAGGTTCAGATGCATGAACCCGTGCTTCAACTATTTCCTCTTCACTCTCAGACTCGTCTCTGAGAATCATCTTCCTTCTCTTTTGTGGAGGTTGAGGAACAGACTTTGTCCTCTTAGATGGTTTGGAAGATGAAGGTCTGGTTGTTTGTGTTGATGGTTGAGAAGTCTGAGGTGTTTGTGTACAGGTGGTAGGTGCTGATGGTTGAGATTCTGATGGTTGGACATCAGGATATAGTGGAGTGTATTTAACTGGATCATAGGTTATTAAGGCTTGTTTGACAGATAAAGGAATGATGGAATTAATTCACTAGCTGATTGGGGCTTATCATCACAATAAAAACTATAAATAAGCTGACAGAATCTAGCAAAATAAACAGTATTTCTATCTTCTGTCATCATATCCCCAATGAAACCTAAGACAGCACTTGCATAATCAAAATTAGTTTGATTAATGAGAGCATACCCGATTTGTTGACTGAATATGGGGATTGCATCGAAGTTAGAACATTTGTTTGCAAAAGCCTTGGTGATGTAGTCAAAGAAGAAACTCAATTCCCTCCTTATGTAAGGTCTCTTCAATTGACCCAGCTTTGCCAATGCCTTTTCCTACCCCAGACTGGCCGTCATATTTTGAAGAATAGGCTCCTCAACATTTATATAGGCTTTATTTTCAGGCAACTGCGGTGCTTGGCGTACTGTAGCCAAAGTTACAACATGCTCATCTTCCCCTGTTGTAAAGATTATACTTGGGTCCCTTGAGCACCACCATCATCATATACTCCACTTCGCCAAAACTCCAGCACTTGAGTTCCAGAGACAGAGCGTACCCAATATCAGAATTAGCGAGAAAATCCTGAATGAAGTGAAGTTCCGATGGAGCTTCCGCCTTGCTAAGAATGGCAGAGTAGTTGTTAGGAACAAACTTAGCTCCATTGAAAATTACGTCTTTTGGTGCCATCTATGTAAGAAATTTAAATGAGAAAGAGAGTGTTCGCAAAGTGTTTGTTAAAAGTCCTGAAAGAAAACGCTTTAGAGAATATTAGAGAGAGAGAGAAAGTAAAAGAGATTAAGAATAGAAAAGTATGTAAAAGATTAGAAAATCTTTTAACTCCCATATATATACTCTCTCCACTCAACAGTTATATTTTTGAAGCATTGGATACACTTTACACCTGGCACCGTGTGAACAGTCCATAAACGGTTAGAGCAGGAGTTAATGGGCACGTAAAATAAGCAATAATTACCGTGCACATGCAGTTTTTCAGTACATACAAGTTAACCACTAACCCATAATGATTATGACTGTTTTTATCTCACCCAAATTTATTCTGATTCAGATATGACTGTTTCAGATTTTACCACAAATAAGTCAAGTAAAGAAAAATGCCACGTAAGCATCAAAGATTCCATCAGGATTTAATATCAGAACTTAACTTATATCAGATTTTTAACAGTCATCAGAACATGGCTTCTGTACTCAAACAGTGAATATCTTTTTATGTGATTCTTCATACAAATACTGACTTGTTTTCTTCAGAGTTTAATCATCAGAACTTCCATCAGAACTTGTCCTCAGAATTTATGCAAATGACACTTAACTGTTTGTCAAAAACAAGTTAATCACCACAGTAATTTTTATCATTCATATGGAGTGAAAGTGTGTGCATTCAACAAAATATCAGATAAAGATTAAAGTCTGATAAACTACAGTACATCTTAGAAATAAGGCATAACTAAGAAAAATGCTTAAAATCTGTCATCAGTCATGAAGTCTACTATAGAACAAATTTATGCAAGAGTCCACCTCAACTGTTTGTGCTCATTTTATGCATCTTTTGAAATTCCTTTTTACAGTGGATTCTCAGTGTAAGTGAGTCATGACTGCTTATCAGAATTTATGCTGTCATCAGAGTATTTCTCCAGTCATCATAGAGTGTGAAAAGTCACCAAGAAAATTTTTTGCTTTTCTAATACATATAACTTAATACCAGCAATGCACTTGGGTCTTCCCTTCCACATTTTTACTCTAGATCTCAAAGGAGTACCTGACTTTTATTCTTTTCTTTTCTTTTCTTTTCTTTTGATAAGTGAGCTTATCAGCACTTAGTTCATTCTTAAGATTTACTGACATCAGAATTTGACAGATAAGAAAAAAGAATCTAGTTTGTGACTTAGTAATAAGATACACAAAGTAAACTTGACTAAGCTCAATATCAGAATCTGCTTGTGTTAATGAGTTTCCATATAAACAACTAATTCAAACATGGAATTTCTAGTATGTTAAAGACTACTAGGTCAACATCTAGCACAGTTATCCCCATTGGATTGAATAGTCACTAGACATTCAAAACACTTATCAGAGTATATAAATCCACATAAGATAACAATCAGTATTTAATGAATTTTCAAATTAAGCACAGATTACATATAGATAATACAATTTGTAAACACTGATTATAAAGTCTAATGCATGAGAACAAAAACTAAGTAGATTTAGAGAAAGAACCTGAAACCATTCCAAGTTCATTTATCAATCTTATAAAAGTAGCTTCACATAGTGGTTTTGTGAAGATATCTGCTAGCTGTTGATCTGTTGGAATAAAATGCAATTTCACTGTAACTTCATCCACATATTCCCTTATAAAATGGTACCTAATACTGATGTGCTTTGTCATTGAGTGTTGAACTGGATTACCTGTCATTATCACAGTAAATAGGGATTTTAGAAAATTCTAACCCATAATCCAGTAACTGATTGTTCATCCAAAGAATCTGTTCACAACAGCTTCTTGCAGCAATATATTCTGCTTCTGCGGTTGAAGTGAAAATTGACTTTTGTTTCTTGCTAAACCAAGAAACCAATCTGCCTCCAAGAAATTGGCAGCTTCCACTAGTGCTTTTCCAGTCTATTTTGCATCCTGCAAAATCTGCATCTGAGTAACCAATTAGCTTAAAATCTGATTCCCTAGGATACCACAATCGTAGATCAGCTATACCCTTAAGGTACTTGAAAATTCTTTTCACAACTAATAAGTGAGGTTCTCTTGGATCAGCCTGAAATCTTGTACAAAGACAGGTAGCATACATGATATCAGGTCTACTTGCAGTTAGATAGAGTAAGGAGCCAATCATACCTCTGTAGTTAGTAATATCTATTGATTTACCAGTATCCTTATCTAACTTGGTTGTAGCGGCCATGGGAGTGGATGCAGTTGAACAATCTTGCATTCTAAATTTCTTCAGTAAATTTCTGGTGTACTTGGATTGAGAGATAAAAGTGCCTTCTTCAGTTTTCTTGACTTGAAGGCCTAGAAAATAGCTGAGTTCTCCCATCATACCCATTTGATATCTCGACTGCATTAGCTTTGCAAACTTCTCACACAGTTTGGAATTAGTAGAACCAAATATGATATCATCAACATATATCTGTACCAAAAGTAAGTCCTTTCCATGGTTGAGGTAGAATAAAGTCTTGTCAATTGTGCCTCTGTGAAATCCACTTTCCAGAAGGAATTGAGCTAAAGTCTCATACCATGCTCTTGGAGCTTGCTTAAGGCCATAAAGTGCTTTGTCAAGCCTGTAGACATGATTGGGAAATTTAGGATCTACAAAGCCTGGAGGTTTTTCAACATATACCTCTTCTTCCAGTTCTCCATTGAGAAAAGCACTTTTCACATCCATTTGAAAGACTTTAAACTTCTTGTGAGCAGCATAAGCAAAAAAGATCCTTATAGCTTCTAATCTAGTAACTGGTGCAAATGTTTCATCATAATCAATACCCTCTTGTTGAGAGTAGCCTTTAGCAACCAGTCTTGCTTTATTCCTTGTAATTATGCCATCACTGTCAGTTTTGTTTCTGAACACCCATTTTGTACCAACAACTGATCTGTTCTTTGATCGTGGCACTAAGGTCCAGACTCTATTCCTTTCAAATTCATTTAACTCTTCCTGCATTGCTTGCACCCAATCAGCATCTTGAAGAACTTCTTCCACTTTCTTTGGTTCAGTCTGAGATAAAAAAGAATGATAAAGACATTCATTTGAAGTTGCAGTTCTAGTTCTGACACCTGCTTCAGGATCTCCAATGATTAAATCAGGTGTGTGCTTTAGTCCACTTCCTTGCAGATGGAAGTTGATCTCTAAAAATGGATCCTCCCTCGTGATCCATGTTGTCTCTATCAGCATTTTCATCAGCATTTTCTGATGCTCCCCCTGTAGTTATGCTCTCTAAGACTTCAGAATTTGAGTTTGATTTTTCAGGAGTTGAAGAATCAAAGCTTCCAAAATTATCAGAATTTGGCTTATCAGAACTTGAAGAGCCAGTGACAGGTTCTGATGCTTCTCGAGAGTCTTGAGATGTGGTAGGATCTTCATTTTGCTCCCCCTGGACAGGTGCATTTTCCTTTGGAGTTGTTACCACAGTTTCAATGATATCAGAACTTAATCCATCAGAATTTACAGGATCAGGATATAAGTCATCAGAATTTCCAGAATCAGAATTTAAATCTTCATTCTCAAATCTCAGCTGATCATGATCATTGAAATCTTCAAGTCCAGTAATCTTCTTATCATCAAAAGAGACATTGATAGAATCCATGACAACCCTTGTTCTTAAATTGTAGACTCTGAAGGCTTTTGTGGAAAGTGGATATCCAACAAAAATTCCTTCATCAGCTTTTAGATCAAATTTTGATAGTTGCTTAGTATGAGTCTTAAGAACAAAACACTTGCAACCAAATATATGAAAGTATTTCAGATTTGGCTTCTTTTTCTTCACCATTTCATATGGTTTTTTTCCATGCTTGTTTATGAGTGTAGCATTTTGTGTAAAACAAGCAGTCTCTACAGCTTCAATGAGAGTCATGTTCTTTCTTTCTACAACTCCATTTTCCTGTGGAGTTCCAGGTGAAGAAATTTCTCTTTGATTCCAATATCTTTGCAAAACTCTTCCATGATTGAATTCTTGAACTCAGTGCCATTATCACTCCTTATGATTGTTAGGACAGAAAACATGCGCTAATAATACACGCAAGTATACGCGTTCGCAAGTAATATAGAATACTTTCTAGTTCGTTCCCACAGAGACTCAGACTAATTATGTTCAATTAACACTCACTCACCAATGTATAATTACTTCTCAATGTCAAGACAATAATGCTTAGATTTGATTAACTAATTATTAACTACAATTAACTACGAGAATTTAACACTTAATTGACACTTGAATTAACAATATTAAACACACATGAGATCATAACTTCATTACTACTTCCTTCAATAATTATTGTTATTACCCTAAGCATGTAACGGTGATGATATTAATCGAACAACACGAAACTGATAAAAGCCAAATTTTATTGTACTAATACCATTCTACCAAGCATCCACAATTAAGATAGAAGTTGAATAGGCATCAATTATGTTGAGACCCTATATGTCTACAGAATTTGACAACATAACGATTTAAGCACAAGTTATTCCTTATGATTACACAGGGCAAGTAAAACGGTTAGGGTTACCCACTAATCATGCATACACATACATGAACCTATGCTAGCATGGCAAGTTCTAAACCTCAAGATCCACTGTCGCTTCACAAGAGACTAACACCCTATCTTACATGTTCGCGATGCATATAAGACAAATAAGCACAACCAATACTAGACATCATACAATCATCACACACTAAAGTATTAAACACCTAACTAAAGAATTCCATAGCAAATATGTTACGACCCCATGATCACGATTAGCCCATGATAGAATTCATCGTCACCATGGGTTCATATGAAAACATGATAATAACACACGAGAATAATTAAATAAACTACTTAAATTAAACCAAAGTATGTCACAAGAGTAAATAGGTTCAAAGTAAAGAAAACTAGCATCCATTGTTATAACGAAATAAAGAATCACAAGAAACTATGCTTCCTCTTCGTTGTGGTGTGCTAAAATGGTCTTCTTCCTTATCTCCTCTCTCCTCGATTGATATTACGATTTAACACCCCGTAAAACGTCTCTGAAAACTTCTTATATAGGAGTCCCATAAAACCCAGCTATCTCAGAAGTTGGAAGCTCAACATAATTAGGAGTCTAAAAATAATTATTTTAATTTACGTCCCTGAGCGGCCGCTCAGCAATCCTGAGCGGGCGCTCAGCTTCCTGAGCGGTCGCTCAGCAGAGCTGAGCTGAGCGGGCGCTCAGACCCCTTCTGGAAAATACTCTGTTTTTGCTCCCGTTCTTTGCTACATTCTGCTCCTAACTTCCCCCTAGCAATGCCAAGCATACACTAAGGCTTATTCTTGACGAAATCCCTCCACAAATGCAAGTAATACCCTGAAATACACAAACACTAGAAAAATGCATCAAATACACAAAATACTTGATTTCAAGATATCAATTCAAGCCATTATAAGACGTTCTAAGTGGTATAAAATGCCACTTATCACACCCCCAAACTTAAATCGATGCTTGTCCTCAAGCGTCACAGACTCAAAAACAAAACAAAAACATGCATGAATGCAATCTATATGAAATGCTGCGATCCCCCTCACTATGACCAAACCAACCCACTTACGACATCTCAACAAATGCAATTAGGCGAATAAAGATCAATCAAATCATGCAAACTAACATACAGCCAGAAATGTGGTGTGTGTGGATGCTTAACAAATATGCTTCAAAACTAGATCAATTATCATAACTCGACTATCCTCAAGGTAATCACATGATTATATGAAGAATAAATTTCTAGGCACAAAATGACTTATAACAATTCAAGATTACTGGAGCTTATTACGGAATCATGCTTATTATTTAACACAACAAACAAATGCTTATTTGACCGTGCAATGAGTGAGGTCCACAAAAGACTTATGCAATGGCATCCATTTAGCGAGCGTTAGGTTAGCGGATCCCGGACTATAAAAGCCTTAGGTCACTAGGCACAAAGTCCCCTAAGAACTTAATAACTCGAATACCAAAGAGCCCACTCGTGATCAATTATGCATTAACTCTTTATTATTTTTTTTCTTTGTTTTCTTCTTTTTTTTCTCTTTTTTTTTCTTTCTATTTTTTTCTTCTTTTTTCAAATTTCTGAGCAAGTGTGTTTCGCTCCATCTTGCTCAACCCTAGACTACTCGCATAAAAATATGAGCCGGCTACTAGCCATTTGACGCCTAGCCACACTTAGCAATGAATTCCACTTTTTACTCCAATTTTTCTTTTCATGCCTTTTATCACTAAGAACCTATTATAAATTCTAATCATAATCAATAGATTAACCTTGAAAACCATCAAACCATGACAACAATCTAGTCCTTAAGCATTCTCTAAGACTTAGTGAATTACAAGTGTTTCTAGCATGCATGTCAACCTACAAGACTCAACATCACTCTAACATTATCACTACACTCGCATCAACATCACAAATCAATTAGTAAAGCAACGCAAAAGGGATCATGGTAAATACATGAGCTAAATGGCATGATAAATAAAGCAATAAAATAAAATAAAATAAAATAAAAACTATATGGCAAAAATATGCAGTTATATGAATTAAACTATCATGAATATGCAACTAAATGACACACACACAAAATATTCCTTAACTATCACCCCCAAACTTAAAATCTTCATTGTCCCCAGTGAAGGTAGTAGAAAGGAACACAGGGTATACCTACTCGGAGAAATCATCATCACCCTCAGAGGGTGGAGTATCAGGAGGCGGATACGCAGAGTCCTCACCAAAAACGGGCCACTGGATGTCAGCTCCAAGGCCTCTAAAAGCAGTCTTAAGTGCAAGGGTGAGCTCCTGAGCAAACCGGCTCTGCGTCTCGTACATAACATCCATCCTCCTCGACAGCCTCCTATATTGGGCATCAGCCATCCCAGCACCCTTCTGAGCTCTAGAAAAGCCTGCCTCATCACGCCCCGGTCTCGCCATGGTAGCACCAGCTGCTGGACGCCCTCTTGGAAGATGATAACCTATCCCATGCTCTTCGGGCTCTCCACCAGTCCACTCCTGCATCGAACTCAGAGTCCCGGAATCAATAGGAGCGGCCGACAGCTGCAACTGCTCGTGAGAAGGCCACTGAACTCCCATTGCTCGGCAAAGCTTTGTAACTGTAGATGCATAAGGGATATTCATGTGCTTCGCTCCCCTCAAAAACTTCAGAATTCCTTGGTAGATGAACTCACCAAGGTCCACATAGTACTCCTCATTCAAAATACCCCATAACAACTGTGCTCGCTCAACTGTAATCTCATGTGCATGTGAAGTAGGCAGAATATTAGCACAAATAAAGGCATTCCATGCACGGGCATACCTATTCATCGCAATCGCCGAAAAATGATGATACTCGTTAATCCCAGTCTTGAAAGTCCAAACCGTATCCGGCCTACATAGAGTAGCACAAATCAAATCCAATTCAAAATCTTCAGCAGTCTTCTCGTTCCAATTCTCCTCCGTGGGCTTCCTCTGGTGCTGCCCAATCATACGATGAATCGCCTTAGGATGATAATCCACCGTCAGTCCACGCACAACAGAAAACCCATTCTTTTCAGCTTTCGCATTCGCATAGAACTCGCGAACCACGCTCATCGGAACCGCCTCCGGTGACTCACAGAAAGAAATCCAACCCTTTTCAGCAATCATTGGCAACAACTCACCATCCCACCCCGATGGTAAGAATCCCCTCTCCTTCAAAATTGGCTTACCCAGAAGCCTAGTATACTCCTCCTCAGCAGCCCTATCAAACAAACGAGGTCTCGCAGCAGTACCCCTCGAAGAATCAGCAGTAGGAACAGTGCTGCTGCTATCAATCATCCTGGATCTCTTGGGTGCCATTGAAACTGAGAAAAAGTGCTTAAGATTTGTGTTTCTGTATATGGGAGAGAGTTTAAGGTTTGAAAGTGTATGGGGGAGTATATGGAATAGTTGTATGTATATATAGGGTAAAGATTAGGTTTAAAATTTGATTAGGAGTGGGGTTGAGGGTTAAAAACGTGGGTTTATGGGAAAATAGCTCATGGGTTGTGGGTTTGTGTTTTTGTATTTTCTGATTTTTTTTGGATTTTTATTAAGCTTAAAAAAATTTCAGGCAGTCGGGCCCTGAGCGGTCGCTCAGCAGAGCTGAGCGGGCGCTCAGGGACCTTCTGGAAAAAAAAATTCTTGGCCTGGTTTTTCATATTTTTTGTGGTTTTGGATAAGTTACTAACTTCTAAGAGTTCCTATAACAACAAATCATGGGTTGCCTCCCAAGAAGCGCTTATTTTTCGTCATTAGCTTGATGTAGGGTACTTCGCTCAAGTTGACAATAAAACGGCACTAACCACTTCCCGGTTTGCCGTGTCCCCATAGTAATGCTTCAAACGCTGACCATTAACCTTGAATGCTTGGCCCAGATCATTCTCAAAAATCTCCACCGCTCCATGTGGAAACACAGTTTTGACAATAAAAGGTCTAGACCACCTTGATTTCAACTTTCCAGGAAAAAGTCGGAGATGAGAGTTGAATAAAAGAACTTGCTGCCCCTGCACAAATGACTTAGGATATAGCTTCATGTCGTGCCACCTTTTCACTTTTTACTTGTACATTTTGTTATTCTCGTACGCTTGGAGTCGAAATTCATCAAGTTCATTTAGTTGAAGCATTCGCTTCTTTCCAGCTGCATATAGATCAAGGTTCAACTTCTTCAACGCCCAATAGGCTTTATGCTCAAGCTCCACATGTAAATGACATCCCTTATCATAAACAAGTTGAAACGAGGACATCCCAAATGGAGTCTTGTATGTTATTCTGTAAGCCCAAACAGCTTCATCGAGCTTTAAAGACCAATCCTTCCTTGACGGACAAACAACTTTCTCTAGAATGCACTTGATCTCTCTATTAGACACTTATGTTTGACCATTTGTTTGCGGGTGATAGGCAGTAGCAACACGATGATTCACATTGTAGCGCTGCATCATAGAAGTGAACTTACGGTTGCAGAAATGCGACCCCTCATCACTTATGATTACTCGTGGCGTTCCAAACCTTGTGAAAATCTGCTTATGAAGAAAATTCAACACTACCTTTTCATCATTCGTCGGTAGAGCCTTGACTTCTACCCATTTTGAGACATAATCAACTGCCAGCAAGATGTACTGATTATTGCAGGACGAGATAAATGGCCCCATGAAATCGATTCCCCAAACATCAAAGACCTCGACTTCAAGCATCACATTTAACGGCATCTCATCCTTCCTCGTAAGATTCCCCACTCTTTGGCAACGATCACACCTTAAAACGAACTGATGAGCATCCTTAAACAAAGTAGGCCAGAAAAAACCTGCTTGCAGAATACGAGCTGCCGTCTTCTCACCACCATAATGTCCCCCATAACCTGTGGAGTGGCAGTCTCGTAATATCCCCTCCGTCTCACAGAATGGGATACATCTCCTGATGATCTGGTCAGCTCCCTGTCTAAACAAATACGGTTCATCCCATATATACCACTTCACCTCATGCAGAAACTTCTTCTTTTGAGCTGTATTCATATTAGGAGGCATTATATTACTGACAAGATAGTTCACAATATCTGCGAACCATGGCTCTTCTTCCTGAACTGTGAACAACTGCTCATCCGGAAAAGATTCGTTGATCAATGTCTTATCATATGAAGTAGAATCGGGATTCTCCAATCTAGAGAGATGGTCAGCTACTTGATTCTCAGTACCTTTTCGATCCTTAATCTCTAACTCAAATTCCTGTAGCAAGAGCACCCAACGAATAAGTCTAGGCTTCGAATCCTTCTTGGAAACCAAATAGCGAATGGCCGCATGATCAGTGAACACTGTCACCTTTGTCCCAAGTAAATAAGATCGAAATTTTTCGAAACCAAAGACTATAGCCAAGAGCTCCTTCTCAGTAGTGGTGTAGTTCTTTTGAGCTCCATTTAAAGTCTTACTAGCATAGTAGACCACATGAAAGAGATTATTCTTGCGCTGCCCAAGAACTGCGCCCACCGCATAATCACTCGCATCACACATCATCTCAAAAGGCTCTGTCCAATCAGGTGCCATAATAATTGGTGCAGTTATCAAACTCTTCTTGAGAGTCTCGAATGCTGTCAAGCATTCATCATCGAATTTGAAAGGCACATCCTTCTCGAGCAAGTTGCACAACGGCTTTGATATCTTTGAGAAGTCCTTGATGAAACGCCGATAAAAACCCACATGACCAAGAAAACTATGGATTCCTTTCATAGAAATAGGTGGTGGAAGATTTTCAATGACTCCCACCTTGGCCTTGTCCACCTCGAGACCCTTGCTAGATACCTTATGCCCAAGAATAATGCCTTCACGCACCATAAAGTGACATTTTTCCCAATTGAGCACCAAATTAGTTTCCACACACCTTTTGAGCACCGCACGAAGATTGTTCAAACATTCATCATACGAATGTCCAAAGACGGAGAAGTCGTCCATGAACACTTCGACATTATTTCCAATCATATCAGAGAATATAGCCATCATACATCTCTGAAAAGTGGCCGGTTCCCCACATAAGCCAAACGAAACTCTGTGAAAAGCAATTGTGTCAAATGGACAAGTGAAGGTAGTCTTTTCTTGATCCTCTGGTGCAATACATATCTGATTATACCCCGAATAGCCATCCAGAAGACGATAATACTCATAACCGGCCAACTTGTCAAACATTTGATCAATAAATGGAAGAGGGAAGTGATCCTTCCTCGTGGCCTTGTTCAACTTTCTGTAGTCCATGCATACCCTCCATCCTATGACTGTTCGAGTGGGAATGAGCTCGTTCTTCTCATTTACTACCACAATAATACCTCCTTTCTTCGGTACACATTGCACGGGGCTCACTCAAGAACTGTCAGAAATAGGATATATGATTTCTGTATCCAGCCACTTCAGAATTTCTTTCTTCACTACTTCTTTCATGATAGGATTAAGTCTTCATTGTTGCTCCACCGTTGGCTTACTACCTTCCTCTAGCAGAATTTTATGCATGCAGTACGAAGGGCTGATCCCCTTGATATCTGCTATAGTCCATCCGATAGCCGATTTGAATCATTTCAAGATCCTCAAGAGCTTGTCCTCCTCACTACCTGAAAGGTCAGATGCAATAATAACATGTAAAGTAGATGCATCACCTAAAAAGCATACCTCAAATGTTCAGTCAATGGTTTAAGCTCCAAGGTAGGTGCTTCCTCAATAGATGGTTTGAGCTTTCCTTAAGCATTTTTGAGGTCAGAAGTACCAAGAGATTCAAATGGCATGTCTAGCTTTCGCCTCCAAGGAGAAGCATTTAGATATTGTAATTGCTCATTGCCATCCTTATCATCACTGTCAAAGTCCCCCACTAAGGCTTTCTCTAATGCATCAGACATTAGCATATGATCAAGTTCTGAAGTAACCGCAGAATCAATCAAATCCACCTTTAATCACTCCTCTTCTTCTGTAGGGAATTTCATCGCTTTGAATACATTGAATGTCACATCCTGATCCTGCACCCTCATAGTAAGTTCACCTTTCTGCACATCTATTAAGGTACGGCCTGTAGCCAAGAAAGGTCTCCCCAAGATTATGGGAATCTTTTTATCTTCCTCGAAATCCAGAATAACCAAGTCTGCAGGAAAGAAGAGTTTATCCACCTTTACTAGCACATCCTCCACTATGCCTCGTGGATATATAATAGAACGATCAGCCAATTGTGGAGACATGTAGTTAGGCTTTGGATCAGGCAAATTCAACTTTTTGAAGATAGACAACGGCATCAAATTGATGCTTTCTCCCAAATCGCACAGGCATTTGTCAAAAGACAACTTGCCGATGGTGCAAGGAATGGTGAAGCTACCTGGATCTTTAAGCTTTTGAGGTAATTTTTGTTGCAGCACAGCACTACACTCTTCCGTTAGAGCAACGGTCTCAAGGTCATCCGGTTTCACCTTCCTTGAAAGAATACTCTTCATAAATTTTGCATAACTAGGCATTTGCTCCAGAGCCTCAGCGAAAGGTATGTTGATGTGAAGTTTCTTGAACACCTCCAGAAACTTACCGAACTGCTTATCCAGCTTTTGTTGTTGCAATCTCTTAGGGAAAGGTGGTGGAGGATAAAGTTGTTTCTCCCCTGTATTACCCTCAGGCAGAGTGTGTTCAACAGTAGTCTTCCTTGGTTCCACCGCTTTCTCCTTTTGCTTAGCTTCTGCATCACCAACTTCAGCTTCTCTGTCTTTTGCTTTTTCAGCATCAACAACTTTTCCAGACCTTAAGGTAATAGCCTTGACTTGCGCTTTAGCTTCCTTTCTGCCTGGCACTTCAGTATCACTGAGAAGTGTGCCAGGTTGATGATTGAGCACTACATTGGCTATTTGACCGATTTGATTCTCCAAGGTCTTGATAGAAATAGCCTAACTTTTGCACAACAGCTTGAGTTCCTCAAAATCAGCACTAGAAGGTGGAGCTGCACCTCCTTGTTGAGGATATGATTGTCTTTGAGCATAATGTTGTGGTTGCTGGAATCCTGGTGAATTAAACTGTTTACTTATGCCTTGCTGATATGGTTGCTGAATAGCATTTTGATTATTGCTCCAACTGAAATTGGGATGATTTCTGTTGTTAGGATGATAAGTAGCTGGCACAGGCTGCTGTGGTCGCTGATAATTGTTCACATACTGAACAGATTCATTAACAAGAGAACATTGATCCGTAGCATGAGAACCTGGACAAAGCTCACGAACCATAGCTACTGAGTGACTCCATAGGTGGCATAAGAATCGACCTTCATAGACAGCGCTTGGAGCTGCGCTGCAATAGCTGTAGCTGCATCAACTTCCAGAATATCTGCTACCTTTCCAGGCATCATGCTTTGAGTTGGGTTTTGATGCTCATTTGCATCCATAGTCTTAATAAGATTATAAGCCTTAGTATAGCTTTTGGCCCACATGGCGCCTCCAGCTAGTGCATCGAGCATGGGCCGAGATTGAGCCCCCAAACCATTATAAAAACCAGTGATCACCATCCAGTCAGGCATACCATAATGTGGACACTTTCTCAACATCTCCTTGTAACGCTCCCAAGATTCGCACATGGATTCTGTACGCTGCTGCGCAAACTGGGTAAGAGCACTTCTCATAGCTGCAGTCTTCGCCATTGGATAGAACTTTACCAGAAACTTTTACGCAAGATCTTGCCAAGTAGTGATGGACCCAGCTGGTTCAAAATATAACCAGTCCTTAACTTTATCCCTCAATGAGAATGGGAAAAGCCTCAACTTGATAGCCTCATCAGTCACACCATTATATTTGAAAGTACTACAGATCTCGACAAAATTCCTGATGTGCATGTCGGGATCTTCAATAGCAGCACCTCCGAAAGAAACAAAATTCTGCACCATCTGAATAGTGCTCAGCTTGATTTCAAAAGTGTTAGCCTGAATAGCCGGGTGAAGGATGCTTGACTGAATGTCATCAATTTTAGGTCGAGAAAAGTTCATAAGAGCTGGATCTGCTGGAACTATACGATCACCCATGATTACTGGTTCTTTCTGCTCACTCTCTGTATCCGAATCTTCAAAATCTATCTTCTCCAGAATATCAAAAACTTCATCTGTCTCCTCAGCCGTATCTAAAGTCCTCTTGAGAGTATGAGAATGTGTTTGCATAAACGCTCGCTAAGGTACCTGAAACACAACCGGAAATAATAAGTAACACTTCTTAATCAATGAGTCCTAATGACCACTGATGGTAAGTACATAAACTAAACAAATTCGTCGAGTCCCCGGCAGCGGCGCCAAAAACTTGTTAGGGTGGAAAATACGCGCTAATAATACACGCAATTATACGCGTTCACAAGTAATATAGAATACTTTCTAGTTCCTTCCCACAGAGACTCAGACTAATTATGTTCAATTAACACTCACTCACCAATGTATAATTACTTCTCAATATCAAGACAATAACGCTTAGATTTGATTAACTAATTATTAACTACAATTAACTACGTGAATTTAACACTTAATTGACACTTGAATTAACAATATTAAACACACATGAGATCATAACTTCATTACTACTTCCTTCAATAATTATTGTTATTACCCTTAGCATGTAACGGTGATGATATTAATCGAACAACACGAAACTGATAAAAGCCAACTTTTATTGTACTAATACCATTCTACCAAGCATCCACAATTAAGATAGAAGTTGAATAGGCATCAATTATGTTGAGACACTATATGTCTACAGAATTTGACAATATAACGATTTAAGCACAAGTTATTCCTTATGATTACACAGGGAAAATAAAACGGTTAGGGTTACCCACTAATCATGCATACACATACATGAACCTATGCTAGCATGGCAAGTTCTAAACCTCAAGATCCACTGTCGCTTCACAAGAGATTAACACCCTATCTTATATGTTCACGACGCACATAAGACAAATAAGCACAACCAATACTAGACATCATACAATCATCACACACTAAGGTATTAAACAACTAACTAAAGAATTCCATAACAAATCCGTTACGACCCCATGATCACGAGTAGCCCATGATAGAACTCATCGTCACCATGGGTTCATATGAAAACATGATAATAACACACGAGAATAATTAAATAAACTACTTAAATTAAACCAGAGTACGTCACAAGAGTAAATAGGTTCAAAGTAAAGAAAACTAGCATCCACTGTTATAACAAAATAAAGAATCACAAGAAACTATGCTTCCTCTTCGTTGCGGTGTGCTAAAACGGTCTTCTTCCTTATCTCCTCACTCCTTGATTGATACTACGATTTAACACCCCGTGAAACCTGAAAACTACTTATATAGGAGTCCCACAAAACCCAGCTATCTCAGAAGTTGAAAGCTCAACAGAATTAGGAGTCTAAAAATAATTATTTTAATTTACGTCCCTGAGCGGCCGCTCAGCAATCTTGAGCGGGCGCTCAGCTTCCTGAGCGGTCGCTCAGTAGAGTTGAGCGGGCGCTCAGACCCTTTCTGGAAAATACTCTATTTTTGCTCCCGTACTTTGCTGCATTCTGCTCCTAACTTCCCCCTTGTAATGGCAAGCATACACTAAGGCTTATTCTTGACGAAATCTCTCCACAAATGCAAGTAATACCCTGAAATGCATAAACACTAGAATAATGCATCAAATACATAAAATACTTGATTTCAAGACATTAATTCAAGCCATTATAAGATGTTCTAAGTGGTATAAAATGCCACTTATTAATGATTTTAACAGAATCTTTGATCAATTTATCCAACTGTTTGACATGATCAGTTAGAGTAGATGTTGTTTCAGTCTTCTTGTGGAAGAAATACACCCAAGTGTATCTTGTGAACTCATCCACTATAACCATAGCATATTTCTTCTTTGCAATAGACATGACATTGACTGGACCAAATAGATCAACATGCAGTAGGTGATAAGGCTCAATAATTGATGATTCATTTTTTCTCTTGAAAGAAGATTTTCTTTGTTTTGCCTTCTGACATGAATCACAAAGGCCATCAGGAGCAAATAGTGTTTTTGACAGTCCTCTCACAAGATCTTTCTTTACAAGCTCATTTATTTTGTTGAAATTTAAATGAGAGAGTTTCTTGTGCCAATTCCATCTTTCTTCAATTGATGCTCTACTCAACAGACAGATTGCAGAACCATCAGTACTTGTTGAAAGTATGGCTTCATAAATGTTACCATGCCTGTATCCTTTCAGAACCACTTTGCCTGTAGAATTACTTATAACTTCACAGTGTTCTTCAAAGAAATCCACATGATAACCTCTATCACATATTTGACTTATACTCAACAGATTGTGTTTAAGTCCTGAGACTAGAGCTATTGTTTCAATGATGACATTCCCAAGATTGATCTTGCCATATCCCAGAGTTTTCCCCATGTTTCCATCTCCATAAGAAACTTCTGGGCCAGCTTTCTCCACAAAGTCTGATAGCAGGGCTTTATTTCCAGTCATATGTCCTGAACATCCACTATCTAGAAGTAGGATGTTCTTCTTGTTGCCCTGCAATCACAAAGACCACTAATGGTTAGTTTTAAGGACCCAGACTTGCTTGGATCCTGTGGCCTTTTTAAGTTTGTTAACATTTGCAGCGGATTTAGCATCAGAGTTTATGCTAACATTTTTCTTATCAGATTTTACAGTATCAGACTTTGCATCATACTTTACACTAGAAGGAATTAAAGCAACTTTCTTCACAGAAGGTTTTATCTGATAATAATCATAGTACAAACTATGATATTCCTTACAAGTATAAATGGAATGCCATATACTACCACAATGTAAACAAGGATTTTGTGGCTTAAACCTAACAGACTGACTCTTAACTCCTGACTTAGAAGGTAAGGAGTTTATATTCTTATTCTTCCTGCAAAAAGAATCCAGATGGTTAGAGTTTCCACAGTTATAGCATTTCTTTCTAGGAGCATTAGGAACAGGCATATAATTGTTGCTTTTATTCACACTTTCCTCCCCATTTCTATTTTTCCTAGCTTCCTTTACCTTGTTTACACTGGTAATCTCTTTCAGCTTATGTTTAAGTTGCTTCTTTGTCATTAAGCCTATGTTAACTTCATCTGATTTATCATGTTCTAATTTATCAGAAGTTCACTCTTCTATTACTTCTGTCTCAATATCTTTCATCTTTTCAGAATCAGACTTTACAGTTTTAGCTACAAACTTAACAGGATTTACCTTTGGCTTAGTAGTCTGTTTAACAATAATTGGCTTAACTTGTTCAGTTCCTTTTTCACTTTTCTCATCTCCATAACCTAAGCCCTCTTTCCAGTTTCCACTACTTAGTATATCCTGAGTTGCTCTGCCAGAGTTAGTCCAAGTCCTGAAAATCTCTCTCTCCTTTTCTAAATCAGTTTTTAGAGATTTATTCATTTTTAGCACTTCATCTCTAACATAGAAAGCATCATCTCTTTCTTTCTGAGTTTGATGGAACATGACTAACTCTTTTTCTAAATAATCATTCCTCTTTTTAAAAGCAAGATTTTCAGAAGTTAATCTCTCACATGTTAAAGTTTGATCTCTGTAACTAATAAACATGGTTTTAAGATATAATCTCAACTCAGTAATATCATCAGTATGAAAGGCATAAGTTATTTGAGGTACCTTTAACTCAGAAGCATCAGAACTGCTATCAGCATTTGCCATCAAGGCATAGTTCTCCTCATCTTCAGCTGTGTATTCACTTTTCTCCTTTGGTATGATCTTTGCTGGCTGATCTGCAACCACAACAGAGAGCTTGGTTGGCTTATGCGGTCCTTCATAAATTCTGTCAAGATATTCTAGATCTCTAGCTTCAAGAAATATAGCCATCTTCACTTTCTATATGGGATACTCAGAAGGTCTCAGTATGGGAACCCTGATAGTCTCATATCGACTATGGGTTTGAGTCTTTAGAGTTTCTTCAGTTTTATCAGGCTTGGTTGGATTTTCTGCTTCTTCAAACATGATTGTTTTGGATCTTTACTGTATGTGTGTTAACAGATAGGCTCTGATACCACTTGTTAGGTCACAAAACACTGTAGAAGGGGGTTGAATACAGTGTAGAATACAATCAAATCGATTTAGAACACAAGTAATAGAAAATAGATGTATTCGATATAATAAACTGTTACAATGGAACTGTTCTCTCTCAGTGATGAACAAATATCACGAGAGCTGCTAGGTTACAATGTATGATTTTCTCGATGATCGTAACTCTTATAGAGTAAACCTATGTCTGTGTTTATATAGACACACAGTTACAAGATAACTTCTAATTGATATGGAATATAATTCTGTCTCCTAAAATATATCAATCAGATATCTTATATAATTCTTCTAGTCCTCTGACTTTTTCCTTACATATCTTCTTCTTGTATTAGTCTCGATCTTCTTTCCTGTAAATCAGCTTCCTTCCTTAACTGTTAGTCCTCCACTACTTAAGTTCTGATATATATCTTCTGATATTATCTTTAGATAATCTAAGTCCTGATATCTTTAAGTCATGATTCCAGTAAGAACTGATATTTCCTGTTAGTTAAGATCTGAAAACTAAACATAAAACATATTAGACATGACATCTCAAATATATCCAACATAACCCATCCTTAAAAAGGTATCATGAAGCAAGATATCCACTAAAGCACCATTATCTACGAGGACCCTCTTCACCGGGTTGTTCCCTATTATTGGTGTTATGACCAGCGGGTCATCATGAGGAAATTTCACACCCTCCAAGTCAGAATCATCAAATGCCATTGTTACTCCTATCCTTGCCCTCATCGGGGCTTCCCCAACAATATGCATAACTTCTCTGATATATGCTTTCCTGGAGTTCCTGGAAAACACGGCAGCAGTTGGTCCTCCAAAAATTGTGTTTGTCACAGGCCCTCGGGGTCGCGGTCCTCCAAAGATTGCATTTATAACCGGTCCCCTAGGCTGGGGATTCCGCCCCTGATCGTCTTGGTCCCTCTTACGATCTTCAAAGTTCTTTCTCCCATTGTTATTCCTATCTCTTTCTTCCCCAGTGTACTTGTTCAATCTTCCATTCCGAATGAGGAATTCTATTTTATCTTTCAGTTGCCTACACTCATCGGTGTCATGACCAACATCTTTGCAAAATCTACAATATTTGCTCTTATCTAGCTTGGCAGGATCAGCCTTCAATGGTTTAGGCCAACGAATATCTTGATCTTTCTCGATTTACATTAAGATCTGGCTTCTTGGAGCATTCAGCTTAGTGTATTCAGTGAACTTTTGTCCAGGACCTCCCTTCTTTGGGGTTGAATCATGATTTTGCTCAGTTCTGGGATACTTGTCCTTAGCAATATATTCCAGATCAGTTTTTCGCTTCTTGCCTCCAGTGGACTCGTTACTTACTAATGTCTTCCTCATGCTCTCCTCCACTTTGATGTACTTCCCGATCCTATCTTGGAGCTGCAACATGCTTTCAGGGGGGTGCTTGGACAAGGACATCTTGAAGAACTCATCCCTAGTTCCCTATTGCAGTGCTATCATGGCTACCTTATCATCAAGGTCCGGGACTTTTAAAGTTTCCTTTATAAAATGATTCAGATAGTCTCTCAAGGATTCCTTCGCTCCCTGCACAATGCTCATGAGGGATGCTGAACTTTTCTCATGCACTCTCCCACTGATGAACTGCTTAATAAAAGCCTGACTTAATTCTCTGAAGGACCCAATAGAATTCGGGGGCAAATGACTATACCATCTTTGAGCCATACCCGACAGGGTTTGAGGAAAGGCCCGACATTTAATAGCGTCATTCACGGGCTGCAATAACAGTGCATTAGAGAATGTCCTGACATGATTAGCGGGATCTCCCGTGCCATCATAAGCTTTGATAGTGGGCATCTTGAACTTCCTTGAGATATGGCCATTCATTATTTCTTCAGTGAATGGTGGAGTAGGATCATCAGGATCACCAAGGGGAAGAAGATTGCTTGGATCAGCTCTTGGACTACATCCCTTCTTTGTGACAAACCATCCAGGTCTATGATTGGGGCAGGATTTCTCCCCTAGGTGGTAATGGGAGTCTGGGAGTCTGGTGCGCCTCCAAGTCGTGCTTCAGCCTTTGAATCTCAGCCTCGTGGGCCTTGATTCTCTCATGCACTTCTTGGGGATTCACCCCTCCGGTGCTCCTAGGACGTTGGTTACCATCAGCCATCGGCTCTTTGCCAGCACGTCTCTTTCTTGGGGCCACTTCATCATCTGAAGATTCGTAGTCTCTCTCAGTGCAAGGACCAGAAAATTCCTGATCCTCCGGGATAGGAGCCAAACCTTGTATGTAGGGGGTGTTCGCCCCCGTGCTTCACTTCGTCCAGCATGTCCACTTCCTCCAACCTCGGGGTAAAGGGGCATGCCATAAGGGGGTTAGTGATCACAATAGTTGAATACTCATACCCAACGGGTCGAGAATCCATAGGTATATGCAGCTGTTGAAGTTGGGGATTCGTCCTTTGAGGAGCCGAGGGAATCGTTCCTTGAGGTTGAGGTTCAGTTGCCCCTACCTTGGCTCCTTCTTGGGTGGCGGCATAGGTTGAAAGCGGAGGCACCTCCATGGTTGACGAAATCATTTGGGTTGTCCCTGCAGGTGTTCCTCTTTCAAGGGCGCTGCTTCCTCTTCGTGTTCGCGCCATGGTTGTTGTTGTGTTTTCCCACAGATGGCGCCAAATGTTATGGATCAAAAACTAAGGTATACTAATTGATGTGTTTATAACTAGGGAACGTGAGCTTCGAGGCTCGATTTGACTGCTCTTATGTTTCGTGACTCGATCTGCCTTACAAGATGCCTACGTACCTTGCTGTATGCCAAGGATCAAGTCAAAAAACGTAGTTCTGATTTGTGGGATAAGGCCCCTTATATAGATATTGGGAGTCCTTGAATTGGACTTGGTTTAGGAGACTTGGTGGTCAAGTCTCAGGATTAGAATGGACTTTGGAGTCCTAAGAGGTAGGAAGCTGATTCCTTATCCCACCAGGTTCCTTGGAGACCAATCTACAAGGATTTATTTCTCCACTAGGACTCATTTTATCAACTGACTTATCCCTTATTAATTAATTACGAAATTAATTAATATTCAGGGTTTTGGGCCTTCTCAAATGGGCCTAGCTATTGGCCCAATTCTGATATGATTAATGCAATATTAATTATATACCCAGGCCTTATTTTCTTCCCTATCACCCAATTTTTGTTTCTTTAAGATCTACTCTCAGTTTATGGCAACTCTTCATCACTTTCAAGTTGCAAGGGATATAGTCAAACTTGTCACAGAATGAGTAGGGATCATTTGCATCTGCTTCATTGTACTTGCATGCTCCTTCAGCTGGCTTGCTAACAACCTTTTTACAAAGGTGAGTTAGATGATTTACAGAGTCACATTTTTCACACTTGTTTCTTAGAGCATCTGCAACATAAGCAAAATTATTGCTTTTGTTTATCCCAATTTTCCCATTTCTATTTTTCTTCTTCTTTCTTGCATCTTCAATCTTGGTTTCTTTGACAAGTGTCTTGGAACTTTGTTTGTCCATGAGCTTCTATTCAGCTTTGGAAGATGAAGTTGATTTTGTATTTTTCTTCTCTTTATCTTCATCAGCAATTTCTTGCTTGATAATCAACTCTTCTTCACTGAAATTAACTTCACATGCCTTGAACATAGGTGAGACAATCTTTTTCAGCATTGCTGGAACATTTTCATTTTTTGTTGCTTTTCCTTTGTCACCTATATCTTTCTTTTTGTTGTTCAAGGCATCATAGTCAAGACCAATAACAATATTTGCACATGGATTGTTTTTCTCATGGTACTGTCCAACTAACTCAAATGCATTCTTGAAGGATTTGAACTTAACTTTATTCTTTTCCAGCTTCTCCCTTAGCACTGCTTCAATTTCACTTGCACACTTGAGCTTATTCTTCAGATATGCATTTTCCTGTCTTACAGTTTCAAACTCCACCAACAATAATTCAACTTCTTGTTTCTCACTTTCAAGCTTCTCATTTAGCTTTGTCAGTCTACTAACTTCTTCATTAGCAGCAACCATACTTGTATGTATGTGAAACATTTCTGTGCTCATCTTTTCTATAGTTTCCTTATATTGATTCACATTTAAATCAATGGTAGTGAGAGTTGGTACCTGTGATTTTGATGAGGATGATTCTCCTTGCTCCAAGGCCATTAAAGCATAGTTTCCAACTTCCTCGTCTTCATCATTATCAGAATCATCCCAACTTTTTCCTTTTGTAATATAAGCTTTACTTTGTTGTTTCTTTAGAAGAGCTTCATATTTTGCTTCCAGTTCAAGATAAGCTTTGTCTTTCTTTGCTTTCTTGGGTTTCCTGCATTCTGTAGCAAAATGGCCTAGTTCATCACAGTTGTATCACCTTATCTTAGATCTGTCAACAGATCTAGTTTTGTAACCATTCTTGCTATCAGAAGTGTACTTCCCTTTTCCTTTCCAGCTGTTGTCTTTGTTGAAAGACTGTCCTTTACCTTTGAAGTATCTTAGCTTCTTTACTCTAATGTTAGAGAATTTTCTAGACAAATAGGCCATTGACTGATCTAGCTCATCCAGTTCATCAAGAGTGTAGAACTCATCTTCTTCCAATTCCAGAATGACTTGTTCCTGTGAATCATTTGTTCTTTGCTCACTTGGTGAGGCAACTAGAGTTTGAAATCTTGGCTCATCATTGGATGTTTGTCTTTCATTTACAATTAAAGCACTTGAACCACCTACAACATGTCCTTGACCAGATCTCAATGATTTCCTTTGAATCATTTCTAGTTCATATATTTTAAGAATTCCATATAGAACTTCCAGTGTTATTCTGCTCAAGTCTCTCCCTTCCCTGATTGCTGAGATTTTCTATTCCAAATGATCAGGGAGAGTAAACAAGAACTTTAAGTTCACTTCTTCAGCTTTATAGTATTTTTCATGGAGCGCAAGTCATTTATCAGCTTATTGAATCTTTCAAACAAATCAGTTACACTTTCTTTTGGCTTGGCCATGAAACCCTCTAATTGTGAAATCAGTATCCTTCTTTGGTTAGATCTAACTTCCTTAGTTCCCTCACAGAGTATTTCAATCTTTTCCTAGATTTGCTTAGCAGTGTCACAGTTGGCAATATTGTTGTACATTATATTATCAAGTGACTCTATCAATATCAGTTGCAAGCCACTATCCAGGGAAACTTTCTCTTTTTCAGGCTCAGAGTACTCAAAAGGGTCTTTTGGAGCATAATGAGATGGAATGACCATATCACCATCTGTTGTTTCTTCAACTCTCACCATAGGAGTGAAGGGCCCATTTTTGAGAATCTGAATATACAGTAGACTGGCCATCGATAAACAACAACATTTTCTTTTTCCAAAGAGTGTAGTTAGCTTTGTCAAAGGTAGGAATTTTGATACTACTAATCTTCTGTGTATTCATTCTTCCAAGATCTTGAATCTGTTTACTTTTAGATTTTGCTCTGATACCACTTGTTATTAAATGAATAACACACAGGGGGTGAATGTGTTTTACTATTTTTATGTTTTTCTTGAACTTTTTATAATTGAACAAAGTAAATTAAATCTTGTAGTGAAATGTGTTACTGCAGAAATTAAACATGCAATAATAAAGAACACAGATCTTTTCAAAACTCACTTAATTTTATATTAAAATTAAGAATGTTTTGCTACAAAATTTCTAGGCTCTTTGTTGATAAAGAGCTTAGCTTCTTCTTGAGAGTGTTACAAGATTTTCTTTCTAAATTGTTACAACTGACTAAAGGACCAGTGTTAAATTTATAATTTAGTTAATTGTTGGTTTACACAGTGTACAATAAGATATGCTATTAGCTTTAGTAAACTGTCACTTGTCATTTCCATTTTAGGAAAAGTGTATCTTTCATTTTCGGCTTAGAATATCTTAGCATCCTGTGTTTACTTTGATCTTCCTTTGTCAGTTAATCTTCACCATTGATCTTGCACATCCTTCAAGCTTCTTTTCGTATACTTGTCAATCCAGCTGTTTGGATTGTTTGTTGATTGTAAATCTTGGATATTGAACTGGTCTGCAATTTTGTACTTTGAGATTTTACCTCGAGATCTCCATTTGGTCTATAGAGAACTTGACATCTTGATAAGTATATTGGCTTATCGAGATCTCTAATACTCCATAGTTAATTTGACTTGTAGAGGTCTCTAAGTTCTCTATAAAAGAATTTGGCTTGTCGAGATCTCTAGTCTTCATATCTTCACTTTGACTTATCGATATCTCTGAGTTCTCTAGTGATTTATTGACTTATCGATAACTCAGAGTTCTCTAGTCAAATCTGACTTGTCGATAACTTAGAGTTCTCTAGTGAATTTTGGCTTATCGATATCTCTGAGTTCTCTAGTAGAATTTGACTTATCGATAAGTCAGAGTTCTCTAATGAATGTTGACTTGTCGATAACTCTGAGTTCTCTAGTGAAGAAATGACTTGTCGATATCTCCAATTTTCATGTCTTCAATTTGGCTTGTCGATATCTCTGTGAGTTCTCTAGTAGCTTTTCTTGACTTCTTGATAAGTCATTTGGAGTTCTCGAGTGACTTCTCTATAACACTAAATCTGTGACTTATAGAGATCTTTGACTTAGAGTAACTACTAGAAAAATGCCCTTAGACATCGGTTATAAACCGATATCTTTTTTCTTTCAAAACTGATGTCTTCGCATGTGTAGAGAAAGGTAGGGGGTCTTTAACATCGGTTTTTAGCTGATGTTAAAGATGTACACAGACATCGGAGTTTTGAGCAAACTGATGTATAATTGGCCCTTTTTTGAATAAAATGTTTAAACTAGATTGTCAAAAATGGTATTTATGAGGTTAAATACCATTTTAAACATATAACAGGGAAGCACTTTTAACTGATAGACATCAGATTCTTAAACAAATCGATGTCTTGGTCCTTATTTTACATCGGTTTATTTTCTAAACCGATGTTAGACATGTATTATAACATCAGTTTTAGTTTAAGAAGCGATGTGAAACTTCTACTTTAACATCGATTTTATTTCATTTTACTTTTATGTACTTGCACAAAGCGATGTATTTTAACATTGTAGACATCTTTTTCTTTCCAATAATTCGATTTAATTTGTTAGTTTAGACATCATTTTTAGTTTGAGTAGGTGATGTGTTTTTAGTTGATTCACATCAGTTTTATAACAAGAACCGATGTTTGAGTTTTTATTTTTTAAAAATAAGCCTGTGCATTTGTGCATAAACCCAGAAAAAGCAAAAACAATATCAAATGAACATCCAACAAACAACCAAATTATATACTAAATCAACATGTCTACAACCAAAATCCAACCGCATTCTCCGACAACCAATATTTAACCATTCGGACGTCCAACAAACAACCAACATCCATATCAACAACCAAAAACCAATCCACCCATCCATAATCATCTCCATATTCCAACTAAAATTCATACAACTTAATATTTACTTCTAAAATTTACCAATATAAGAGACCACTAAAGTTTGCAAAAGCATAGGGTTCCCTTACTAGTTTGCAAAAATCAAGTCATTAAAAACTTCATATCAACTCCTAGATATATTCTGCAGCCTCCATTCGCACCTCGTCAAGCTCGTCCGTAGTATAAGACAAACGGGTCTTGGTCACCCACTAATTTTCAATAAACGTGACAAGGAATTAGCACATGAATTATGTAGAACTGTTTATTTTAACAGTTAACACGTGAATTAGATATACCTTGGTTCTAAATGTCATTTCTCTGTCGAAAATTATTTTTTTTCATATAACGCAGGATGACGTAGCCACATTCATGACCACCAGGCTGTTTGGGAGATCCCTTTACAAAACAACAAAATTAAAGTCAGAAGCAAAGAAAGGGGGACTTCGCCAATCTGGAAAAACAGACTAAATGCAAAACTTACAACAAGATTCTTTGGTTTTGCAGGCTTATTTTCCCTTCCAGTTTCGGCATTAAAAGTTTTTATTACACAACGTGATAGAATGACTCAATGTCAAAAAAATACCTAAAAATAATCTACAAGCATATATATCAAAGCCGAAACATGTTCACGTAGAGATTACCTTGACAGTGCTTTTTTCAACTTAGGAAAATGATGCGGATGAGACAAAGGATTGCAGATATAGATGTCACCCTCCCATATTATGACTAAAATCCAATATTGACTATTTTTTAAAACAAATATAATAAAGTCAGAATATGCGGAAAAAATTACCTAAAAATTAATTGTAACAAAGTAAAAATTTACTTCTCGTTATATGGCAGGAAGAATACACGATCAACATTCCCCTCTTTCAAATGGCTAGTAGCCGGCTCGTATTTTTATACGAGTAGTCTAGGGTTGAGCAAGATGGAGCGAAACGCACTTGCTCAGAAAGTTGAAAGAAAAAAAAAGAGAAAAAAAATAGAAAAGAAGAAAAGAAAAGAAAAAAGAAAATAAAGAGTTAATGCATAATTGATCACGAGTGGGCTCTTTGGTATTCAAGTTATTAAGTTCTTAGGGGACTTTGTGCCTAGTGACCTAAGGCTTTTATAGTCTGGGATCCGCTAATCTAACGCTCGCTACATGGATGCCATTGCATAAGTCTTTTGTGGACCTCACTCATTGAACGGTCAAATAAGCATTTGTTGTTATAAATAAAAAGCATGATTCCGTAATAAGCTCCAGAATCTTGAAGTATTATAAGTCACTTTGTGCCTATAATTTTTATTCTTCGTATAATCATGTGATTGCCTTAAGGATAGTTGAGTTATGGTAATTGATCTAGTTTGGAAGCATATCTGTTAAGCATCTGCACACACCACGTTTCTGGCTGTATGTTAGTTTGCATGATTTGATTGATCTTTATTCGCCTAATTGCATTTGTTGAGATGTCGTAAGTTAGTTGGTTTGGTCGTAGTAAAGGTGATCACTGCATTTCATATAGATTGCACTCATGCATGTTTTTATTTTATTTTTGAGTCTGTGACGCTTGAGGACAAGCATCGATTTCAGTTTGGGGGTGTGATAAGTGGCATTTTATACCACTTAGAATGTCTTATAATAGCTTGAATTGGTGTCTTGAAATCAAGTATTTTGTGTATTTGATGGGTTTTTCTAGTATTTGTGCATTTGAGGGTATTAGTTGCATTTCGGGAGAGATTTCATCAATAATAAGCCTTGGCATGTGTTTAGCATTGCAAGTGGGAAGATAGGAGAAGATTGCAGCGAAGAAACGGGAGAAAAACATATCAGTTTCCAGTAGGGGGCTGAGCGCCCGCTCAGCTCTGCTGAGCGACCGCTCAGGAATGCTGAGCGGCCGCGCAGGGACGGATTTCCAGAATTAATATTTTAGACTCCTATTTCAGTTTGACTTCCAACTTCTGAGTTAGCTGGGCTTTATGGGACTCCTATATAAGTAGATTTCAGGGACGTTTCACAAAGGTTGGATCGTAGTATTAATCGAAGAGCAAGGAGATAAGGAAGAAGATCGTTTTAGCACACCGCAACGAAGAGGAAGCATATTTTCTTGTGATTCTTTATTTCGTTGTAACATTGGGTGCTAGTTTTCTTTACTTTGAACCTATTTACTCTTGTGACGTACTCTGGTTTAATATAAGTAGTTTTAGTTATTATTCTCGTGTGTTATTACCATGTTTTCATATGAACCCATGATGACGATGAGTGCTATCATGGGCTAATCGTGATAATGGGGTCGTAACGAATTTACTATGAAATTCTTAGTTAGTTGTTTAATACCTTAGTGTGTGATGATTGTATGATATCTAGTATTGGTTGTGCATATTCGTCATATGTGCGTCGCGAACATATAAGATAGGGTGTTAATCTCTTTTGAAGCGACGGTGGATCTTGAGATTTAGAACTTGCCATGCTAGCATAGGTTCATGTAAGAGTATGCACGATTAGTGAGTAACTCTAACCGTTTTATTCGCCCTGTGTAATAAAAAGGAATAACTTGTGCTTAAATCGTTATGTTGTCAATTTCTGTAGACATATAGGGACTCAATATAATTGATGCCTATTCAACTTCTATCTTAATTGTGGATGTTTGGTAGAATGGTATTAGTACAATGAAATATGGCTTTTATCAATTTCGTGTTATTCGATTAATATCATCACTGTTGCATGCTAAGGGTAAGAACAATAGCTATTGAAGGAAGTAGTAATGAAGTTGTGATCTCATGAGTGTTTTAATATTGTTAATTCAAGTGTTAATTAAGTGTTTAATTCTCATAATTAATTGTAGTTAATAATTAGTTAATTAATTCTAAGTGTTATTGTCTTAACATTGAGAAGTAATCATACATTGGTGAGTGAGTTTAATTGAACATAATTAGTCTAAGTCTCTGTGGGAACGAACTAGAAAGTATTCTATATTACTTGCGAACGCGTATACTTGCGTGTGTTATTAGCGCGTGTTTTCGCTCTAACAAGTTTTTGGCGCCGCTGCCGGGGACTCGGCGTATTTGTTTAGTTTATGTACTTACCATCATTGGTCATTAGGACTCAGTGATTAAGACGTGTTACTTATTGTTTATGGTTGTGTTTCAAGTACTTTAGCTAGCGTTTATGCAAACTCATTCTCGTACTCGCAAGAGGACTTTAGATACGGCTGAGGAGACAGACGAAGTTCTTGATATTCTGGAGAAGATAGATTTTGAAGATTCGGATTCAGGAAGTGAGCAGAAAGAACCATTAACCATGGGTGATCATATAGTTCCGGCAGATTCAGCTCTTATGGACTTTTCTCGGCCCAAAATTGATGACATTCAGTCTAGCATCATGCACCCGGCTATTGAGGCCAATAACTTTGAAATCAAGCCGGGCACTATTCAGATGGTGCAGAATTCTGTTTCTTTCGGAGGTGCTGTGACTGAAGACCCCAACATGCACATAAGGAATTTTGTTGAGATCTGTAGTACTTTCAAATATAATTGTATGACCGATGAGGCTATCAAGCTGAGGCTTTTCCCATTCTCATTGAGGGATAAAGCTAAGGACTGGTTACATTCTGAACCAGCTGGGTCTATCACTACTTGGCAAGATCTTGCGTAAAAGTTTCTGGTGAAGTTTTATCCAATGGCGAAGACTGCTGCTATGAGGAGTGCTCTTACTCAGTTTGCGTAGCAACCTACAGAATCTATGTGCGAAGCTTGGGAGCGCTACAAGAAAATGTTGAGAAAGTGTCCACATCATGGAATGCCTGATTGGATGGTGATCACTGGTTTCTATAATGGTTTGGGGGCCCAATCTCGGCCCATGCTCGATGCAGCCGCTGGAGGCGCCTTGTGGGCCAAAAGCTATACTGAGGCTTATAATCTTATTGAGACTATGACTACAAATGAGCATCAAAACCCAACTCAAAGGATGATGCCTGGGAAGGTAGCAGGTATTCTAGAAGTCGATGCAGCTACAGTTATTGCAGCGCAGCTCCAAGCGCTGTCTATGAAGGTCGATTCTCTAGACACCTATGGGGTCAATCAGATAGCTATGGTCTGTGAGCTTTGTGCAGGTTCTCATGCTACGGATCAGTGTTCTCTTGTTACTGAATATGTTCAGTATATGAACCAATTATCAGCGACAGCAGCAGCCTGTGTCAGCTACTTATCATCCTAACAACAGAAATCATCCAAATTTTTGCTGGAGTAATAATCAGAATGCTATTCAGCAACCATATCAGCAAGGCGTAAGTAAACAGTTCAATCCACCTGGATTCCAGCAACCACAGCATTATGTTCAAAGGCAATCATATCCTCAACAAGGAGGTGCAACTCCACCCTCTAGTGCTGATTTTGAGGAACTTAAGCTTTTGTGCAAAAGTCAGGCGGTTTCTATCAAGACCTTGGAAAATCAAATCGGTCAAATAGCCAATTCAGTGCTCAATCGTCAACCTGGCACACTTCCCAGTGATACTGAAGTGCCAGGCAGGAAGGAATCTAAAGAACAAGTCAAGGCTATTACCTTAAGGTCTGGAAAAGTTGTTGATGCTGAAAAAGCAAAAGAAGGAGAAGTTGAAGCTGGTGATGAAGAAGCTGAGCAAAAGGAGAAAGCGGTGGAACCAAGGAAGACTACTGTTAAACACACTCTGCCTGAGGGTAATACAGGGGAGAAACAGCTCTATCCTCCACCACCTTTCCCTAAGAGATTGCAACTACAAAAGCTGGATAAGCAGTTCGGTAAGTTTCTGGAGGTGTTCAAGAAACTTCACATCAATATACCTTTCGCTGAGGCTCCGGAGCAAATGCCTAGTTATGCGAAATTTATGAAGAGTATTCTTTCAAGGAAGGTGAAACTGGATGACCTTGAGACCGTTGGTCTAACGGAAGAATGCAGTGCTGTGTTGCAACAAAAGTTACCTCCAAAGCTTAAAGATCCAGGTAGTTTCACCATTCCTTGCACCATTGGCAAGTTGTCTTTTGACAAGTGCCTGTGTGATTTGGGAGCAAGCATCAATCTGATACCGTTGTCGATCTTTAAAAAGTTGAATTTGCCTGATCCAAAGCTGTAATATCCGAGATATATCGTGTAATTATTTTTGCTAATAGATAATTATTATATGTATTCAGTATCTATTCTGTGAATTATTTGTTAAGTGTTAAAAATGTTTGAATGTTTAAAAATGTTATTAATTGAGTATTTCAATTTTTTTATGTCCAAAATAAAATATAGATAATTGTCATATCTTCCTAATTATTTTTATGTTAATTTATGAATTTATAGGAATCATATGGATTTTTTTTAAACTCTTGTTCCGGGTATTTAAAACCTATTTTATGAAAACGGGAACCAACCACCGTTAACCGTTTTTACGTTTTTAGAACCCGAAACTCTTCCGAGAACTCCTTCCTAACCTAATTGCAATATTCCGAGCATTTTCCATATTTCGACTTTTTCGATCCGGCGTACGGTTTGTCCTGCGCGGGTCCCGGCGCAACATTTTCGATACAATATTCGTTTCGGTAAATCAATAAAACCCGTATTTTCGATAAACGGGAGCTTTTTATTAAACTATCCCAATTATCACCTCGTTGTACGTGTAACCAGGCGCTGAGACCAAGACCGCAGTACAAATTGTACTGATTTGGATAATTATCCCGAAAACCGATACCGTTTGGATCAGTTTTTATAAATAAACGTACCATTTTATATCCAGAATGATCCAACGGGATACTTATTCTCCGTAATTATAAATAGCCTTTTACCGTATTTTATTTCGTATCAAAATCATTTGCAGACAGATAATTATATAATTTTTACAGAGAAAAATCATATATTCATAAACCTTTCTGAGAATCAAACCACAAATTCAAGGTGTTAGTGAAATCCGTTTGGAAAGTTGGAGTAACCAATTTGAAGGTCTCAAGGAGTACTATCAGATTCCAGGACCTGTTTTACTGCAGAATCAAAGGTTGATTTTTTATAAATTTAATTATTTTCGAATTATTTTCATGAAAAATATGAATTTTTGTTCGGATGATTGTTTGTATGATTTGATGATTGCATGTTGTAGAGCTTGTTTTCCTGATGATTTTGGTATATTATACGTCTAATTTGGAGTCCAATAACATGTTCAAATTTGAGTTTGATTTTCGAATTTCAAAATTAGGGTTTATAACCCGTATGAATGTTCTTAATTGAAATTTGGGGGTTTCTTATTCTGGAATAGATTGATGTTGTGATATAGTGGATTGTGTTCTCTGTAAAATTTGCAATCTAGTCGTATAAGTTTCATGAATCAACGAGGTCTGGAGAGAAGGGAGTTGTGTTTTGAATATTTCCGAAGTTTGCCGGAAACTGGCAAACTTCACGGCCAAATTCCGGCCAACTCAGGGATTGTTAGATCGATTTGATTGCATGGTTATGTTCCTGGTAATACGTAGATGTGATCTGGAGCTTGTGGCAAGGTGAGGAGGCCGGAATCGTGTTCTCCGGCCACCCCTGTGTTTTCCGGCGACTGGACTGCAAAATTGCAGTTTAGTCCCTGTAGTTTTGTAGATGATGAAGTTTAGTCCCTGAAGTTTCCAGACTTTGCAAAAATTGGATTCCTGTTTTAAAAATGTTTAAAAATCATATTTTCTATTTATTTTTATTATAAAAATCCATTTTTAATTTCTGAAAATTCTAAAAATTATTATTTTAATTCCGAAAATTATTTTTAATTCACAAATAAATCTGAATTAATTAGTTAATTAATTTCAGTTAATTTTTAATTGATTAATTAGTCAATTAATTCGAAAATTAATTGATTAATTGATTTAATTAATTATTAATTGATTTTTAATTAATTATTTAATTAGATTTAATTATTTAAAAATGATTTAAAAATTTTGAAAAATAGTTTCGAGCTTTAAAATATTATTCTAAATTATTTTCAAGGCTCGATAATTATTCTAAAATTGTTTCGGAGCCAGAATTGGCCAACCGAACCCTGTTTATTATTCCGAAATTGATCCAACGACCCGTTTTAATTCCGAAAAATGTTTTAAAAATCATTTTAAATACCAGAAAGCCTATTTATGACCCGAAATGTCTTTATAAATGATATGTCATTGATTACGTGATGTATTATGTGTGACTTGTTGATTGACTATCGGTTTATATATTCGATGATTACTGTTTATGGCATAACTTTCAATCTGTTAATCGGATTTGGGTGAAACGAAGGGTAGATAGAAGTATGTGTTGAACAGAATCGTATGAGTGGAATATTGATAGATACTTATGATGCCTAGCAGAGTAAGCAAGGCGTAAGAAAGAGAAGCAGGTGATCAGAAAATAGAATTGACATGTAGAAAATACAGCAAATGAGCAGAGATTAGAAGCGAGGCATAGGAGAAACAGATGATTGGTGGTTGAATAGAGTCGTAGACAAGTACAAGTGAGGTTGGAATCAATTATGATAAGGCAAGTACTTCTAAACCTTTCTCGAGATTTATTGCAAATATTTCTAAATTCTCTTGTGACCTATTGTTAATATTCAAAATAGCTCTCTTTTATATTGGAAATACTTTGAATCCTCCAGCCTTGAACCTGAGCCACATCATTTGATCTTTGAGCCGTAAGCCTTATTCTTTGTGAACCATTTCTTGTGGATTTACCAAATATTAAACCACACAAATAAGATACTACTCCACAAATATATATCCATCATATACCAAACACTGGAACGAAATTGTTTATATATACAAAAACTTTTATACTTAACCATACCTTGTGATATCAAAGCACTAAAACTTTGGAAAAACACTATTCATCTAATACCCGATTATCCTACCGGCTGGAGGCCACTTCTTTTATGTATTTTGACATACCCTTTTTGGTAACTATGAACTTTTACCATGCTCTTTTACAAATGTTTTATGGTTATTGATTATGATATGGTTTTATTGAACTCTATTGTTTATCATATTGAAATGCTTTAGAATTGGATAGTTTTCTTTGTATGGACCAGATTCGTGGTCAGACCATATCGATGGTCAAGTTAGGCCAATGTGTGCCTTGGATCCAGTAGTTAGAGCAGTGTTGTGTGCTTTGCTCGGGGTTAGTGCGTGACTGATCAGCAGCCTAACCTTGGTTTAAAAACTTAAAATGAATAATCCAATTCTATTGGTTGTTTAACAAGAAACTTGATTCCTTTGAATCATCTCATTTATTATTGTCTAACCTCAGTTATTGATAATATGACTTGTTGAGCTAGTTAGCTCACTCTTGCGAATCTTTTTATATATTCTACAGTTAAGAAGGATACGGTTGATAGAAAGGTTTCCCAGTTCAATGTTCGAGCTAGAATTCTAGATTATGATTGATCGAGCTAGCAGGAGCTTATGGCAGTAGTGAGATAGCAAGGTTGTAAGAATGATTTTGTTATCAATTGTAAGTTAAATTAGTTGGGGTTTGGTACGATGTAATAATTAAGGTTGTGGCTTGTTTTCATACTTTAACCTGTTGTGATCCGTGGTTTTGTGAAGCAGGGTCATTATAAATAATATTTCTTATACAGGTTGATATATTGTATTTGTGTTGTGGACCCCAAACTTCTGATCCGGGTTTGGAGGGTGCCACAAAAGCCCACCTACATGTCTCTACAATTGGCCGATCGTTCTATTACATACCCACGAGGCATAGTGGAGGATGTACTAGTAAAGGTGGATATGCTCTTCTTTCCTGCAGACTTTGTTATTCTGGATTTCGAGGAAGATAAGAAGATTCCCATAATCTTGGGGAGACCCTTCTTGGCTACAGGCCGTACCTTGATAGATGTGCAGAAATGTGAACTTACTATGAGGGTGCAGGATCAGGATGTGACATTCAATGTATTCAAGGCAATGAAATTCCCTACAGAAGATGAGGAGTGCTTAAAAGTGGATTTGATTGATTCTGCGATTATGTCAGAACTTGATCATATGCTAATGTCTGATGTATTAGAGAAGGCTTTAGTGGGGGATTTTGACAGTGATGATGAGGATGGCAATAAGCAACTACAATATCTAAATGCTTCTCCCTGGAGGCGAAATCTAGACATGCTATTTGAATCTCTAGGTACTTCTGACCTCAAAAATGCTGAAGGAAAGCTCAAACCAACTATTGAGGAAGCGACTACCTTGGAGCTTAAACCATTGCTTGAACACTTGAGGTATGCTTTTTTAGGTGATGCATCTACTTTACCTGTTATTATTGCATCTGACCTTTCAGGTAGTGAGGAGGACAAGCTCTTAAGGATCTTGAGAGAATTTAAATCGGCTATCGGTTGGACTATAGCAGACATCAAAGGGATCAGGCCTTCATACTGCATGCATAAGATTCTGCTAGAGGAGGGTAGTAAGCCGACTGTTGAGCAACAGCGCATACTTAATCCTATCATGAAAGAAGTGGTGAAGAAAGAAATTCTGAACTGACTGGATGCAGGAATCATTTATCCTATTTCTAACAGTTCTTGGGTGAGCCCCGTGCAATGTGTACCTAAGAAAGGAGGTATCACTGTAGTAGCAAATGAGAAGAACGAGCTCATCCCTACTCGAACAGTCACGGGATGGAGAGTATGCATGAACTACAGAAAGCTGAACAAGGCCACGAGGAATGATCACTTCCCTCTTCTGTTTATTGATCAGATGCTTGACAGGTTGGCCGGTCATGAGTATTATTGTCTTCTGGATGGCTATTCAGGGTATAATCAGATTTGTATTGCACCAGAGGATCAAGAAAAGACTACCTTCACTTATCCATTTGGCACGTTTGCTTTTCGCAGAGTTTCATTTGGCTTATGTGGCGCACCGGCCACTTTTCAGATATGTATGATGGCTATATAATCTGACATGATTGGAAATAATGTCGAGGTGTTCATGGACGAATTCTCCGTCTTTGGACATTCATATGATGAATGTTTGAATAATCTTTGTACGGTGCTCAAAAGGTGTGTGGAACTAATTTGGTGCTCAATTGGGGAAAATTGTCATTTTATGGTGCGTGAAGGCATTATTCTTGGGCATAAGGTCTCTAGCAAGGGTCTTGAGGTGGAAAAAGCCAAGGTGGGAGTCATTGAAAATCTTCCACCACCTATTTCTGTGAAAGGAATCCGTAGTTTTCTTGGTCATGCGGGTTTTTATCGGTGTTTCATCAAGGACTTTTCGAAGATATCTAAGCCGTTGTGCAACTTGCTTGAGAAGGATGTGCCTTTTAAATTTGTTGATGACTGCTTGATGGCATTCGAGACTCTCAAGAAGAGTTTAACAACTGCACCAGTTATTACAGCACCTGATTGGACAGAGCCTTTTGAGATGATGTGTGATGCAAGTGATTATGCGGTGGGTGCAGTTCTTGGGCAGCGCAAGAATAATCTCTTTCATATGGTCTACTATGCTAGCAAGACCTTAAATGGGGCCCAAATGAACTACACCACTACTGAGAAGGAGCTCTTGGCTATAGTCTTTGCTTTCAAAAAATTTCGATCTTATTTGCTTGGGACAAAGGTGACAGTGTTCACTGATCATGCGGTCATTCGCTATTTGGTTTCCAAGAAGGATTCGAAGCCGAGACTCATTCGTTGGGTGCTCTTGCTACAGGAATTTGAGTTAGAGATCAAGGATCGGAAAGGTACTGAGAATCAAGTAGATGACCATCTCTCTAGATTGAAGAATCCCGAGTCTACTTCACATGATAAGACATTGATCAACGAATCTTTTCCGGATGAGCAGTTGTTCACAGTTCAGGAGGAAGAGCCATGGTTCGCAGATATTGTGAATTATCTTGTCAGCAATATAATGCCTCCTAATTTGACCACAGCTCAAAAGAAGAAGTTTCTGTATGAGGTGAAGTGGTATATGTAGGATGAACCGTATTTGTTTAGACAGGGAGCTGACCAGATCATCAGGAGATGTATCCCATTCTGTGAGACGGAGGGGATATTACGAGACTGTCATTCCACAGTTTATGGTGGACATTATGGTGGTGAGAAGACGGCAGCTCGTATTCTGCAAACTAGCAAAAAAAAAACTCGTATTCTACAGGCAGGTTTTTTCTGTCCTACTTTGTTTAAGGATGCTCATCAGTTCATTTTAAGGTGTGATCGTTGCCAAAGAGTGGGAAATCTTACGAGAAAGGATGAGATGCCGTTAAATGTGATGCTTAAAGTCGAGGTCTTTGATGTTTGGGGAATCGATTTCATGAGGCCTTTTGTCTCGTCCTGTAATAATCAGTACATCTTGCTGGCAGTCGATTATGTCTCCAAATGGGTAGAAGTCAAAACTCTACCGATGAATGATACAAAGGCAGTGTTGAATTTTCTTCATAAGCAGATTTTCACAAGGTTTGGAACGCCACGAGTAATCATAAGTGATGAAGGGTCGTATTTCTGCAACCGTAAGTTTACTTCTATGATGCAGCGCTACAATATGAATCATCGTGTTGCTACTGCCTATCATCCGTAAACAAATGGTCAAGCGGAAGTGTCTAACAGAGAGATCAAGTGCATTTTAGAGAAGGTTGTTTGTCCATCAAGGAAGGATTGGTCGTTAAAGCTCGATGAAGCGTTTGGGCTTATAGAACAGCATAAAAGACTCCACTTGGGATGTCCCCGTTTCAACTTGTGTATGGTAAGGGATGTCATTTACCTGCGGAGCTTGAGCATAAGGCCTATTGGGCGTTGAAGAAGTTGAACCTGGATCTAGATGCAGCTGGAAAGAAGCGAATACTTCAGCTTAATGAACTTGATGAATTTCGACTCCAACGTACGAGAACAACAAAATGTACAAGGAAAAAGTGAAAAGGTGGCACGACAGGAAGCTTTATCCTAAGTTATTTGTGCCGGGGCAGCAAGTTCTTTTATTCAACTCCCGTCTCCGACTTTTTCCTGGGAAGTTGAAATCAAGGTGGTCTGGACCTTTTATTGTCAAAACTGTGTTTCCACATGGAGCGGTGGAGATTTTTGAGAATGATCCAGACCAAGCATTTAAGGTTAATGGTCAGCGTTTGAAGCACTACTATGGGGACACGGCAAACCGGGAAGTGGTTAGTGCCGTTTTATTGTCAACTTGAGTAAGGTACGCTACGTCAAGCTAATGACGAAAAAGAAGCGCTTCTTGGGAGGCAACCCATGATTTGTTGTTACAGGAACCCTTAGAAGATAATAACCTATCCAAAACCACAAAAAAATCAGAAAAACAAGGCAAGGAAAAAAAAATTCAACAGAGCTGAGCGGGCGTTGAGCGGGCGCTCAGCAGCAAGCTGAGTGCCCGCTCAGCTTTGCTGAGCGACCACACAGGAGCCGACTGGGAAATTTTTTTTAAGCCCAATAAAAATCCAAAAAAATCTGAAAAATAAAAAAACAAATCACAGTCCATTACCCACGACCTATTTCCCCATTATCCCATGTTTTTAACCCTCAAACCCACTCCTAATCAAATTTTACCCTAATCCCTACCCTATATATACATACACTAATTCCATATACTCCCCATACACTTTCAAACCTTAAACTCTCTCCCAAACCCAAAAACACAAATCTTAAACACTTTTTCTCAGTTTTGATGGCACCCAAGAGATCCAGGACTATTGATAGCAGCAGCACTATCCCTATTGCTGATTCTTCGAGGGGTACTGCTACGAGGCCTCGTTTGAATGATAGGGCTGCTGAGGAGGAGTACACTAGGCTTCTGGGTAAGCCGATTTTGAAGGAGAGGGGGTTCTTACCATCGGGGAGGGATGGTGAGTTGTTGCCTATGATTGCGGAGAAAGGTTGGATTGCTTTCTGTGAGTCTCCTGAAGCAGTTTCGATGAGCGCGGTTCGCGAGTTCTGTGCGAACGCGAAGGCTGAGAAGAATGGGTATTGTGTTGTTCAGGGGATGACGGTGGATTATCACCCTGCGGCGATTCGCCGTGTGATTGGGCAGTGACAGAGGAAGCCCACGGAGGAGAATTGGAACGAGAAGACTGTTGAGGATTTTGACTTTGATTTGATTTGTGCTACTCTCTGTAGGCCGGGCACAGTTTGGACTTTCAAGACTGGGACTAACGAGTATCGCCATTTTCTGGCAATTGCGATGAACAGGTATGCCCGTGCATGGAATGTTTTTGTTTGCGCTAATATTCTGCCTACTTCACATGCACATGAGGTCACAGTTGAGAGAGCACGGTTGTTATGGGGAATTTTGAATGAGGAGACTATGTGGACCTTGGTGAGTTCATCTACCAAGGAATTCTGATGTTTTTGAGGGGAGCTAAGCACATGAACATCCATTATGCATCCACGGTTACAAAGCTTTGCCGAGCAGTGGAGTTCAGTGGCTGTCTCATGAGCAGTTACAGTTGCCGGCCGCTCCTATTGACTCCGGGACTCTGCATGCGATGCAGGAGTGGACTGGTGGTGAGCTCGAGGAGCATGGGCTGGGTTATCGTCTTCCAGGAGGGTGTCCAGCACGAGAAGCTACCATAGCGAGGCCAAGGCGGGATGAGGCTGGTTCTTCTAGAGCTCAGAAGGGTGCTGAGATGGCTGATGCCCAGTATAGGAGGCTGTCGAGGAGGATGGACGCTATGTACGAGACACAGAGCAGGTTTGCTCAGGAGCTCACCCTTGCACTTGGGACTGCTTTTCGAGGCCTTGGAGCTAACATCCAGTGGTCAGTTTTTGGTGAGGACTCTGCAAATCCGCCTCCTGATACACCACCCTCTGAGGGTGATGATGATGATGATCTCTCCGAGTAGGTATACCCTGTGTTCCTTTCTACTACCTTCACAGGAGACAGTGAAGATTTTAAGTTTGGGGGTGGTAGTTAAGGAATATTTTGTGTGTGTGTCATATAGTTGCATATTCATGATAGTTTAGTTCATATAATTGCATATTTTTTGCCATATAGTTTTTTATTTATTTATAGCTTTATTTATCATGTCATGTAGCTCATGCATATACCATGATCCCTTTTGCGCTGATTTACCAATTAATTTGTGATGTTGATGCGAGTGTAGTGATATCGTTAAAGTGATGTTGAGTCATGTAGGTTGATATGCATGCTAGAAACACTTGTAATTTCACGAAGTCTTAGAGAATGCTTAAGGACTAGATTGTTGTTATGGTTTGATGGTTTTCGAGATTAATCTATTGATTATGCTTAGAATTTTATAATAGGTTCTTAGTGATAAAAGGCATGAAAAGAAAAAAATGGAGTGAAAAATGGAATTCATTGCTAATTGTGGCTAGGCGTCAAGTGGCTAGTAGCCGGCTCGTATTTTTATGCGAGTATTCTAGGGTTGAGAAAGATGGAGCGAAACGCACTTGCTCAGAAAGTTGAAAGAAAAAAAAAAGAGAAAAAAAATAGAAAAGAAGAAAAGAAAAGAAAAAAGAAAATAAAGAGTTAATGCATAATTGATCACGAGTGGGCTCTTTGGTATTCGAGTTATTAAGTTCTTAGGGGACTTTGTGCCTAGTGACCTAAGGCTTTTATAGTCTGGGATCCGCTAACCTAACGCTCGCTACATGGATGCCATTGCATAAGTCTTTTGTGGACCTCACTCATTGCACGGTCAAATAAGCATTTGTTGTTATAAATTAAAAGCATGATTCCGTAATAAGCTCCAGAATCTTGAAGTGTTATAAGTCACTTTGTGCCTAGAATTTTTATTCTTCGTATAATCATGCGATTGCCTTGAGGATAGTTGAGTTATGATAATTGATCTAATTTCGAAGCATATCTGTTAAGCATCTGCACACACCACATTTCTGGCTGTATGTTAGTTTGCATGATTTGATTGATCTTTATTCGCCTAATTGCATTTGTTGAGATGTCGTAAGTTAGTTGATTTGGTCGTAGTAAAGGGGATCGCTGCATTTCATATAGATTACACTCATGCATGTTTTCGTTTTGTTTTTGAGTCTGTGACGCTTGAGGACAAGCATCGATTTAAGTTTGGGGGTGTGATAAGTGGCATTTTATACCACTTAGAACGTCTTATAATAGCTTGAATTGGTGTCTTGAAATCAAGTATTTTGTGTATTTGATGTATTTTTCTAGTGTTTGTGCATTTCAGGGTATTAGTTGCATTTCGGGAGAGATTTCATCAATAATAAGCATTGGCATGTGTTTAGCATTGCAAGTGGGAAGATAGGAGCAGATTGCAGCGAAGAAACGGGAGAAAAACATATCAGTTTCCGGTAGGGGGCTGAGCGCCCGCTCAGCTCTGCTGAGCGACCGCTCAGGAAGCTGAGCGCCCGCTTAGGAATGTTGAGCGGCCGCGCAGGGACGGATTTTCAGAATTAATATTTTAGACTCCTATTTCTGTTTGACTTCCAACTTCCGAGTTAGCTGGGCTTTATGGGACTCCTATATAAGTAAATTTCAGAGACGTTTCACAAAGGTTGGATCGTAGTATTAATTGAAAAGCAAGGAGATAATGAAGAAGACCGTTTTAGCACACCGCAACAAAGTGGAAGCATATTTTCTTGTGATTCTTTATTTCGTTGTAATGTTGGATGCTAGTTTTCTTTACTTTGAACCTATTTACTCTTGTGACGTACTCTGGTTTAATATAAGTAGTTTTAGTTATTATTCTCGTGTGTTATTACCATGTTTTCATATGAACCCATGATGATGATGAATGCTATCATGGGCTAATCGTGATCATGGGGTCGTAACGGATTTACTATGGAATTCTTAGTTAGTTGTTTAATACCTTAGTATATGATGATTATATGATATCTAGTATTGGTTGTGCGTATTCGTCTTATGTGTGTCATGAACATATAAGATAGGGTGTTAATCTCTTATGAAGCGATGGTGGATCTTGAGATTTAGAACTTGCCATGCTAGCATAGGTTCATGTAAGAGTATGCATGATTAGTGAGTAACTCTAACCGTTTTATTCGCCCTATGTAATCAAAAGGAATAACTTGTGCTTAAATCGTTATGTTGTCAATTTCTGTAGACATATAGGGACTCAACATAATTGATGCCTATTCAACTTTTATCTTAATTGTGGATGTTTGGTAGAATGGTATTAGTACAATGAAAGATGGCTTTTATCAGTTTCGTGTTATTCGATTAATATCATCACTGTTGCATGCTAAGGGTAAGAACAATAGCTATTGAAGGAAGTAGTAATGAAGTGTTGATCTCATGAGTGTTTTAATATTGTTAATTCAAGTGTTAATTAAGTGTTTAATTCTCGTAATTAATTGTAGTTAATAATTAGTTAATCAATTCTAAGTGTTATTGTCTTAACATTGAGAAGTAATCATACATTGGTGAGTGAGTTTAATTGAACATAATTAGTCTGAGTCTTTGTGGGAACGAACTAGAAAGTATTCTATATTACTTGCGAACGCGTATACTTGCGTGTGTTATTAGCACGTGTTCTCGCTCTAACAGTCATACTCTAACAAGGCAATTATATTTTCATGCAAAATAAATATTATTTTCTCTACTCCAAAGACCTCTACATTGCACGGAATCGGCAAAGAGGCCCCAGTAGCTTTCATGAAAGTTTTCACATGTTTGTATAACAAACTGAAGCAACTCGGCACGTCCTTATGTGTCTTTGCCCTGTCACATTCTTCTTGCAGGCATAGCAACTCCCTTTTTGCTTTTGACAAAGGTATTTCCTTAATCTTCTTCTGAAATTAATTAATAAATCATTTATTAAATATAGAAACCCCTTTTCTGAACATAATATGAGAAATTATTGGCGTCAACATACCTTTTTAATTACAGTCGGGAAGATTACCATGTCCCGAGGCCATGCTAAATGTGAGCCAACAGCTTGGCGGACCGTCTCTATATCACCACGTACGGGTACGGGAACCAAGGCTTCTTCTTGGATGCTGCCGTCCATCAAAACACGAACACATCCAGCTGGCATAGGCACTCCATGTATTGATTTGTTCATATCCGAGTCTTCCAAAACCATGCCAAATGCAACCTTGTTCTCAATATTGTCCACAGCCAGCTCACAGTTTTTTGCACCCTACATTTATAAGGGAAGACAGAAAATAAATAATTTATGCAAGCATGTGTTGTGTGCACTATCATATATTGATACTAGTACATGCTTCTTACCTTTGGGTCAGATGGATCTTTGTCAAAATCAATACATTCGTCATCTTCAGCCACCAACAATTCCTTCACAACAGTTGGTTTTGTTGGGAACCACGGACTTAGGGTGTTACTACGTTTTACGATAAAGATTACGAAAAGAGGATTACCTTGTTAATGGTTGATTCCACGCTCTTCTATTGTATTCCTAAATTCCCTTGAGCGAAGTGTGGCCTCCGTCTTCTCAAGTTATCCTCTCTTCTTGCTCCTTGGTGGCTACAATATGTTTTCACACAATTCCAAGCAAGAAGAGAATAAGAATATATATAGGCTACAATAGGGACCATGGATAATTAGGTTGGGCCTTCTAATTACATCTTGAGCCTAGCCCAATGTAATTAAATATTAATTCAATCCACTAAAGAATTAATATTTGCACTACCTTTCCTAATACCGTAATTTAATTAATTCGGTTCCAATATTATTTGCTTATTAAATTCCCCATGTTTAAAATATCATATGTCCATTAATTAAATAAATTACTGATAATTTATTTAATTAATATCTTTTATCCTTGATCATCCACTCAACCTTTATTTAATTATGCCAGAATAAATTCCACCTGCAGGGTTTCACATAATTAAATCTTTTTGAGCTTTCAAGGGGACATCATTAACCCAAATATTATCAGGACATGGATTCCTTCAATAAATAATATCCACCATGTATATAATTCCATCACCCAAAATATAATGATATAATTCAAAAGAATTATTTCATATATAAATCAAAGCATGTAAATAATATACACGTGTCAATTACTATTTCCGGATTAAGAACCTAAGCATTAATAATAACATAGAATCTTAGTTTTCCTTCTTAATCAGTATTAAGGGAATAATTATAAATTTGATCCTGTTCAATATACACAAAGTATAATAGCATTATTTATTAGTCAATATAAACTAATCTAAATAATACTACAGCCATACCAGTGGATTGTCCAACACCACCTGTGCTGTGAACCTTATTATATTATATAACCGTATTTAACAATCTAATATTCTGTATCCCATTTGATACTAGATTGTTCAGAATATATAATATTAGACAACATGTAAACTTTCAAATGATTCTCAAATAAACTGGCCAGAAATAAATGTACATACTTCAAATAAATATTTTCAGTATACACTAACAATCTCCCACTTATACTCAAAATATTCTATATGTACATCAGTGTTTATTTAATCCACTATTACATAAAAATCTATGTGTCCATCCATCTGACTCCTATCGCTTCCACATGCTTGTCAAAAACCTTGGTTGGCAAGCTCTTTGTGAAAGGGTCTGCTCGGTTTTCTTCTGATGATATGTGAACCACAACTATATCCCCTCGCTTTACGATTCCTCGTATGAGATGATACTTACGTTCAATATGTTTAGCTGCTTTGTGGTCTCACGGTTCCTTTGAATTTGCCACAACACCAGTGTTATCACAATACACCGTCAAGCTCCTAGGCAAATTAGGTACCACATCTAAGTCCAAAAGGAAGTTCCTGAACCATACAGCCTCCTTGGCAGCCTCAGAGGCCGCCACGTACTCGGCCTCCATGGTGGAGTCTGCAATGCATTTCTGCTTTACACTCCTCCATATAACGGCTCCACCTCCCAAAGTAAAAACATATCCCGAGGTTGATTTCCTCTTATCCCTATCTGATTGGAAATCTGAATCAGTATATCCCAAAGGAAATAGATCTGAGGCCTTGTAAATTAACATATACTCCTTAGTCCTTCTCAGGTACTTGAGTATAGTTTTTACTGCACTCCAATGTTCCTGACCTGGGTTCGACTGATATCTACTAACCATGCCTACAGCAAAGCAGATGTCAGGCCTCGTACATAACATAGCATACATTAAGCTTCCACATGCTGAAGCATAAGGAACTGCTTTCATGCTCTCTATATCCTTAGGTGTCGAAGGACACTGCTTCTTAGATAGAGCAACTCCATGCTTAAAAGGTAGAAAATCTTTCTTGGAGTTCTGCATGTTAAAACGAGCTAATACTTCATCAATGTAGGGCTCTTGAGATAAAGCCAACATCCTTTTCTTGCGATCCCTTATAACTTTGATCCCAAGGATGTATGCCGCTTCACCTAAGTCCTTCATGTCAAATTGTTTGAATAACCATGCCTTTACTGATGACAACATCTCAACATTGTTTCCAATGAGTAAAATATCATCTACATATAGTACTAGAAAAACCACTGCATTACCTTCACTTCTTTTATACACGCACGATTCGCTTGGACTTTGATCAAATCCATATGACTGGACTGCCTGATCAAAATGAATATTCCAGTCTCTAGAAGCTTGTTTAAGTCCATAAATAGACCTCTTAAGCTTACATACCAGATGCTCTTGGCCTTCCTTAATGAATCCTTTTGGTTGCTGCATATAGATGGTTTCTTCAAGACTTCCATTAAGAAAAGCCGTCTTGACATCCATTTGCCAAATCTCATAATCGAGATGAGCTGCTATAGATAAAAGAATACGGATTGACTTAAGCATGACTACCGGTGAAAAGGTTTCCTCATAATCGATACCTTCTTTCTGAGTATACCCTTTCGCAACAAGTCTTGCTTTCCAGGCTTTCACCTTTTTATCTAATCCCCTCTTTTTCTTGTAGATCCACTTACATCCAATATGTTTTATACCTTTGGGTGGTTCCACGAGCTCCCAGACCTGATTAGAATACATTGATTCTATCTCAGATTCCATCGCCTTTTGCCAAAGATCTGCATCTTTTTCTTGTGCTGCCTCTTCGTATGTACGGGGATCATCATCATGTTCACCAGAGACCAAGTCTGAAGACTCTCCCAAAATCATGAATCTATCAGGCTGTTGAACAACCCTCCCACTACGACGAGGCACTGGTGCGGTATTAGTGACAGGTTGTACATTATGTTATGGTTGTTCTACTTGTACTACAGCTTCATGGATATTATTTGTCCCTCCCACTAGTTCCTCTAAAACGACACTACTCATGGGTTTGTGATTCATTATATATTCCTCCTCTAAGAATCTTGCATTGGTGCTAACAATGACATCCCGATTCTTCGGACTATAAAATAAATATCCTTTCGTTCCCATGGGGTAGCCTACAAACAACCTTACTTCTGTACGAGATTCTAACTTAGTCGCGTTCTTGTTCAGCACATGTGCTGGACAACCCCATATTCGAATATGTCTTAGATTCGGTTTATCCCCGGTCCACAATTCTAAGGGGGTTTTAGGAACCGACTTAGAAGGTACTAAGTTCAGAAGATAAGCTGCTGTCTCTAAGGCATGTCCCCAAAATGACTTGGGTAAATTCGAATAACTCATCATCGATCTAACACTCTCTAAAAGAGTCTGGTTCCTTCTCTCTGCTACACCGTTCTGCTGGGGTGTGCCTGGTGCAGTTAACTGGGATTCTATCCCATTTTCTGATGAATATTCCCTAAATTCTCCAAGCAAGTATTCGCCACCACGATCTGATCGTAGTGACTTGATACTTTTATTAAGTCGCTTCTCCGTTTTAGCTTTGTACTCTTTGAACTTATCAAAGCACTCAGACTTACGGAGCAACAAATAAACGTACCCATATCTAGAATAATCATCAATGAAAGTGACGAAATATTCATAACCACCTCTTGCTTGGATATTCATGGGTCCACATAAATCAGAGTGAACCAATTCTAACAGTTGTTTGGCTCTATTCCCTTTTGCCTTGAAAGGCCTATTAGTCATTTTACTTTCCAAGCAGGATTCACAAACTGGAAATGGCTCCACTGCCAATGAGCTTAAAGGCCCGTGAAAGGAATATGTCCTAAGTCCAATCATGTATTAGGATTTAGGAATAACTTTTATGTAATATGTTTTGATTTTATTGATATTAATAAATACTTGTTTTATTTTTATTACGGGCTTTATCTATTTAAGTGTTTAAATAAGATATACCATAGTTTTGAGTAAAGCTTTTTATGGATTATGATAAGATCATAATAGTGAGACCTAAAAAGATGATAACTCTAAACTTAAATAGTTCCTGGTCATAGGATTACTAACTGGTAATTAATAATCCACAAAGATCGGTACATACTATGCTTGCTTCATTATGAAGGATGTCTGTTCTCATAGACATTTGTGTGGTGACACTATAGCTAGTATGTAGGTGCTTATTATGGAATAAGTTCACTGAACATGACTCGCACAGCTGAACAACAGATGGAGTTCACTCACGTGTCAGCAGTTGTTCATATAGTGATTGTTGTACAAGTATCCTTAGACTTGAGGTCATCATAGTCATCTTGTGTGCACTGAACTATGCTTTGGTTTAGTTATTAGTCTCCAGGGACAATTATTAGGGCTCTTCTGGGTATAGGAATTTGTACACGAAGATAGTGTATGATCAACAAAGGATCTACCCCTTTTAGTGAAGGAAGCGAATGTTCAAGGCTGATCCACTTATGCTAGTTCAGGAATCTCTGGCCAGAGTGAATGAAATTAGAAAGGAGTTTCTAATTTGCATAGAACTACGTATAGTAAATGGTAAGCAAGTGATTAAATTAGATAGGCTTGACACGAGATTCATGCCTTGTATTTAATCGGGACATTGTAGGGTAGAAGGAGTTTATTGTACGGTAACTATTCACTGAATAGGTTCTTGGTATTCTAAGCAGTGAATTCATATTATCCGGATAGTCGCGATATGCTGAGAAGTATCCCTCATGATGTAGAATAAATGTGATTAATTAATTAATTATATTTAATAAATTAGAGAATTTATATAAATAATGATAAAATAGTTTTAATATTATTTATTTCTACTACCGGCTTAATATTGAACCTACAGGGTCACACCATAAAAAGAGAATGATTTAATGGTGGAGGAATTAATTAATAATGGCTAATAATTATTTATTTATGAAATAAATAATTAATTGGCAAATTTAATAATTGATTAAATGAGATCTAATTGATTATAAATTAATTAAGAAAAGTTCTTAATATTATTAATTAAGGATTTAATTTTTGGAAATTAAATCAAGAGAGAGAATTATTTCTAAAGTGTTTAGAAAAAGGATTAATAATTAAAAGGTGTTTTAATTATTAATGAGAATAATAAATGGGTTAATAATAATATTATTTATGGGAAAATTTCAGCTGAAAATTTTGCCTATAAATACACTATTATAGACCCTATTTTATTCTAACCCACATCAAACCCGAAAACCCAAAAAGTTTGGAAAACCCAATTCTCTCCACCTCCTTCCTCCCCCTTAACATCGTTTTCTTGGTGGATACCGGTGGAGTGCTTCACACTTGAGGAGCAACTGCTAAGGATCTCTGATCGTTGTCTCCGAATTATTTTAAAAGGTTAGATTCGATCCCTCGAATTTTTATTCACGATTTATATGCTTTTATTCGGATTTTATATGTGTAAAAGTGTTTTGCCTTGCCCCCGCTACGATTAAAATTCAACAATGGTATCAGAGCATAGGTTGTATGCATATAGATCTGTGGTAAAAATTTCAGAATTTTATGTGCTTGTATGAATTAATTATGATTTTTACAAGTTATATCATGGATTAATTTTTTCTGATGAGAAATCGTTTCTTAGAATAATTTTGAATATTGATCTGGATTCTACAAGTGTTGTAGATCGTCTGGGTATTTTTTTCATAATTTTATGATGTATAGATTTTTTATTATGAATTTTTGAAGTTGTTGCAATTAAATTCGTAATTAAATAAATCAAATATATATATATGAATTGTAAGTATGTTTATATATATGTATATCTGCTGTTTTGCATCTGTTGTTCTTGTCTGTGTGTCGGCTGTCAGGTCTGACATGCACGGAGTTCTAGTCAGGTACGGCGGCTGCTGCAGAAAAAAAAAATAGGGGTGTCACGCATTTCGGGAATGCGTTACACACCTGTGGCGCATTCACGGAATGCGGTACACCCTTGTAACGCATCACCGGAATGCGTTACAGGGCTTGTAACGCGTTCCTGTAATGCGTTACAGCCCGACTATTTACATTAAAATTGATTTTCTAGGAGTTTCGTAACTCCGTTTTGGGCGTGCAATATACCGTTGGATTCATTTTTCCGAGACGGATCTAATGGAGTGATCAATTTTAGTTTATATAAAAGTTTTGAACTGATTATATTCCATGAAGTGTTTTAAAGATGTTTTTGACTGTTTTAATTGCTTTTAAATGCTTCATGTGATACATAGAGATGTATAATGCTTAGACTAATGTGCTAGATGATGTAACATGCCTACCTTGATGTTTATTCATGTTTATATATGTGATATATGCTTAGTTTATCATGCGATGATAGATTTAGGTGAACTTAAATAAACATAAGGCGTTTGTTAGACAACCTAGTATAGTGAAATTGTTTCATAACCTTAAGAATAATATTATGAATACAATCATGAGATTCTTGTATTTATGAAACACGTAATTGAATATGAATTTTCGATATGAGAGAAAGGATGATTCTGTCAATAACAGATTTTTATCTGTAAGAAAGGGTTATTAAGTGACGCCTCTTGACAATGCTCCACCCGATCTGGGAATCATCTGATTATTGATTATTGATTTGGAATATTTAATTTAAAAGGAAGAATCTCTTTATAATATGATTATGATTGTAACGTAATATAATCCCTCTAAAATTAAATAATATCAAGTAGTAATTGGCCAATGACACAACGGGCTTGTGTCGGTCATAGCCTTCCAACATGATAGAAAAGTAGTTCTTATTTTTGAATCATTGTCAGTTCGTGCAACAGCCGGGGGCTTTGATTTCGAAATAAGAAATACTTGTCTATTACATAGAGATGTGTACATTGAATAAGAATCTAAAGGTCGGTACGTGCTACAGCCGTGGGCCTTTGGGGACTGATTCAACTGTACGGAATGTTGGGTTAGACTTGACTTAGAATATTGAGTTTGTCGTGCTACAGCCGAGACTCAATTATTCAAGAGGCTAAAGTTTGATTAGGGAATAACATGAGATGTAATTGACAAGAGTTGTCTGCCTATTGAACATTACATGATGGTTCGTGCTATAGCCGGGGTCGTGTAATGGAATGTAGGATCCCTATTCCCACTAGCATTATGAATGCTTAATTTTTCACGTAGGGGGTTGAATAAATTAGGAAAACTAGTGGGAGACACTTATGAATAAAGACCCGATTCATATAGTGTTTTGAAATGAAATCGAATATTTGCAAAGTGTTATTATGTGTTTATCATTTACAGATTTACTTTGTACGTTATGTCTTCTGCACTATCACTCAGGAGCATACTAGATGCTCACAAATTGACTGGTCCTAATTATGCTGACTGGCTTCGAAACTTGAGAATTGTTCTCAGGATTGAGAAGCTGGAATACGTGATTGACTCATCTAAGCCTACTGAACTTGCTAGTGATGCACATAATGATGAACATGTTGTGTATCGTAAGTGGATAGATGATGCAAATGTTGCTCAATGCATCATGCTAGCTTCCATGAACATTGAGCTACAAAAGCAACATGAGCATATGGATGCTCACACTATCCTCATGCATCTACAAGAGTTGTATGATGTGGCAGGGAGGACAGCTCGATATGAGATATCGAAGGAGCTGTTCGGGTGTAGGATGTCTGAGGGATCATCTGTGAATGATTATGTACTTAAGATGTTCAATTTGATTGAACGTCTTGGACAACTTGGTTTTGCCATGGATGGGGAGCTGAGCCAAGACTTGGTCTTGCAATCGCTTCCGAGTTCGTTCTCACAGTTTGTAGTGAACTTTCACATGAATAAGTTGGATGTCAGCCTGCCTGAACTCCACAACATGTTGAAGACTGCGTAATTGAATTTTCCCCCTAAGAAGAGTTCTGTTCTTCTAATTGGTGAAGGTTCCAATCCTAAGAAAAGGAAGAGGAACCCTTCCAAGAAGAAGAAAGTAGGTGAGAAAACGCCGGTTCCACCAAAAGCTGAAGACCCCAAGAGCAAAGTTGTTTGCTTTCACTTTAACAAGGTGGGCACTGGAAGAGGAAATACAAGGTTTACCTTGCAGAATTGAAGAAGAAGGGTAGTGAGACTACCGCTTCTGATTCAGGTATGTTCATGATAGAAGTGAATATGTCATTTCTACTTGGGTATTCGATACCGCCTGTGGTTCTCATATCTGCAATTTGTTGCAGGGACCAAGGAGAAGTAGGACTCTTGAGGAAGAGGAGGTGATTCTACTGATGGGAAATGGAGCAAGAGTTGCTGCTGAAGATGTAGAATCATTTCATTTACATATGCCTACGGGCAAGACTATTGTTTGAAATAATTGTTATTTTGTTCCCTCGATTGTGAGGAATATTATTCCCATGTTAGACTTGGCTGGATTTTCATTTATTATTGAGAATAATGAATGTTTTATTCTTAGAGATAATATTCTTTATGGACGTGGTACTTTAAATAATGGTCTGTATAAATGTGACATAATTTACTTCAGATTGAACAAACTAATAAAAGAAAAGGGATGATGAAAATCTCACTTCATAGTGGCATTGCAGTCTCCATTTAGTGGACATGGAGAGAGGGCTGCAGATTTGCTAGGAATGGTACACACAGATGTATGTGGACCAATGTCTACGCAAGCCATGGGTGGATTTTCATACTTCATTACTTTCATAAATGATATATCTGTATTCGGATATGTGTTTGATGAAACACAAGTCTGAGGCCTTTGAAAAGTTCAAAGAGTATAAGTATGAAGTGGAGAAACAACCAAACATAGTATTATAACTCTTCGATCAGATCGAGGTGGTGAATACTTTAATGGAGTGTTTCTAGATTATCTCAAAGTAAATGGTATAGTCTCCCAGTGGACTCCTCTAGATTGGTATCTGAAAGGAGAAATCGAACTTTGTTAGACATAGTTCGGTCCATGATGAGCTATGCAAATCTTCCAGTATTCCTATGGGGTTATGCATTGGAAACCTCAGCATATTTACTGAATAAGGTGCCTTCCAAATCTGTTCCTCAAACTCCGTATGAGATATGGAAAGAAAGGAAACCGAGTCTTAAACACGTTAAGATTTGGGGATGTCCAGCTTATGTCAAGTAAGTTGACCCAAATAAGCTAGAATATCGATCCGTAAAATGTAGTTTTGTGGGATATCCTAAAGAGACTTTAGGGTATTACTTTTACACCAATCATCGGGTGTTTGTATCCAGACATGCTACCTTCTTGGAAAAGGAGTTTATCCTTGAAGGAAACAGTGGGAGCAAAATTGAACTTGATGAAGTTCAAGAAGCACAAACTACTACGGATCAAGTGGAAACACCTGTTCTGACTAAACAACCTTTTATGGAACAGCCCATTCATAGATCAGGGAGAGTGTCTCGCCAACCTGAGAGGTATTATGGCCTTGTCATTGAGAATGACAATGAGTTGTCGATCATTGATGATGACGACCCTGTGACCTATAATGAGGCTATGAGTAGTGTTGACTCAGAGAAATGGCAGAGTGCCATGAAATCCGGAAAGAAATCTATGTATACGGGATACAAAAGAATGATTAGAGCAGATGGCCAGGTGGAGACCTTTAAGGCTAGGCTTGTGGCAAAAGAATTCAAATAAAGGCAATGGATTGACTTTGATGAAACCTTTTACCTGTAGCCCTGTTAAAATCAGTTCAGATTTTGCTTACGATTGCTGCTTACTACGTGTAACGACCCGCACTTTCGGACCATTAAATCTAAACCAAAACTAATATAAAATACAATTTACTAATCGAAAATTCAATTACAAAGGAGACTATTACAAAAGCGCAGCTAACAGAAGTCTAAAAGTCAAACAACTCCAATTCTAAGTCCTCTAACTTCAATGCTATCCAACTCGAACTCTTAGGCGAAACCTGAAATTGTAAGTAATGAGCTATACAGCCCAGCAAGAAATCAATCGATCCAACTAGTAGGCCAAGTAACATGAACACATATAACAAAATACGATAATCTATACGATACGATATACGAAACAAACACTTTTGATACACTTTCTTGTTCTTATTCTTATTCGATACACACAATACACATAGCACATAGACAACAATAATTCCAAAATCAATAACGCATGCCAAGACCACTACAACCCGGTGATAACGGTCCTAAATTTTCTGAAAACTGTCACTACAATCCGGTGACTGCGGTCCTAAGTTCTTATTTGATATTTTCACAAACCATGGCACAAATCAAATATTCAGAATTATCATCTAGACACCACAGAGATACAACAATACGTATACTTGTAACACATAATACTTTCAAAAATATCATCACTTAGCCCATTTTTTTTTATAATCAAATATACACGCATAATACACAATTTTGAAAACACTAGTAAGATCGATCGAAAACTTACCTTAAAATCTGACCAGATCTGAATATAGCCTTTTTGACCCACTAAACGACGTTATATTAGAAAATACGAAACACGAAAGTTGAAGATAACGAAAAGACCTCTCCGAAAAGTCCAAAATCACTGAATTCCGACTTACGATGAATTTTCTACGAATTTTACAAGACTGCTGATTTTTGCTGAGAAGAGCCCTACGAATTCTTATATAAAAAACGAGAAAGACGAATATGGTGTATTTATAACGATACAAAACCCCATATCTTAACCTACAAGTTATCCATATTAGAATTGGATCCAAATTTTAGGCCCTTTAGTCTAATTCAATTTTAAATCCTAGTCCTTATCTAATTTTAATATATTTTTTTCTATTATTCTATTATTGATCGAATTCTAAAAATTACGGGATATTATATGTAATATCCCGTAATTTTTAGAATTCGATCAATAATAGAATAATAGAAAAAAATATATTAAAATTAGATAAGGACTAGGATTTAAAATTGAATTAGACTAAAGGGCCTAAAATTTGGATCCAATTCTAATATGGATAACTTGTAGGTTAAGATATGGGGTTTTGTATCGTTATAAATACACCATATTCGTCTTTCTCGTTTTTTATATAAGAATTCGTAGGGCTCTTCTCAGCAAAAATCAGCAGTCTTGTAAAATTCGTAGAAAATTCATCGTAAGTCGGAATTCAGTGATTTTGGACTTTTCGGAGAGGTCTTTTCGTTATCTTCAACTTTCGTGTTTCGTATTTTCTAATATAACGTCGTTTAGTGGGTCAAAAAGGCTATATTCAGATCTGGTCAGATTTTAAGGTAAGTTTTCGATCGATCTTACTAGTGTTTTCAAAATTGTGTATTATGCGTGTATATTTGATTATAAAAAAAAATGGGCTAAGTGATGATATTTTTGAAAGTATTATGTGTTACAAGTATACGTATTGTTGTATCTCTGTGGTGTCTAGATGATAATTCTGAATATTTGATTTGTGCCATGGTTTGTGAAAATATCAAATAAGAACTTAGGACCGCAGTCACCGGATTGTAGTGACAGTTTTCAGAAAATTTAGGACCGTTATCACCGGGTTGTAGTGGTCTTGGCATGCGTTATTGATTTTGGAATTATTGTTGTCTATGTGCTATGTGTATTGTGTGTATCGAATAAGAATAAGAACAAGAAAGTGTATCAAAAGTGTTTGTTTCGTATATCGTATCGTATAGATTATCGTATTTTGTTATATGTGTTCATGTTACTTGGCCTACTAGTTGGATCGATTGATTTCTTGCTGGGCTGTATAGCTCATTACTTACAATTTCAGGTTTCGCCTAAGAGTTCGAGTTGGATAGCATTGAAGTTAGAGGACTTAGAATTGGAGTTGTTTGACTTTTAGACTTCTGTTAGCTGCGCTTTTGTAATAGTCTCCTTTGTAATTGAATTTTCGATTAGTAAATTGTATTTTATATTAGTTTTGGTTTAGATTTAATGGTCCGAAAGTGCGGGTACTGTAACAGCCCGCACATCCGGACTATTAATTCTAAACCAAAACTAATACAAAACAAATTAGACTACTGTAACGACCCGCACTTTCGGACCATTAAATCTAAACCAAAACTAATATAAAATACAATTTACTAATCGAAAATTCAATTACAAAGGAGACTATTACAAAAGCGCAGCTAACAGAAGTCTAAAAGTCAAACAACTCCAATTCTAAGTCCTCTAACTTCAATGCTATCCAACTCGAACTCTTAGGCGAAACCTGAAATTGTAAGTAATGAGCTATACAGCCCAGCAAGAAATCAATCGATCCAACTAGTAGGCCAAGTAACATGAACACATATAACAAAATACGATAATCTATACGATACGATATACGAAACAAACACTTTTGATACACTTTCTTGTTCTTATTCTTATTCGATACACACAATACACATAGCACATAGACAACAATAATTCCAAAATCAATAACGCATGCCAAGACCACTACAACCCGGTGATAACGGTCCTAAATTTTCTGAAAACTGTCACTACAATCCGGTGACTGCGGTCCTAAGTTCTTATTTGATATTTTCACAAACCATGGCACAAATCAAATATTCAGAATTATCATCTAGACACCACAGAGATACAACAATACGTATACTTGTAACACATAATACTTTCAAAAATATCATCACTTAGCCCATTTTTTTTTATAATCAAATATACACGCATAATACACAATTTTGAAAACACTAGTAAGATCGATCGAAAACTTACCTTAAAATCTGACCAGATCTGAATATAGCCTTTTTGACCCACTAAACGACGTTATATTAGAAAATACGAAACACGAAAGTTGAAGATAACGAAAAGACCTCTCCGAAAAGTCCAAAATCACTGAATTCCGACTTACGATGAATTTTCTACGAATTTTACAAGACTGCTGATTTTTGCTGAGAAGAGCCCTACGAATTCTTATATAAAAAACGAGAAAGACGAATATGGTGTATTTATAACGATACAAAACCCCATATCTTAACCTACAAGTTATCCATATTAGAATTGGATCCAAATTTTAGGCCCTTTAGTCTAATTCAATTTTAAATCCTAGTCCTTATCTAATTTTAATATATTTTTTTCTATTATTCTATTATTGATCGAATTCTAAAAATTACGGGATATTACACTACGACTATGAGATATGGCATATAGCCAGATGGTTTTCTTTCCAAGGGAAATGAAAGCCTAGTGTGTAAGCTACTGCGAACCATATGTGGTTTAAAGCAAGCTTCTCGTAGATGGAACATTCGTTTTGATGAGACAATCAAAGAGTTTGATTTTATCAAAAACGTAGATGAACCATGCGTCTACAAAAGGGTTAGTGGGAGCGCGGTAACATTTCTTGTATTGTATTGAAATAGAGTTGACACACATAACAACATAGCAGACCCACTCACAAAGCTACTTTATGAAAGTCACTTTGATCGTCATAAAGACAAGATGGGTATTAGATACCAGAGTGATTAGCTTTAGTACAAGTGGGAGATTGAAAGGAATATGTCCTAAGTCCAATCATGTATTAGGATTTAGGAATAACTTTTATGTAATCTGTTTTGATTTCATTGATATTAATAAAGACTTGTTTTGTTTTTATTACGGGTTTTATCTATTTAAGTGTTTAAATAAGATATACCATAGTTTAGAGTAAAGCTTTTTATGGATTATGATGAGATCATAATAGTGAGACCTAAAAAGATGATAACTCTAAACTTAAATAGTTCCTGGTCATAAGATTACTAACTGGTAATTAATAATCCACAAAGATCGGTACATACTATGCTTGCTTCATTATGAAGGATGTCTGTTCTCATAGACATTTGTGTGGTGACACTATAGCTAGTATGTAGGTGCTTATTATGGAATAAGTTCACTGAACATGACTCGCACAGCTGAACAACTGATGGAGTTCACTCACGTGTCAGCATTTCTTCATATAGTGATAGTTGTTCAAGTATCCTTAGACTTGAGGTCATCATAGTCATCTTGTGTACACTGAACTATGCTTTGGTTTAGTTCTTAGTCTCCAGGGACAATTATTAGGGCTCTTCTGGGTATAGGAATTTGTACACGAAGATAGTGTATGATCAATAAAGGATCTACCCCTTCCAGTGAAGGAAGCGAATGTTCAAGGCTGATCCACTTATGCTAGTTCAGGAATTTCTGGCCAGAGTGAATGAAATTAGAAAGGAGTTTCTAATTTGCATCGAACTACGCATAGTAAATGGTAAGCAAGTGATTAAATTAGATAGGCTTGACACGAGATCCATGCCTTGTATTTAATCGGGACATTGTAGGGTAGAAGGAGTTTATTGTACGGTAACTATTCACTGAATAGGTTCTTGGTATTCTAAGCAGTGAATTCATATTATCCGGATAGTCGCGATATGCTGAGAAGTATCCCTCACGATGTAGAATAAATGTGATTAATTAATTAATTATATTTAATAAATTAGAGAATTTATATAAATAATGATAAAATAGTTTTATTATTATTTATTTCTACTATCGGCTTAATATTGAACCTACAGGGTCACACCATAAAAAGAGAATGATTTAATGGTGGAGGAATTAATTAATAATGGCTAATAATTATTTATTTATGAAATAAATAATTAATTGGCAAATTTAATAATTGATTAAATGAGATCTAATTGATTATAAATTAATTAAGAAAAGTTCTTAATATTATTAATTAAGGATTTAATTTTTGGAAATTAAATCAAGAGAGAGAATTATTTCTAAAGTGTTTAGAAAAAGGATTAATAATTAAAAGGTGTTTTAATTTTTAATGAGAATAATAAATGGGATAATAATAATATTATTTATGGGAAAATTTCAGCTGAAAATTTTGCCTATAAATACACTATTATAGACCCTATTTTATTCTAACCCACATCAAACCCGAAAACCCAAAAAGTTTGGAAAACCCAATTCTCTCCACCTCCTTCCTCCTCCTTAACATCGTTTTCTTGGTGGATACCGGTGGAGTGCTTCACACTTGAGGAGCAACTGCTAAGGATCTCTGATCGTTGTCTCCGAATTATTTTAAAAGGTTAGATTCGATCCCTCGAATTTTTATTCATGATTTATATGCTTTTATTCAGATTTTATATATGTAAAAGTATTTTGCCTTGCCCCCGCTACGATTAAAATCCAACAGCCCATCTACTACCAGTCTTTGAATCCTCCTCAAGTTAATATGACCTAATCTCAAGTGCCAAAGATATGTTTGGTTCAAACTAGAAGGTTCCTTTCTTTTAGTAGAGTTAGAAGATGTGTTGTTCAATTCCCTAAATTGCAGTTGCAGTGCAGATTGACTAGGATTAATTATATACAAATTGTCTTGCAATGTACCAGAACATATAATCGTTTATTCATCATAATAGAAACATTATGATCCAAACAAACATTATAACCATCCAAAGCAAGTTTAGAAACCGAAATTAAATTCCTTCTAAAAGAAGGTACATAAAGACAATTGTTCAAAACCAAAATCCTATCAGAACCAAAAGATAAATGAATAACTCCTACTGCAACTACTGCTACTTTCGTAGCATCTCCCATGAACACGTATATTTCACCATCTCTAAGCATTCTGGATAGTTGAAACCCCTGCATAGAATTACAAACATGATTAGTGGCTCCTGTATCTACACACCAAGTGCTCGTAGATATAGCCGCTATAAATGTTTCTGTAACTAGAGAAAGAGACATACCAGTATTGTTTGTCTTCTTAGGAAGAGGACAATCCTGTTTCCAGTGACCTGACTGTTTGCATCTGAAGCACTTTCCCTTAGGCTTTTTCACACCACCCTGAACTCCCACTGCCTTCACAGCTTTCTGTGTCTGAGCCTTTTTCTTCTTCTTAATACCTTTCAGCTTAGAGGAAGAACCTTTCTCAGCCACATTCACTTGAACACTCTGCCGAAATAATCCTTCAGCTGCCTGAAGTTCTGTCAACAGTTCCGCGAGACTATACTGCCTCTTGTTCATGTTGTAATTCAAGCGGAACTGCTCAAAACTCTTGGACAAGCTCATAAGGATAATATCAATCTGGGTTTCCCCGTCAAGTTCAGCACCAAGGATCTCTATCTCATTCAGATGCGACATCATCTTGAGAACATGATCCCTTACAGGTGTGCCTTCAGCCATCTGAGTGTTCATTAAAGCCTTTATGGCTAGCAGCCCTATTCTGATCTCCAAAAAGTTCCTTGAGATTAAAGAGCATATCCGAAGCAGTGGCCATAGACTGATGTTGATGCTGCAAAACACCCAACATTGCTCCCAGAATGTAACATCGCGACATCTCATCAGCCTTAATACACCGTTTATAATACTCTTTCTCATCTTCAGGAGCATCAGCAGCAGGCTGTTCAGGCTTGGGTTCATAAGAGCAAAACTTGTACTCCTCAGCAGTCAACACAATGTCCAAATTTCGTTTCCATTCAATATAGTTAGGTCCGGTAAGTTTGTTATCCTTAAGTATGGTGAATAGTGGATTAAAGCCCATTTTATCCTGAGAATCATGCATAAAAACATCACATAAATAAGGGTGCATTAATTATTAAGATCTAAATTATTAAAATTTAATGCACTAACATCTAAACACCATAAGCTTCTGGTACGACACGATGTGTGACATGTATACCACCTAATTTTGTTTAAATGTTACTTCGGTCCTATTACTAAACAATATGCCACGTTGGGGTGGACTATATTATTTTTCATAGCTAAGTGTATACCATCATCGAATCTTAAATTATTCGAAATTTATGGAACTTGGTACGCCACGATGGGTGGCGTGTATACCTTCCAATATTTGTAATTTTGCCTTGAATAGAATACTTCAATTCAATATTCATCAATGGTTTGATTTCCAGGTAGTGGAGGAGTCACATCGGTCTCGCTTAAAACCCACAGCCTTACACGTTCGATGAACCCGTTTTTGACAAAATCGCCCCAAATCAGAAATAAAGAAAATCCATATTTATTCCTTTCAAAATTTATTAATTTAAGAAGTTTGTTCTAGTAATTTCTATAACATTCTAGACACCATAAATTACATGCCACGATGGGTGACGTATATATAATTTATATTCGTCTTTATGTTAAATTACCTACAACCAATAATGGAGACCATGAGATTTAATTTCATATTAATTCCCTCTCCCACTTAGAATTTTTTTTTTATTAAAATTGAGGAATTTTAAAATTAAATGGGGCCCTATGTTGTTATAATTATGTCTAATCATGCATTCAAAATACACACATAATTTTAGCAACATATAATATTTAATTAAAGCAATAAATAAAATTTATGTCCATGTCGTCCTAATTAAGTTAAACATGCAATTTTAAAAGAATTACACACATAATTAACGACATACATAATCAATAAATTAAAGCAATGATTAAAATTTAATGGAAAAAATTAAAATAAATTTTCCACTATTATGGCCCTTGAAAAAAAGAATCCAGCTCTCAAAAAAAATCTGCCCCAAGCGCGCCCCGACGCCCCCAGCAGCCCCAGCAGCCCCAGCAGTCCCAGCTGCCGCAGCAGCCCCAACTGCCGCAGCGGCCGCAGCGCGCGCGCCTGTTGCTTTTCTGTGAGTTTTGTTTTGATTTTGTTCGATCCAAACATCAACGGCAGCCCCTTGTAATCGCACAGCGGAACAAAAAACTACCGGAATTGATTTCCGATTGCACATAACTATTACAAAATACCCGGAACAATTACAAAAAAAATAGATCTAATACAAAACTAATTTTGTAAAATCTATTCTAACACGATCAACCCTCGTGTAAATTACAACCACGATTAAACCACGTGGAAACCAAAACAAAAATTAACCACGATTAAACCACGTGGGATCCAAACACATAACTAAAATATACATGGCCATAATAGTGGATTAACAACCTGCATCAAAACCAATACAAGCAAAACACTATATACACGCATATATAATTACGACATGGACATTATATCATAAAACGTAGAACCCATTACCAGGCTCTTGATACCAATTGTTGGGAACCACGGACTTAGGGTGTTACTACGTTTTACGATAAAGATTACGAAAAGAGGATTACCTTGTTAATGGTTGATTCCATGCTCTTCTATTGTATTCCCAAATTCCCTTGAGCGAAGTGTGGCCTCCGTCTTCTCAAGTTATCCTCTCTTCTTGCTCCTTGGTGGCTACAATATGTTTTCACACAATTCCAAGCAAGAAGAGAATAAGAATATATATAGGCTACAATAGGGACCATGGATAATTAGGTTGGGCCTTCTAATTACAACTTGAGCCTAGCCCAATGTAATTAAATATTAATTCAATCCACTAAAGAATTAATATTTGCACTACCTTTCCTAATACCGTAATTTAATTAATTCGGTTCCAATATTATTTGCTTATTAAATTCCATATGTTTAAAATATCATATGTCCATTAATTAAATAAATTACTGATAATTTATTTAATTAATATCTTTTATCCTTGATCATCCACTCAACCTTTATTTAATTATGCCAGAATAAATTCCACCTGCAGGGTTTCACATAATTAAATCTTTTTGAGCTTTCAAGGGGACATCATTAACCCAAATATTATTAGGACATGGATTCCTTCAATAAATAATATCCACCATGTATATAATTCCATCACCCAAAATATAATGATATAATTCAAAAGAATTATTTCATATATAAATCAAAACATGTAAATAATATACACGTGTCAATTACTATTTCCGGATTAAGAACCTAAGCATTAATAATAACATAGAATCTTAGTTCTCATTCTTAATCAGTATTAAAGGAACAATTCTAAATTTGATCCTGTTCAATGTACACAAAGTATACTAGCATTATTTATTAGTCAATATAAACTAATCTAAATAATACTACAGCCATACCAGTGGATTGTCCAACACCACCTGTGCTGTGAACCTTATTATATTATATAACCGTATTTAACAATCTAATATTCTGTATCCCATTTGATACTAGATTGTTCATAATATATAATATTAGACAACATGTAAACTTTCAAATGATTCTCAAATAAACTGGCCAGAAATAAATGTACATACTTCAAATAAATATTTTCAGTATACACTAACAGGTTTTACACCTTCATCAAGGATTTCATGACATGATGCTGCTTTCTCAGATAAATTTGGAGAAAATTGAGCCTTTAGAGCTTCAATATGTGTCGTGAAACATATTTATCCTTCTTCTGGCCTTGTTGACTAAAGTGCATAAGCGTGAAGCCAAGATCATCCACTTTGATACCTCTGTCATTCGATGCCCATTTACATAAGAATAAAGGGGCTTTGAAATCGTGGTAGTCTAACTCCCATATTTCTAGAATGATGCAATAGAACGTCATATTACTCTCGATCGGATTTAAATCCCTAGCACTACAAACTTGAACCGTCTTAGCAACTAAACAAACACCGCTATTCTGAACAACCCTTGATTTATCACGATCTTTTGTGAAGTACCGAACTCCGTCAACTAGATATCCTTCGTAAGTCAAAACAGAATAAGATGGTTTGGCAGCCAACCATCTTATCGTTTCTGAAACAGTGGCGCGGTTTTCCTTAAGTTCACTCCTAACCTACACACATTGTCATTAACTACATATAAGCCACTTATTAATTATATTAAATAAAACTCACAATAAAAGTCAGAATAAGAGAAACCAACTTTTCTTTCGAACCAATCAGCAAACAGTCGATTATGTTCTCCCATGAGCCAATGAACACTCGTTTTCTTTCCTCGATGAATTTCTTCAAGATACTCCTTATGCTTTCTGATAAAAAAACATCTATTATATTCACTCACAAGAATACTTATCGAAAAGATATGGTTTTACAAGAACGAAAACTGAACTTACATTATATAAGGAAATACTTCAGAATTGTTTAACAGGACAGTTAAATGTGCCTCATCTCGCTCTTTCTCTTCGACTTCCTTCATCTTTACAATGGTTAAGGGACCAGAAAGCCTGACTTGGTCTTTGGGAACACCATCTGTTTTGAAACTCTCTTTAAGAAACTCGATGCAAAATTCTACCGATTCCTCACCAAGATAACTTTCGGCGATACAACCTTCCGGATGATAACAGTTTCTAACATAACTCTTCATCACTTTATTAAACCGTTCAAACGCATACATCCACCTATAGCACACTGATCCATACAAACGCAATCCCAAACCAAATGGACTATGAGATGTATCATAACATCAAAAAATGAGGCATGAATTTTTTTTTCAAACTCACACAAGGTCAATATCACATCTGACTGCAGTTTATCTAGTTTCGAAACATTAACTACTTTGTTGCACAAGGAGTTGAAAAAGAAACACAATCGTATTATTGTGACCCTAACATGTTTCGGAAGAACGGATCGAATTGCAACCGGGAGCAACTGTTGGAGGAGGATGTGGTAGTCATGGGACTTCAGCCCATAAATCTTTAAATCAGCCATGGACACGCAATTTTTAATGTTCGATGCATGTCCATACGGAAGTTTCATATTCAAGAATGACGACAACATTGTTCTTTTTTCAGCCTTTGATAAAGTAAAAGCAGAAGGAGGCAAGTAGGTTTTCTTTTCTCCTACTTGTGGAGCTAAATCAGCCCTAACACCTATGTCAAGCTTATCACGACGAGATGCCTCGCTATCTTTTGACTTGTGCCGTATATTTAACAGTGACCCCATCAGATTATCACACACATTCTTCTCGATGTGCATAACATCGAGACAGTGACGAACGTGGTGAAACTTCCAATATTCTATCTCGAAAAAATAGACTTTTTCTTCACGGACAATCAACCTTTTTGGATTTCTTTACTTCCTTGCCTTAAGAAAATTTAATCCGTTCCTGTTGTGCTAACACTTCTTCAACAGAAAGGGGTGGACGTGGTCGCCGAAGCTCTTGTTCGCCGTTAAAAGCCAACTTTTGTCTCCTATAGGGGTGATGGTCAGCCAAATAACGACGATGACCTTGATAACACATTTTTTACTATAACTTAAATATTTGGCAACGGTGTCGTCACCACATATGGGACAGCTCTTGTAACCCTTATTAACACAACCGGACAGATTTGCATATCCAGGAAAGTCATTTATGGTCCACATCAAAACCACTTTTAAAGTAAAATAAGATTTACTATAAGCATCACAGACATTTGGTTCACCTTCTACCCAAAGCTTCTTCAAATCATCGATCAACGGCTCTAAGTATACGTCAATATCATTTCCCGGCTCGTGCGGACCAGAAATTAATATTGATAACATTATAAACTTCCTCTTCATGCATAACCATGGAGGAAGATTATAACTACCAATACTACCGGCCAACAGCTATACCTATTGCTTAGGCCATTATTAAATGGGTTTATACCATCTGCTCCTAAAGCTAATCGAAGGTTTCTTGGATCACTAGCAAACGAAGGCCACCGATAATCAATATTCCTCCATAAAGGAGAGTCGGCCGGATGCCGCATCTGACCATCATTTGACCGTTATTTTGAATGCCAAATCAACTGTTCAGCGGTATCAGGAGATTTAAACATTCTTTTAAACCTAGGAATGATAGGAAAATATCACATAACCTTGGCTGGACTATTTACCCTAAGTTTACCATCTTTCGCAACCTTCCAGCGAGATAAACGACATTTAGGACACTCAGATGCATTAAGATTTATACACCTATAGAGTATACAATTGTTTGGACATGCATGAAATTTAATGTACTCGAGGCCCAAGTCAGATAAGGTTTTCTTTGTCTCATACGCATTAACCGGTAACACAAGATCTTGAGGAAGAAAAAAACCAACAGAAGTGAGAAGATCAGTGAAGGCGTTATCGCTAATACCAAACCTAGATTTCCAATTATGTAGCTTTAACATTGACGCTAACTTCGTACATTCACTACCCTTATACAAAGGTTGTTCTGCATCATATACAAACCTATTGAAGTCATACGAATCATGATCGTCCGAATTATAAGCAGCTTCACAAACGTCAACAATTTCGGATTGAGCATTTTATTCCTTAGGTAGAAATGTACTACCGGCAGATGACCCAACACTCTTAGAACTAGTTTCTCCATGCCAAATTCAATCAGTATACCCCAAACTAAAACCTTTTTCATATAAATGACCCCGTATTACTTTTACGTTATATTTTCTAAAATTAACGCAACGCCCACAAGGATAAGGGATGTTCTTAGGATCCTTTGAGTTTTCTTCTGCAAATATTAAGAAACTTTCAACACCTATCTCATATTCTAAAGAATCCCTGTCTTTGAAAATCCACGACTTGTCCATTTATTTTCAAGACAAACAACAACCTAGCAACCTACCTGTTTGTCATTTCAAACATTAAGAAGTAACGCTTAGTTGTTTACTTATTTAGGATTAAACATAAATAAACATATAAATTAATTATGCATATAAATTAAACATACGAATGCTTGTAATACGAATGTTTGTAATACGAATGCTTGTAACACGCATAATTAAACATATAAATTAATTATTACAACTACATATATTTACACATATACAATTCCACACCTAAACTAAACAAGAACATAAACAAGAACAAGAACATACACAACATAAACTAAACAGGATCCATACACATGCATCTATTAAAATTAAACAAGAACATGCATTAAATTAACAAAACATAAAATTAACACATGAAACAAGAACAAGCATTAAACACATAAAAAAGGATAGGCATTAAACACATGCATCTATTAAAGTAACAAAAAATACACATGCATGTGAAATCTTACCTAATCGAGCAAACCCCCTTCAAGTTTAACCAAACCCAGCTCCAAAGACCGACCTGTACAAACAAACTCGATTAAAATCAAAACATAAAATTTGAAATTAAATTCGAAAAAAACTTACTTTTCACCACTAATCGAGTAGTCCACACTTTCTTCAAGGCTCTTCAGCACCAATCGACCTCGATTTATGAACTAATCGAGTTTAATTCATATAAATTTAGGGGTTTTAGGTTAAAGAGAGTGAAAAGTAAGTTTTAGGTTAAAGAGACAGTGAGAGATGAGAGTATAAAGAGAAGAGAGAAGAGAGACAAGACAGTGAAAGAGAAGAGAGAAGAGAGAATGAGAGAGAGAGAGAAGAGAGAATGAGAGAGCTGAGAGAGAGAGAAGGGGGGAAACTATTTTGTTTAATGGGGGGAAACTGAAAATAAAAAAAATTGGTTAGGGGGGATTTTTTGGTGTATTTACGGGGGAAAGAAAGAATCGGGCATTTTTTATTTTTTTTTAAAAAACGATTATAGACATCGGTTGATTTAGATACTGATGTCTTACAACACCTTTAACATCGGTTTTAAAGCAACCGATGTTAAAATTGCTTTTAACATCGGTGACATTTCTAACCGATGTTAAAGGGGTGACGTCGTAGGCACTATTTCTAGTAGTGAGTATTTTTATCTAAACAAATTTTTTCAACTCCAAGTTTCTTCAAAATTCTTCTGAGGCATGATCTTCTTGATCTTTTTCCAGATAGAATCCTTAGGCTTGATACTGTTTAAACAAAAAGACTTCAGTCTGTTCTTTTACATTTTTACAGACTTTAAATGTTATAAGTACAAATGCAAACTGAGATTATAATACAACTTACTTAGGGTTGTCAATTTGACTTAATCTTGTTAAACTACATGCGTGTCTTGCACAACAACCTTCCAGCTAGAGGTAGATTGCCGAGGTTTAGCTGCGTAGTTCAATTAGAGAAAAAAAATAATTCTTTGTGAAGATGATTTGATTCCGAATATTCGAAAATAGAGCGAGTCTTGTTGTATAAAGTTATTATCCATTTAAATTAGTTATTAGGTATAGTTGAAAGTTTTGTTGAACTTAAATTCAGTCGATGTATATTAGATATGTACGAGAATCCTAATCTATTGAAATGCAAATAGGGATTTGGGTTCCTTCCCTATTTTTTCCTTTTGTAAAAAAACTAGTTTTAGTGATGACAAAATAGTACAACTGTGTATCACTAATTATTTTATTTTTTTTATAATCTAAATAGAAATTAGTATTTTTAAATTTATGTTATTTTTTACAACCAATTTTGATAAATAATTTATTTATTTATTTTTATGATAAATTCAGAACCTTCAATATTATTTTTTTTAAAGATTATAATATTAAAATATATGCAAAAATATATAAACAATGTTTTTAGTGTACATCGTATATAGAAGTGTAAGTTTTAAAGATAAACATGCACACTCTCCGATTTGTGTATCAAGCAGTTTTCAAAATTTTCGGATCTCCCCGTTTTCATGTTTATTATACCTTTGTAAGGTTTGGTTGATGAGCCGAACACATATTTTAATTTCAGGTAAATTATACATTATATCATTAATAAGCCGGGTCGAAAGTGAAATATATTTTCTTTTCACTTAAGAAGTACATTATATCACTAATAAGGTCGAGTTGGAAGTGAATATATAAAAATATAATTCAATTAAGGTGTTACATTTACACCCACAATAAATATAGTTATAATCTTTTAGTTTTAAATAAAATTTATGAAATCGTTTAAACTAAAAAATTGTGTAGTAATAGTTCTCTTAATTTTTTTTAATGAAATCCTCGTTTGATACGGTAGAATTTCATTTTATTGATGACTTATGATGAATTTTATCATTCAAACAATTAATTTAAACAAAATAATGGGAACAGTAGTTAATATTGTTTTTCACATATCCTTCAATAATCATGAAAATAAATATTTACGTGTGCCATAATTCGATTGCATATAATACCTCTAATAAATATAAAAACAAATGCTTTTAAATGTAATTTGGTATAAAATCAATCACAATTAAAATGATTATCTGTTAACGATTTTAACTTAGAATAGTTTCGTATATTAATAGACCAAAAGTAACATGTACAAGTTTAAATTACAAGTTACATGTTTGTAAATGTTGTATTTATAAGTATATAATGTTACAAAATAGTATTTAAAATGAAAAATATTAAAATTAATATAAAATATTAAATATATTTCGTGTGCGAAGTACAATCAACATTACTAGTATTTTAAATAAGGACTAATGTAAATAACAAACTAAACACGCAATTGTACTTGTTCGTACTAAATTATGTATATATTTGTAGAAAATCGTTTTTTGCTAAGTGAGAAAAGCAAAATTAGAGAAATATAAAATCAAACTATTTAATTGGTAGAAATGTATAAAACAAGATTAAAAATAATCCGTGTACTATCGCTCTAGGTTTAAAATTATATTTTAGTTATTGATAAATTTAATTTAGTAAATATGCATAAAAATATCAATAAGACTTGCGCATGGTCAAAGATAAAAAGGCGTGGTTATATGTTTGTATATAATGTATACAACTATAAGTGATTTTATGTACTATAAGTCCGCAATATCTTATCGACTATGAAGTGTTTGTACATACAATTTATAAGTCGAATTTACATGATATAAGTTGATTAGTTAAACATATAATTTTTTTCAACTTATTTTAATGTTTCAATTTATTATTAACTTAAATTTTAAAATGTATATTTAAATATTAATCTAATTTAAAATTCAAGAGCTAAGATAACTATATTTGGAAATTATTTATTTTAATTTATTTAAGTGACAAAAATAATGGGATATAAATAAAATTATTCAAATATTTATATAAATAATAAATATATATTAATTTTAAATTATTAATTAATTATTTTAAGATTTATGGAGATATATACGCAGAGAGAGGGAGGGAGTGAATGATAAGGGGTGGGGGGCCGGGTCCTTGTAATTCATTAAACCAGTTGGAAGTTGAGAGAGAGAGAGAGAGAAACCCTAGCCTAGAGGAAGGAAGGGAGGGAATAATAAAAAAAAGTAAATCAGAAAATAATCTCGATCGATGAACAGCAGTAGTAGTAGTAGTCTATGGGTTGGAAACTTATCGGGAGATGCGACGGAAGCAGATTTGACGAATTTATTCGGAAAATACGGAGCGATTGTTAAGATAACTTTGTATTCTTCCAAGTTCTTTGCTTTTGTTCACTTCAAGCTTCCCCAACATGCCAAATCCGCCAAGGATTCTCTCAATGCCACCCTTCTTCGTGGCTCTCCGCTTAAGATTGATTTTGCCAAACCGGTTTGTGTTTCCTCCTCCTTTCTTCCTCTTTTTATTATATATATATATATATATATTTAATTATATGATGATTTTTATGACTGATTTTTGATAATCATATGTATCATCCCCAGATTCATTATCTTCGTGCTAACAAATATGTCAAAAATTGAATTTATAAACGAAGCTCAACTTGATGTTAACTGAAATTAAGATTAAAACTTGGCATCAAATCACGTTATTTACAATTTCTGCATTTTTTATAACAAATGATCTGCAGTCAAATTAAACACCCCAATTAGCACGCAGATAGAATTTTAAAACTCTAGATATTTCTATTAAAATAAAATTCTGATATTGAATTACAGTTCTATCCTGTTTATTTTTATTAAATATTAAATTTTAACATGCTAACACTTCCCTATAGTTTTATGTTTGGCTGTGATTTTTCTTCTGTCAAAGAGTATAAGCCATTTATTTAATTTAAGCATTTGTTATTGGTACGAGTATTGGAATTGGTTGTATTTGTTGTTGTCAATCGTAGCGAAACGCATCGTACGATTGAGGGGGAGTGTTAAAGAGTATAAGATCCTCTGTTCGGGCCTTCCTCTACCACCTTAAGGTTTTAGTGCGACTGGTTACTTAACATCTTCCTCTCTTAACAACCTGTGATGATACTATTTTTTAAACTGTTCCTTGCAACTCTGACCTCTATACGTTAGTTGCATACAGCAGCAGAAGCGTTGTGCGTCATATGAAAAACTAAATGATTTGAAGAAATTCTAAAAAGGTTAAATAATGTCTATACAATAGTTGACCGCTAACTTTAATATTCATATATAGTTTTAGTGATGATTAAAAAGTTGTGCTGGTTTTTATCATCGTGTTGTAACACAAATGAGGTGAAATTTAGCTAATTCAGTATCTTCGTCTATCTATATAACTTGGCACCTAAACTTGACTGCAGGCTAAGCCATGTAAGAGTTTATGGGTTGGTGGTATCAGTCCATCTGTCACAAAAGAAGAGCTGGAGGAACAGTTTTGTAGATTTGGAAAAATTCAAGAATTTAAGTTCCTCAGGGAACGTAACACAGCATATGTTGACTATTTTGCGATAGAAGATGCTACTGAAGCATTGAAAACCTTGAACGGGCTAGAAGTTGGTGGTAACCTGATACGTGTTGACTACCTTCGTTCTCAGGCTTCTAGAAAAGTAAGTAGCAATTAGAAATATCTTTTTATGCATTAAAATACAAGCAGTTTGCTTAATTAATTCTAAAGAAGCTCAAAATTGAAGACTCTTATGCACAAGATCTTTGATCTTATCGATTAGGGGTCTTTTCTTGGCACTAATGATGTGTTGGAGTAATTATTAGTGTCTCGGTGATTTAACACAGAAGCAAGGTGATTATACAGCTGTATAGTTAGATATATGGGTGGGTAATGGTAGGTTGTGTTGCACTAGAATGCCTTTTAGACATATAATTCAATCTTCAAGTTGTCTTCTAATGAAAGTTTGGTTGTAATAGGTGGTCCTACTAAGATAACAGCTTCTAGGATTAGTAGGTGGGTAGCTTAGTCTTCAATTATTTTGTTGAACAAGGTACCATGCATGTGAAAACAGATAAGAGTTAAAACATATGGACAACCTTTCTAAATTTAATTGCGAAGATATGTCATCCCTCTTAACATTTTAAGTTTCTGTTTTGAATATCTTATTTCTGAGGTTATTATTTGTCTAATGTTTAACCAGGCATATTAACTTTTTTTTTAATACAAAGATTGAGGCTGTTTCTATTCTTATCGAGCAGGAACAGCCCGACTCCCATGATGCAAGGGATGCACAGTTCTATAACAAAAGCACAGGGGCCTCTAATCCATCATGGATACCTCAACATGCTCTTAGAAACATCTCTGAAGCTTATGGGTCTACAAGGCCACAAGTAAATCTCAGATTTCACCTAACATTAAAAGTAGAACAGATGTTTATACTATGTGTTATACCCCTATTAAAGCCAATCTATTATATCTTTGGAAGTCTGTCGGTCATTTGGGCCAAGATAGCTTGGTCTTAAGGCCGGGATTTCATATACAGGACTGGTGCTCTGTCGTAAACCATATTACCTTTTTTGTTTCTATCACTTAAGCTTTAGTACTTTAGTTTAAGTGATCTTGATTGTATTTTAACTTCTATTCGTTTTGGACAGAATATTCAGTCTCCGGTTGGTCCAAAAGGGGATGGGCAACCAAGTAAAATTCTGTGGGTATCTTATCCCCCTTCATTCCCTATGGATAAGCAAATGTTGCATAATGCTATGATTTTATTTGGTGAGATTGAAGGAATAACGCTCTTTCCTTCGGGAAGTTACTCGCTCGTTGAATTCCGAAGTGTTGAAGAGGCAAAACTTGCCAAAGAGGGACTGGAAGGTCGCCTCTTCAGTGATCCAAGGATCTTAATTTTGTACTCTAACAGTGAGGCTGTACCTAGCAATGGTCAATCTTCCTTTTATTCTGAAGTAGAAGGTCCTAGGACTGATGTGTTATCAAATGATGTTCAGGGATACTCCCAAATTGTCCCATTTAACATTGCTGGAAATGCAACCCCTCATGGTGTTAATGGACCTGATATATCTAGGAGGCCTTTCTTGCCTCTAGGAAGTTTTGAACCTTTACATCAAAGGCCAGACTTTTCTTTGACCAAGCATCATAAATTACAGGATTCTAATACCAACCTCTTGGTAGGTGTTTCAAACCGGAAGAGGTTGTCTCCTTCGCCTGGGGTTCTTTCTTCTCCTTCACAATCTGTTCAACCATCCATAAGACCAGTTTCTAGTACATGGGATGTGTATGATGCAAGCCGATCACAGAGAGAGTCGAAGAGGTCTAGGGTTGGTGGACTTTCAGCTTTGTCAGACCCTTCTTTGGAGACTATAGATGCCCACTATTTAGGTTTGAATGAGTTTCATGGGCACGGACAACAAGTTGGAGTTATCCGAGGTGCTGCGGTAACTAGCATGAATCGCTCAAGTCCATCAGGATCAAGAGTATCGACCGGAGTAACTTTCCAAAGTCATTCTGAGCATGACTGCATTTGGCGTGGAGTTATTGCCAAAGGTGGTCAACATGTATGTCGTGCTCGTTGTGTTCCACTTGAAAAGAAGCTTGAGTTTGAGATGTAAGTATGCTTTTTCACGTAAGTTGTATATTTTGATTTATTTATGGACTTCAAATTCACTTGACAATTATCTTTTTTACTTCATTGATCTAAATTTGAAAGTCCTCTTATGTTTTGGCATGCTGATAGTGAAAAATATCATCTTCCTAACCCATAACATGCATTCTCCTGTTCAATATAAATTCTATACAATGTGGAATTACTATAATCATATGCAAGGCTCATATGAGAACTTGTTACCCGGAAAACTGTATGTTCGGTATTGTAATCAATCTTTGTTTTAAGAAAAGTTCTTCCTCAGTTTTTTTGGAAGTCATTAAATTTAATAGTGTTCTTTTTACAGCACAAAGTGTTGTCCGAGTTCTCCAAAAAATTAAAACCCTTATAAAGAATTGCACTAAAGCTTATATAAATTTGTGTTTATATTAACCATACGTTTGTAGTGCAAGTTAAAAATTTCATAAACAGCTAATTTTTACACTCTCTATATTAGTTGGTATTTCTGTTGTATGCTCTGATCTTTAGCGAGCAAATTTGGTTCTGTATAGATTGATTAAAAGAGGTTGTAACATTTACTTTTGCTCCTTGATCGATGCATTCGCTTATGTGTCTGCATATACTTGTGTTGAATGTTGATGTAGAAAGTTCTTGCTTCAGAAGTTATGGCTAATCTATATGACGTAACATTTTGGTTATGATCTTGTATATGTATTTAGTCTTGGCAATCCTTTTCTTTAATTTTTTTTAATGTGCAGTCCTGAAGTCGTAAATTGCTCCGCCCGAACTGGATTAGATATGTTGGCCAAGCACTATGGTGACGCTGTTGGTTTTAATATTATTTTCTTCTTGCCTGATAGCGTAGAGGATTTTGCTCCGTACACAGAATTTCTGCGATACTTAGGTGCCAAAAATCGTGCTGGGGTTGCTAAATTCGATGATGGGACCACCTTGTTCTTGGTGCCTCCATCCGATTTTCTTAAAAACACTCTAAATATTGCCGGTCCTGAGCGTTTGTACGGAGTGGTTCTAAAGTTCCAAAGCCATGTCCTTGGAAGCACAGCTGAGCATACAACCTTGCAGCAGAATTACATTGATCGACCAATGATGCCTTTTCAAATTGAGAACAGAGTAATGCTCCAGGAGGAGAGATTTACACAAACTGATTATAACAGATCTATGCACGAGAACCCTAATTCTTTATCAAAATTAGTAGCCTCTTCAACAAATTCTAATCCAGGAGAGGCTGTTCCTGCAACCAGTACTTCACTATCCCATGCTGGAGTAACTTTAACACCTGAACTAATTGCGACTCTGGCTTCTTTGTTGCCTGCTAAAGCGAATACATTAGCTTCTCAATCACTGTCAGAATCTTCCAACCCACGACCTATACAAACTCCCATTGCAACAGATTGCAGACACCAGCATGGATGGGATTATGAGCAAAAAAAATTTTTCGAGCAAAGTGGTCATCTAATAAACCAAGCTGGATATCACTACAGTCCCCAAGGGCAGTTCCCCTTGGACCATCATTATTTACTTGGCCAGAATGCACCTAGCTATGCAGCTCAAGGAGTTGTAGCAAAAAACCAAATTGAAGATGCAACTTTCAATATGAGACATGGTGATGTTTCAACAAATTTTGTAATCCATTCTCATGGTGGAAAGTATTTAGTTCAACCACAAACCAACCATCAGTATCAAGTTGAAACCTCACAAGAAACGAGGCACGGATATGCACAGGGAATTGATGCTTCAGTGTCTTATTCTGCATCACCTCTTCTACCAGATACAAATTCTTTGACGTCACACCAGGTAAGTAATTCCACAGTTTCAAAGCGTCACATTGGTAATCCCATGGATGGAGCAAATTTTGGATTGGACTCCCAGAAACAAACCCAACACCTTCAATCTTATCCTGGAGCAGTACAAGGACCGTTAAATGAGGAGACAGATAAGAATGAGCGGTACCGGTCAACTCTGCAATTTGCAGCTAATCTCCTCCTCCAGATACAGCAGAATCCTGGCTCTGAATCAGGGCAAGGCCCTGGCAATAACTAATGGGATCTCGTTTCCCTAGGTAATCTTTCCCAGCACCTTGTTTGTTTAACAGTTATTACTATCAGTCATTATAGTTATGCATTGCTGTGTTAGTTCAGTTTTTTATTGGAGTGGCCGAGTTCATTTATATTTGTACTTGTAGCATGTTGACTGTCTGTCTCTCCCAATCAAGCACTTGAAAAGTAGGTATGGGGATGGGTAGAAAACAATAGAAGAAACTTCAACTTCCCTTTCTTCAGTTTCACTTAATAAAATCTAACATAAAATAAGTTTGATATTATTAGTTATTTAAGTCACAGAGATGAGTTGGGATTTACAGTTTTACACTTTGTTTAGGTTATAATACGGCTAGAAAATGTGGTTTGGGAAATTGTAATTTTATTTTATGAGTTGTAGAAGGCTTGCACACGCGGTATCTGTAGTTTCAAAATATCAGGCAAGGGATAACATGCCTGCACATACTTAATAGTTGTGAAAGGTTGAGTTTGTTACTGAGAAGAGAAACTTTTTTGCGGGAGTGCTAGTTAATTGCCCATCCGGTAACTAAAGTTAGACATTTAAATTTGCGTATGCATAAGTTGAATATAAGTGTCAGTTTAGGAACATAAGAGGATGTACTATTTTCTGCAATAATGTTGAGTGGTTTCAACAGCATTTGTTGCATGTAAAGCAATTAGTATGCGAGCATATCAATTTTCCTTCTCAGATTAGTGGGACTGGGTGGAGCATCTGTTCTAGGAAAACTAAGGTACCTTATATGAGGTTACACACATACAGAAATGTTAATTTTTTAATCATAATATGCTTAGTATTTAGTTTTCAGGGGAAATGGTTTAAGTTGCTGTTTTAAGTTAAACGCTGTGGAGCATCTGTTTACGGATAAACTATGGTACCCAATATGAAGCTTTGATTATGTCTTGTCTGTCTAAGTTGAATTGTGTACTTGTGCTGCTCTATTGTGCCATCTTTTTAATAAAATCTACTTAAGTGTTTGGTTTGTTGATGTCAGTCATTTACATTGTTGCAAATTATCAGTCTACTGTGCTTTTTTTTTAATTCAGTTTTTTTTTTAATTTTTCCAACATGCAAATAAGCTTTTAGATTATTGGATTTAAAGTAGGACAATCTCGCTTGTGTACTTCCTTCAGTGGGTTGTTTACATGTCGATATACCATACGAATACTTTTTGGCCTTACCCAACCCATGTGGCATGTCATCCCCCTAAACTCTTAAGCTTTTATCCTACCCTGAATATCTATGGTGGTTAGGAATTTTCTGCTAACTGATGATAGAAGAAAAAACAAAGTCTTTTAGGTGCTGCCAAAAAATGTCCCCCTTTGTGACACAGAACTGCAGAATCAGGCAACCCATATATTACAATCTTCATACGAACTTGTATCCAGGATTAGAATATTAAAGTATGGGAAATTAAGACCTGGATTGTTGGTGGGAGTTTCAGTAAGAAAAAGACCCGTCGTTACAAGTTAACCGCTCCTTTTCATTATATTGCTTAAAGTAATATATTTTTTCAATGTCTTTGCCATTATAGACTGCTGGTTAATATATCATTCACAAGTTTGGAGCTTTCTTCTGCCTCACATGATATATATTTTATTATTTTCTTGCATGCTTTCGTATCTTTATAGATATGTAAGTCATCTAAATTTGTCAATTATGGTCTCAAGTGCAACTTTACAGTACTGTTTATAAACTGCCTTTTCCATGCTAATATTTCTTGTGCCTACATCAAGGAGTCCAACTTTGATAGACTTGCGCTTTATGCTACGTCACCTATGCCTACATGAGCCGCTAGTAAAAGCGAAACAATGGTGACTCTGTAAACTTGAGTTGTAATGTTATGTTCTACCTTTTTTATAATGACAATTTTGTTTAAACACCCTAATAAATAGTACCACCATACACATTAATATACATTTAATTCGGTAAAAACATTATTATTTAAAGTGAGAATATGCTACAAACTTCAAATCAAGTGCACTTTTAATTTGGCAACATAAATGTTTTAGTGAATAATTATCCTACAAACTTCACCTTTATTGATACGTTAATAAAACTAAATTGTTTACAAATATAAGGCATAATTGGCCAAGGAACACTGATATGACTATATAATGAGATGAGAGATTTTAAGATTTATGAGGCTACAGTTTAAAAATATCACATGTTAGCTAATCCTACAATAATTTGGATTTGACATTATATTATACATACTCCTATCCCAACCATTTCTTTACACTTTCCTTTTTGTGATATCCAATCCAATTCTTTACATTTCAAAATTTACCAAAAGTACTAAATGGGTTCCACCACTTTTCTACTTTTTTCCTCTTTTCACATTACTTTTTCTCCATTGTCTCCTTTTTATTCATTAAAAATTAATGGGTCCCACTATTTCGCTCACTTTTCTTTATCATTTTCACTACTTTATACATATTTTTTAACTTCCGTGATTAAATCAAATGTAAATAATTGGCCGGGACTAATATTGTTGGAAGAAAATAACTATATTTTTGAACAAAAATGGATTGAAGTTTTTTGTAAGAAAATGGCGGAGTTGTATGTAAATAATTACACATAATTTAATTAAATGAGGAATTTTTTAATTTTTTTTTTATATTTTGGGGTTCTTGCATTATAAGAATTCTCATATTCCCAAGTTATAAATTTTTTACCTTGAGAAGTTTTTGATTACTTTTTATAATTGAATAGTTTTTTCCTGTATGAAAAGTTGTGATCAAGGGATCTTGGTTGTGGGAAAGTTGCATGTTAATAGCAGAATTGTTATTTAGCTAGAAAGGAAAACTAAAGCATACATATGAATGAGGAACAAGTTAATTTAAATAGATATTCCTGTATTGTTTTTAATTATTTTAACAAGTTAAAATCTAAGCAAAGAAAAAAATTATTAATTATTTTTAGTGTAGAATTTCTATAAATTTGTATATGTATTATATTTTAATATTGTGTAATTTGTAACTTTGAGTAAAATTTAAAGTTTATAGTGATATATGAAGAATGCAAAATTAAATTACTAGGTCAAGATTACAATTTAGTTTTTTATGTATCTCCTTATTAGATGCACAATGGTATTAATATCGGATTTAAAAGACTAAGGATATTGTTACATTTTTTATTTTTTAATTTGTTGAGCAGAATTAGTAGAAATTATATTTTTAAATATATCTTATATCTTATATTTTTATGTTTATGTTGATAGATTTCCTTTTGAAATATTTTATTATATATATGAATATCATGTTATTTTAAATTTAGAAATAGTTTTTATATACATTTATTTTGTCTGCTCACTGTTAGTTGCCCTTGGCAAATATCTATTTCTAGACAATTGTTAATATTTTTTTAATTTTTTCAATATGAAAATGCAGTTAAGCTAAAATTTCAAATATTTAATTTGATGAAGTTGTCTCCAATATTATGTTCAAAGAAAAAAAAGTGGTCTTTACTTTATTTGGTTACTATCTTTGAAAAATTAAATTATCTTTTAGAAAACGGATTAATAATGATATCAAAATTGCATGTATCAATATTTCCATAAAATAAATATTTGTAAAAAGAAAGACATTTTTATGATCAAAATAAAATTTAACTTAATCGTTTTCAAAACAAGTATATGACCTATAAAGCCCATTGACATGTATTGACATGTTAAGAAGTTGGCAAGATAATGCCAAAATTTGAAAAAATATATACATACTTATTAGGTTTGTTTTCAATAAGTTCAATGAATTCTACAACAAAATTTATTCTTATTTTCTGGGCAAAATAGTAGCTTGTATTTAAATTTTGTTAGTTTTTTTTTTGCCAAGAAAATTTTGTTAGTCAAGTGTTTTGAAAACAACCTTAAATTTTATTTTGTATATCTGATATCGTCCATCTTACGGTTAAACCTTTTAAAAAAAATAGGATTGAGACCAAGAAAATATATATTACTTTAGCAAGTTTATTATTGTAGCGGGAGTGTAATGTGTCCATTATGTTGGGATCGGAGACAAATGTTATTTCAACGAGATTATTATTTGAATTGATTATTATTCAATCGAGGTTTAACCATATTTTACATTAACACCCATCGAGACCATGCCCATGTGAGTACCATTCTTTCATACAACGCGAAGGGGAAATACTCCCATATTTGCATATGAATGGAAATAACGAGTATCATTTGTTCAAATTTATTAAATGTAGTTTGAAAAGAGAAATGTGATAGGTGAAAACCAAGATTATTTTAATTTAATATCAATTTATTTATTTTCATAAATAGTGTGAAATTTTCTTTCCTTTTTAATATAAAATTGTAACAAATTTGCAATTTTGTATGTGTATAACTAGCTTAAACTGCAATAGTTCTAGATGTGATCGTCTTAAAATAAATGTTCAACTTTTGACAAGGTTATCAATCTAATTAATGATATTGGTGATATAGTTTAATAATAAAAATAAAAAATCTATTTATGGTTTAATTGGAGTATGGACACCTATGGATGTGGAATAAAATGAAATGATTAAGAAATTAGTCCAAGAAAATCAAGAAAAAAATAACGAGACTATGATATACGGTTAAAAAGATTGAAATCAATATTATATTTGAAATTCTGAGTGCCAGCTTACACTTACCCTGATTATTTAACCATTGTAGGTAGTTTGCAAGTCATACAAGGAGCGAAGTGAAGAAATGTTAGTGCGTTAAACTTTTATATAAAAAGTTTGGGAAACTTTGAATATTAGACATGTGGAATGTGGTGCACTATGGCCTAGTCTTCTCTGTCGTGGGGTTTATTTTTGTTGTATTTTAAATTAAGTCTCATCTTTTATTGAAATTTCCGAAAACTTTATTTGTAATCTTACCTTCTCGTAAAGCCTTAAACAAAATCTCATAGACTGTTTTTTTGGTTAAAATCTTAAAATTTTCAAATTGAATTTGTGCAGATGTTATAGATGTTTTAAAAATAAACTACCTTACAAAAAAATGAACGTTTTACTAAGATGTGCCAACTAAAAACTTTTGAAATAGCTTTCTCGAAAATAGAGATGTTGAAATAATCTGAAGTCCGAAATCTGATCGGGAAAAAAATCCGAAAAGCCAGATTCGGGAAAAAAGCCTGGCCCGGCCCGGCCCAAGGGCCTTAAATGGGCCCTATTTTTTCCTCAAAAATCTCTCAAAAATTTGGCCCGGCCCGAAACCCGAAAATCCCACATTAAAAAAACTCGGATAAAAACTTAGATCTAAAAAACCCCGGATAAAAGGCCGCTTTGGCCCGGATAAAATAATACTTTTTATGATTTTTAAATTATTATATTATAATATTTAAAGTTATTAAGGTATATATGATTATTTATATATTATATTAAAAAATAATTATTTATTTCAGTGTCTAAACTACTCTATATTATATATTAAGATATTATTTTCTCCGGTATTTAAATTACTCATAATTTGAGTTATAAAATATATATATTTTTTTAATATATAAATAAAAGTTCGGATAAAACCCGGTTCGGCCCAGCCCGTGGGCGTAAAACGAGCTTAAAATGGGTCTTATATTTCTTAGTCCGGCCTGATCCGTTTTCAAAAAATCGAAATTTTTAAAGTCCGGATAAAACCCGGCCGATGGGCTTTTCGTACATCTTTACTCGAAAACACCCACCCCAAGTATGTACTAGGTGCTAGGAGCAGGTTGAATGTAGTGTTAAATTTAGTTCCATTTTTATAATTCAAAATGAATTGTAAAGAAGTTAAATTTTAAAGGGGTTATATGTTTTAAAAAAAAAAATTATTTAACAGAAAGATACTCATTTATACTCGGACAATTAAGTAATAGAATATTAATGTCCGAAAAGAGAAGTTGCAAAACTAAATCGGAATCTTGAAAACAAGATAAACACAACTGCATGAATATCACTCTGAAATTTTGTCCAATCTAATGTTCACATAACTCAAAATATGCATGGTCACGTAAACATCAATTTTTTCAAAATTTGTCTACATCTCACCTTGAAAACAATATTTCCGTCCACCTGATCGATAATATACCTGAAATAGCAAAATCTAATAACAAGAATCAAAATTATGTTTACAACAATTTTAATGGGAGAGTCTTTAACCAGAAAGGTTAGACTTACAACTAACTTATGATGAAACCATTTATTCGGAAAAGTAGTCATCACAAATCACACTATATCGTCATCAATGATAAAAAAATAAGCATTTATGATCAGAATCCCATTGTATATATATGTTGAAAAATGCCATCAAAAGATACCACTTCGCTCTTCGCATAGGCACAAAAGCCATGAAAAATTGTTGATAAAAAAACGTCTTAATATGATAACAAGCCTACATCACACTTTGACATTCTAATTGTAGTGTTGTCTCTAATTTTATTAGTTGCTGCATTTTGAAGTGATATCTGTCAAAACAGAATAAAAACTATACTAGAGTATTTTTCCCTTTACAAAGCCGTGCAAGCTGTAATAAAACAATTTGAAAGATCATAAGATGATTATGCCTCAGGATTAAGAATTAAGCTTGCAGCTATTAAAAAGGATGTGTACTGAAACACATTCCAAGTGTTGAGTCAAGACGTCATAGATTCATTGCAACAAAACCGATAAAAAGGTCATCTCGAAATACAAATGTTGATACTGTAGGATAAGTGCAGATACAAGTTAAGATGCCAAAGCACTGTCTATATATCCCTAATTGCCAAAATGGTCCAATCATGTTGTGCACTCTCCTGCTTATCGAGATGACACAAACTCTATCGAGATCTCTTACTCAGTACAATTGTCACAGTTAAAAAATCAATGGCAAAATCTTACTGATCGTATGTTGAATATATTATCGAGATGTCATACTGAACTTGATGGTCGAAATGTCTAAGTCTTGAGTGAAAAGATTATCAATTGTTGTGATTTCTTCGTTGTGACGATTCGAGAAGGAAGATCACGATAAACTTTCCTTAGAAGGAGTTCTCAATATGACTATCACAAATGGGACAATGACAATAAGGACTCGGCAAAATCAGTACCGAGTTTCATCAGAGTTTATGGAGACAGCCAAATCAAACCTCCACAATATTCAGAGAGATGTTTTTTCTGAATAACATGCCAGCCTACAATGACAAATTTTGAACATACTCAAAGATTAAGGGCTAAGATGACTAGACAAAAGCTCCTAAAGATCCTTTTGGTCCATGTTGTAGAGTCGAAAGGTGGCGGCGATGGACAATCCGATATGCATATCTGTGACGGCCATTTTAGGAAACTCTGTAACATAACACATTGTTGAGTTACAAATCAAGGACTATTTTTCATTACAGGGAACTAACCAATAGGAGAGAGTGAAAGAAAATTTTACTTAAATTATTCTTGTAATACTCTCTCTTTGTGAAGTTTTCTATAATCTATTTTCTGGAATTTCAAGAATGCAGTACCTTTAAATTGATGAATATAAATAAGGTTAGAGTGTATATTGTTAGGAAATAAGGATCCGAAAACTAGGTAGGGGTGAATCACTAGTTAAAAAAAAAAATTCCAAACTATTTTTGAAATTGAAAAGCTATGAAATGAAATAAGCTGCAACTCTAAAAAGGATTTAAAAACACTGTGATATTTTTAGGCCAATTTACTTTATATAAGGTATAAAGACATTGTTGCTATAGCTTCCAAGAAAAATAATGGCTTATTCTCAAAAACAAGTTCTTGAGTTTGGCTTACAAAAGGAGAAAATATTACAGGAAGAACTCTTTGTTTTGCACAGCTAAAGCTGAGATGTACGCAATATTAATAGAATAATGTACTATATAATGTGCACACCCATTTACGGTAAGCAATCCTATCCTGCTACGGGACACGTAGCAGCTTTCTGAGGTCCACTTTATTCCGTTATTCGATCCTGATCTTTTATCGCGTGCTTTCTTTTCTTTCTCTCCAAGTTTGGCTATAGGCTTAAAACATGTCCATGAATCACCTCCATGCACAATATACTTTGTGATTTTGAATCTTTGATTCTGATCATTTGTACCTTCATTTATCTTTTTTTGAAGGGATCGAATTAAGATATTGTGAACTCTGTTTTGCTTGACTTCACGATATGGTTCACTTTCGAATACATGATCTTGAATAACTTTGGATTTCTTGATATATCATGTTTCTTGACTTAACGGTATAACATAGAGTTAGACTTCTTGATCTGCAACAAATTTGGACTTCTCGACACAAACCAAATTTGAACTTCACGATATAACTGTGAATCAGACTTTACTACTAAACTATGATGGACTTCACTACATGACTCTTCTAGACCTCACGATATTTGACTTAAAGAAATTTCCGTAACTTATTGACTTCAAAAGTCTTCTTCCTTCAATTTGCTGTTTGAATAATCTTCATTGAACTTCTTCCAAATTGATTTATTATATATCTATTATATACAGAATTATTGGATAGAAATCCCTAGGCTCTTATAGCATTATGAGCCGTTTATAAGGCAAACAAGACAAGTACAGTGATAGCTAATCCAAATGATTGACCTCATTTGGTCATGCCAAGTAACATTTTAACTTCAGTAGACTTGCTATGATGGTATAAACATGTTACGTGCCTAACAATCTCCCCAAATTATGAGTAAGACGCTTAGGCACAATTTCAAGTCTACAAACAAGCCTATCATACATAAAAGATTATGCAAGTGAGAATTGTATGAATTTCAAGTTCAATGTATTCACTTTGACGTGGGACACTTATAAAAGTTGGTTGTACCACTCCTATATCTCCTTGAGATTTAGACAAGCTTTGCACAAGTACTAATATTCATCTCAAGGATTTGAGAAGTCAAAATATTCATTAAATTAAGGTATTTCAGAAGTCTTTGATCCACTTGGTTTCACTCGTTATTTGTGCTTTTGAGGTACTTAGACTTGATTGCAAATGTTGATTATATCTTCAAGATGAATAAGTAGAGGGATTGATTTCAGAGCTTAATTGACTTGTGAAATCTGCTAATGTCAAAAATGAACAAGTGTCGTTTATTTTAATTGCCTTGGTCAACAAGCATTTTAATTCTTCACCCTTGATTAATAGGATGATTAAGATCTCCTCGATCACAGAGTCTCTAGTAAAGACTGGTGAAACCTCTATCTTTGTGATGATATCATTAGATAATGTCTCAACATGCATTTCTTAACCATCAAGGTGTGATGTCTGAGTGGTGAACAAGATATCAAGAACCAAGTCACTTGATTTTTTTTGGCTCATCAACAGAAAGAGGAGTTGAAGATCACTTACTGTTTATTGGAAGTTGTGTATGACTGTTTAAGCATAAAGTGAAATTTTGGCAATTCTCTTGTAAGAGAAAATAATTTCAACTTAGGGTGATGCCCCCTATTCTAAAAAAATAGTTTAACTCACAAGAAGGATGATCTGTAAAAGATTAAGCACTCTTGTGGTTATGTGGATATGTTCTTAACTTTCATGAAGCTCTAGTGAACTAGATGGAATTTGAATGTACTTTCCACATAGGTAACATTCTCAAACCCTAATTCCTTTGGAGAAGGGACCTCCACATATGTGGATTTCCTGTCATTGATGAATCAAGTCAGTTTACCTTATTTTCTCAACACTTTTACAAGAAAGTGCATCTTAGACAATAGTTATGAGGGAATGTTATTCAGTCTAGCCAGTTTAATTGGAGTGGATTTGGGTGGCTTCCCCTCAGAAGTATCATCCTCAAACCATATAGCCATTGCAGGTCTACTTGCACCTTATATGTGCTATTAATCTCTTTGGTCTTCACCTAAACAATGATGAATCCCAAGAGTTTAAATTAGCATCATCAAGGTCTACCTTATCATGTAGTTTCTAACCAAAACTGAATAAGGGTTCCGAGCTGGTAAGCATAATGTAAGCATTATGTTACATGAATCAATTGGCTTAGCAATAGAGAGATTTATAGCCAATTTTAATAGAAGGAGTTGAACAAGTTGAACTTCTTGATCACAAAGAAATTTTATAATCTTGTCAGAAGAGTTCTTTCAGACTTTGGGTTTTGTCAACTTCTCAAGAAAGTAGAAGTTTCAAGTGATGTGCTTTCTCTCTCTCTCTCTCTCTCTCTCTCTCTCTCTCTCTCTCTCTCCCTCCCCGTTGTCTTTTGGGATACAAGAAGTGTTTTTACTCAAGGTTTGACAATTGGCTAAATTAGTAGAGATGTTCACCTGTTTCACTCCTGTTTCACTCAAGTCACTGGTTCTATTTTATGGTTTGAATTTTTTGTCATTTTGTCACATGTGGTTCAAGAAGAGTCAGAAATTGAGTTAGTAGCTTGTGATACATTATTACCCTCCAAGGTCAAGCTACTTATTTATGATAACCACAGTTTCTATGAAACTTTAAATCAGGAATATGATTAGGAACTTTTCCTTTGAGCTTTAAATCAAGATTTGACTTAGAAGGCTTAGTTACCTATGATGAACCTGGAATAAGAGAACCGAAACCTAAATCTCTCTGTTCTTTTAAGTGATCTCATCACTTCTCACACATATATTACTTTTGTTAGTAATATTTTGCTCACTTTTGTCACTCAAATCTACCTCTTCTTTTTCCAGTACAGGAGACTACCTCTTAATAATTCTGTTTTTCTCTTGATCTTTTCTCACAATCTCACTAGAAAGACTCAACTCACTAGGAAAGGAAGAAATAAGAGGTGGCAAAGAGGAGTGGTATGTAGTCATATAAATAGAAGTATCCCTGTTAATAGGTCTATTTATAATCATTCTATCAGATGAAGTAAATGTGGACCAAATTGTACCTTGAGTGCTAGAAGCCATTGATATTGCTTTGAGTGGTTGTACCAATATAGCTTCAGTGTCGTCTTGAGAAGTGATCGGTACATTGGGATGTGTAGAGTCATGAACATCTTTATCAGGAATTGACCTTGTATCAGAGATTTCCTGCTTGTTAGAAAGTGACCCCATATCATGATTTGATACTAAGTCTGCAACAATACTTTGAACTGTTGGTTCTTGTGGGACTTGATGTGTAGAAGCTTCTTCAATCCTTTGAACAGAAGGTTCTTGTGTGCTTCCCTCAAAGATGAGATCATTGATAACAACATTCAGTGTAACAATGTGCTCCTGATGAGCTTTCCCTTCTTGTACTTTCTTCTGAATATCAACTTCCACAAAAATATGACTCACTTGAGCAATGTCAGGAATAGTTTGTTGAATTACAGTGCTTGCACCCACACGTTGAGCAGGTGGTTCTTATGTAGCAGGGGTATTAACAGTTGCATCTTCACATTGAGAAGATGATTCTTGTATACTATACATCTTTTGTGGATACTGCTGCTTGGACCACTTTCTGATATAAACCGTGTTGTCTACAGTGTAATATCCGGGAGATGATGTGTAATTATTTTTTATCAATAAATAATTATTATGTGATTATTATATGAATTTTGGTGAATTATCTGTTAATTGGTATCTGTGTTTGGATGCTTATATGTGGTAAATTTTGAGTATTTTAACTTTTATATGTCCAAAATAAAGTGTAGATAATTTTGATATTTTTCTATCAATTTATATGTTGTTATATGATTTTTTAAAGGATTTATAGATTTAATAAATTATTTTTCTGAGTAATTATAAATTATTTTGTATAATCGGGAATCGTCCAACTTTAACCGTTTTTACATTTTTACAACCCGAAAGTCTTGGGAAAACTCCTTTCTAACCTAATTTGATTATTCCGAGCATTTTCCATGTTTTAACTTTTTCAATCCGGTGTACGGTTTTACCTGTGCGGTTCCCAGCGCAAATTTTACGATACAATATTCATTTCGATAAATCGGTAAAACTCATATTTTGAGAAATGGGATATTTTGATTAAGCTATTATATTATCTTCTTTTAATTCGTGTAAGCAAAGCGCTGAGACCAATACCCTATTTACAAAATGCATGGTTTTAATAATTATCCCAAAAACGGTACCGAATTGGATCAGTTTTATTAATACTTAATGATTAAGTATTCTATTTTATATCCGATATGATCCAACGGGGCACCAATATTCCGAAAATATAAATAGCCCTTACTGTATTTTATTTTATACAGATAATCATAAAAAATAGTAAAATTATATTTTTCAGAGAAAAAACCCTGATATTAAAAGTGTTTTTCAAGATCAAACCTAAAAACAAAGGCGTTATCGAACTCGAAATCAAGCGTTTGAGTAACCGAATTGAAGCTTGTGAAGAGTACTATCAGATTCTACAACCTATTTCACTGCAGAATCAATAGGTATTTTTCTATATTTTTAATTAATTTTGAATTAATTTTTGTTTAATGAATTTTTAATTTTGATGTTGTTTGTGTGATTTGATACTTGCATGTTGTAGAGAATTTGATTTCGATCATATTGGTATGTTAGGTCACACACACTGTAGAGAGGGGTGAATACAGTGTATAGCACAGTCAAATCGAACTCTAATAACTCAAGTAACAGAAAACAAACTTTATTCAAAACAATAAACTCTGTTACAGTATGGAACTGTCCTCTCTCAGTGATGAACAAATATCACGAGAGCTGATGGGGTTACAATGAATAATCTTCTCGATAATGATAATACTTATAGTGTAAACCCTATGTCTGTGTTTATATACTACACAGTTACAAGATAATCGCTAATTGATATGGAATATAATTCTGCTTCCTAAAATATATCAATCAGATATCTTTTCTTTTAAGCATTCCATTCTTCACGAAATTCCTTCTTCATACATATCTCTTCTTATGTTTGTCTAGATCTTCTCTTCCTTTAATCAACTGCCTTGCTTATCTGAATATTTCCTTTAAGTCCTGATATTATCTTCTGATAAATATCTCCTGAACCTTAAGTACTGATGACTTAAGTTCTGACTTCAGTATAAGTGCTGATTTCAGTTAAGTACTGATTTGTCCTGTTTAAGTAAGATCTGAAAACTAAACATAAATCATATTAGACATGACATTATCAAATATATCTAATAATCTCCCCCAACTTGTAAATTAGCATAATATACAAGTTTAACAGATATTTGATGATGTCAAAAACATTAAGTACAAATGCATGAGAATTTGACTAGATAACTACAACTTACAGTCCTTAAAGCTTTACCAACTTTAACTTCTGATAACAACTTCAGACTGTATACATATCAGAATTTGAGCAGTTATAGATCTTGACTTGGCTTCACTTTCTGATCTCTCTGATGTCAGGAGTTGTTCTGAGATAATTCTTTAACAAACATCTCTCAGCATATCTGAGTTCATCAATCATCCTCCTTTTAGCATCTTTAAGTTCTGCAGAATCTTCACCAGTTTGAAAGATTGCAGCCCTGAGATCATTAATTTTAGCTTTCCTTATGTCCTGATCCAGTCTGATCAAATATGCCTTGTCAGACTCAAGATTGAATTCCACATCCTTGTAACCCAGAAAGGTAGTTATAATCTTAGCAGAGTTAGGCTTCATCTCAACAATATCACCCTTGTGATCTCTGTACTTTGCAAGATATATGCTGTCAGACTTAACAGAATAAAGCCTTTTCTGTTTTTGAATTTGACTCTTCAAATAGTTTGCAGTACTTTCTGTTATTTTGTCATTCACTTGAAGTAAGAATAATACATGTTCCAATTCTTCAAAATACTTCAGTGGAATGGCATTTTCCCTTATATGATAAATCCTACCATCTGTCATGAAGTACAACAAGATGTGTTCTCTCAAGTAGGTATGGTAAACCATCTGTACAGATTCTAGTTGATTTAATCTTTCAGGAGTTGCTCCAATACCTGGTTCACTTAAGGAAGTTGGATCATTGGTTGTGTTCTGTATTCTTCTTTCATCAGCACTACCCAATCCATATTTATCTCTTGCTTCCTTTCCAGTAACCACTCTTGCTTCAAAACCACTTACAGCAGTCTTCAAAGGTTGAGTCTATTTGGCTTTGGTGAATCCTGGTAGGAGTATCTTTGAAGGTTTAACATGAGCAATGTCAGAGGTTTCCTTTGATTTATCTTCTGATATCAAGTTAACTTGAGCTATGTCAGAGGTTACTTGCTTCTTTGAGATATCAGAACTAACTATATCTTTACTCTGAACAACTTGAGCCATGTTAGAGGTTGTCTTAGAAATTTTTCTTGAAGTCAGAGCAAGATTAGCATCTTCAACAGTAATTTCTTCATCCACAGGAGGCACATAAACCTTGATAGGTTCACCAACTTTCTCTTTGCCCTTGGACCTTGGATCTATCTGCAATTGTGATTTAGCCTTGGTTGCTTCAGGATTTATTCTTTCTTTTATCACAATGCCTTTGGCCTTTGGAAGTTTCTCTTTACCAACAGAAGCTTCAGATTTAGATTTGACTTTTTCTGACTTAAGTCTAGCTTCTTCTTCCATCAGACTCTCAAAGTCCATTCCTGGATTTTCTTTAAGAAATAACTATCTTGATATTTCTTCATCAAGATCCAAAAGTTCATCAGAACTTATCCTTTTACCAGTAGCAGAAGTAATTTTTTTTCCAGCATCAGAACTTGTCCTGTGACTTGTAATTTCAGCTCTTCTTGATGAGAAACTTCTACCTTGACCATGACCTCCACCCATTCCAGAGTTTCCCTAGTCATCTTTTTCATCATCCTTCCCCTTCAGTGTCTGATCAGTTTTGCATTTGGACTTAATTACTTTCTCCCCCTTTTTTGGCATCAGCAGGTAAGAGAAGAGAGACAAGCAATTCCACTGAGGATTGGATTTCATTGAGTTGAGATTGCCGAGAAGCTTGATTTTTCAAAATATCATCAATCTGAGATTGCTGCTTCTCTTGGGTCTTCTCAATGTAAGCAACTCTGTCAAAGGTAGGTTGGAAGAAAGTTTTCTTGTCAATTTTCTTAACCGTTTCTTGCTTGAGCAATTCTTTCTGAATTTTATGTAACTCTGTATGAGTTGCAGATGTCTAGTACTCAATGCAGTGACTCAAAGCTGTGTCTTGAAATCATCATTAATTAACATCTCATCAGCTTTTGCCAAATGCTCAGCAAGAATCTTTTCGGATGGAACAAAGGTAACTGAGTTCCATTCCTTAGTCCACTCCTATCCTCTAGGAGTTTCACTCCAAGGTACTGCTGCTTCTTGTAACGACCGGGAAATTTACGTTGTATTATATCATATTTATAATAAAATATGTGTATTAATATGTCATTTATGTGTGATTATCTGTTAAACCCTGTTTGTTATGTGTTACGTGTATTCCGTGTCATTTCTGTATTTTTACTGTATTTTTCAGATGTTTTATTTCGTATTCATAGGTTTCATTTCAAACGTTTTACGACCCAAACAATGATTTTAAAGCCAGTATTTCAAATAAAATAATGGGCCCTATTTTTTATCAAACGGCTTTTGCAATCGCATTATTCTGAACATCTAGATATTTTATAAATTTTCTCGTTTTACGAAAAATGACATTTCCGGGCCCTATTGGGTGTTAAAAACCCCACAAAAATCACATTTTTATTTTTATAAAATTATAGGACTTTTATTTATACCATTTCTTTGTATTTTTACATTATTCATAATTTTTGGGAATTTTTGGCATATATATTGTATATATAAAATATTTATAAATTAAATTTTAATACCCAAAAATAATAAAAATTAGGGCCAAATATTTTTATTAAATGTATAATTAACCCCTTAATTTTATTTAGGAGTATTATTTTTCACACTATAAATACCCTAATTATTATTAATTAATTCATTAATTCTGCAAATTATTCCCAAATTCAGAAATTAGGGTTCTTGAGTTCTTGACTTCAAGCAGTAATTTCATCGTGTTTCTGATCTCCAAATCAATCATGTAAGTAGTCGTTGCAAAGCTCTTGATCTCTACTTTCTAATTCTGTCATCAATTTTGTGTTTTATTGCGTTGATTTTTAATTCGATTTTCTAGGGTTTATGTTTATTTTAGGAATATTTGATTTAAGAATCGTTTGCTTGTTTTGAGGAGTGGTATAGCTTTATATTGATGTTGGGAATGATTTGGCATGATTAATTGGTTCGAATAACCCCTGGAAGGTGCTTCCCGAGTTCATGGTTTTTAGTAAATTTGATTTCGTTTTTGGATGAATTGTAGATGTTTTTGATTGCTATTAATTGTTGGGTTCGATTCTAGAACTCTGTAGCTTTGTTTTGGCACCAGTTTTGTGAATTTTGGTTTACGATTTAGTAAGAAACGTTTTTCCGATGAGCTCGCCGGCGATGGAAGCGGTGTTGGCCGGAGAAGGCGAAGCAGGGACGGTGGAAGGCAACTGGGGGCAGGGTCATGTTTCTGCAGTCACGGGGGAGAGAAACCCTGAAATTCCTGATCGAAATCGTGCTGTTTGGAGGGGGAAACGAGGCTCGCCGGAACCGGCCATTGTTGCCGGATTCTGGGCAGCTGGGTCTGTGTTCTTCGCGACCCGGGTACGACCCGGTTTGCAACCCGGTTTCGACCCGGGTTTGATCCTAAAATCCCCAACCTGATTTCCAGAATTCTGTTTCTGCAAATTTTATTAATTAATTATATTTTAGTATATTAAAATCAGGTTTTAATAATTCTAAAAATCAAATAAAAATTAGATTTAAAAATCTAAAATATTTTTGTAAATAATTTATGAATTATTTTATTAATTTAGAAATTCGAATTTAATTATTTATTTAATTAGTTAATTATTTATCTAATTATTTATTAGTTATCTAATTAATTAATAATTATGTAATTAATTAATAATTAGGTAATTAATTAATAAATAAGGATTAAATAATACGATTAATAATCCGATAATTAGTGAATATTACGTGTAACTCATATCTATACGAGTAATTGAACGATGAGTTATATTATTATTATTATTATTCGAACGATAGTTAATTATTCGAAGAATATTATAATAAATATTATTCGTAACGAATAATTAAATACCGATAATCGATTAAATCGTATAAGTTGTAATAATAATCGTAATAATTCAATAATTCTACGAGAAAGGTGAATAACTCGTATTTATACGAGTAATTGATTGTTGAGTTGGATTATGATTCAAATAATAACTGATTATCCGATAAATAATGTAACAACTAGTTGTATCGATTATTTATTTATAATCGATCTAATCGAATAAATAATGATAAGTTGTAAATATTTGTAATAAATTGTGATTAATCCTAATAATTAGGGATTAATTATTTTAAATTATTAAATAATTACTTATTAGTTATTTATTGGTTATTTATTTATTAAATATTTTAAAGTGATTAATTATTTCGATAATTGATCACATAATTTTCAATAAATCGTAACTTCTTCATTTTAACTCCAAAAATTATAAAAAAATTATTTTTGACTTTGATTTTCTTAAATAATTATTTTAAAAAATTATTTTGGATTTAAAAATTAGCAATAATTATTTATATTAAATAATAAATTGAATTAGCAGTGTTTAATTGATAATAATTCAACCGTTAGTCCGATTTGAGCGAAACGAAAGTCATTTTACTCAGAAAAATGAATTCTTTTCATTAAAAATAATATAAAGATCTAATTTCTTCTAGAAATTAGCTGATTCTAGTATTTGCTTGATTATCAGTCGAAATACGTACCGAGACGAATCCGAAAAATTCCGGAAAAATGGGAAATGAAGCAAAAGGTGATCAATGTAGCAATCAGCGAGTCGATTTTGATTCTAAAAATTATTGTAGCTATACAAATGAGTATGTGCTTATGTGTATTATGTGGTTAATCGAGTCTTACTTGCTTATATGTAATATACGAGTCGGTCATAAGTGTATGGGTAGATAATAGGAACGAAATGAAGTCGATTCAAGATGCAATTGAAGTACAAAATGACTTAACCAGTCTATTTTGCCAACAGAAGCTAAGCCAGCAAGGCAGGTCGAGTAGGTGATAGACGAAAGTGAGTTAATTGCAGTAAGTCACGCAAAAGGCAAGTTTCTCCCCTATTCTATTTTCCAGAATAGTGATATTCTCTTCAGATTCTTTTTGCACTATTTTAATTCCTTTATTCATATCTCAGTTTAATTCTTGAATTATTCTTTTCATTTGAATTTATTATTCATATTCCAATTGTTACTCATAATTATTGATATATTCTGGTGATTAGAATATATCAAAGCATACCGATTGGTTCCGGTTGCTATTCCAGGGACTGGATAATACTACTTTTGGGATTAAGTCTACTTAATCCTAAGGACCGGGACATAACCGGATCCTTGAGATGGGCCGTAGTGCCTGGGTGCCCGACAGGATCTTTATAGTGAGATATAGATCTGCACTGTATCCTGGCTCATCAGCAGGGTATAGCTGCGAACTTGAGTCCAGTTTAGTTCGTTTGCATTCGCCAGTAATGGCCTTCTTTCTGTTCTTATGAGGTTATATCTTTGCAGATATACCTGGGTTACGGATCCAATTATAATGCTTTAACACTGTTTATATTTTATGGACTTGTTGAGCAATTTTTGGCTCACCCTTTTTTGTTGTTATTCACCTTATTGTTTTCAGTTAAGAAGGAATATGAAACCCATCAGGACACGAGTGGTAAAGAAGCGGGTCAAGCCTCGGGATCCTCTCATACCCAAGGTGTTGATCCCAATTCAGGAAGAAAGTTTTGAGTTGCCCGAGCAGGTAGAGTGTTGATAGATAGTATGCGTGTTTGAATAAAAGTTGAACTTAGTTTAAAAATAAATTAGATAATGGTTTGTAATAAAGAGAGTTTGTAAGATTTTAAATGTTGGTTTGTAATAAAAGTAGTTAGTGGTTCTTATTTTCATACTTCAACCTAAAAAGGTCCTGGTTAGTGTTAAAGGGGTTTAGTTTCATTTCTTTATTATTTATTAATAAGCTTGTACAGGTTTGGTGATTAGCTCGTAACCCCCAGACTTATACCCCGGGTCTGGAGGGCGTTACAGTTTGGCATCAGAGCTGTAGGTTTGGTCCCTGAAAACAAGCACATTAGGATTAAGATAGGATAGGGAGATCATATAAGATAAAGATAGTCAAATTAGGAAGAATAGTATTAAGATTTAGGTCAAATTAGAATAGGGAAATATGAATCTTAGGATTGTTAGTGACCTTTTCTTTTCTTTGGTATATTATCAGATGGCATCTTCTGGTTATTCTGCATCTTCCGAGAGGACAGTCACTGGACCAGCAGCACCAGTCATACCTCTAGTATTTGAGTATATGTTTCCTCCTCTACCACCTCCACCACTATTGCCACAGGAGCCGGTACCACCAGTTCCGGGGATAGTTCATGACCCCATAGAGATGTTTGATCGTTTTGAGTTCTTCGAGCCGATAGTTCCTTTACCTATTGAGCATCAGTTTATACCGGGTATTGAGCAGGAGTTACCACCACCACCATAGTTACCTCCTATACCAGTGCATGCCCCAGAGCCAGACATAGTTCAGATGATTCCAGTCGAGGGGATGGGAGAGCATGATGTGGATCTACAGCTAGGATTACCACAGCAGGGTGCAGGTATTCCGAGGGTTCCTTCCCAGGAGTCAGTAGGTCAGGTTGCTCAGCCGCATATGGTATCATACCATGTGTATAGAGTTATGAGGGATGATATGGAGTATTGGCGAGCACAGTATCGAGAGATTATGCATCTGTTTGATCAGAGGGACAGAGGGCCGTTAGCGGCCCTACAGCCAGATTATCATATGAGGCAGCAATTACAGTCAGTGTTGATGAGCGCTACTTGGGAGCTTGATGATTTGACCCATGATGGACCTTCTTCTTTTGCAGAGTTCTATCGGATATTCCGCTTGGCACAGACTTTGGTCCAGGCACTTAGAGAGGAGCTTAGGCGTATTCCGCCTGGGTTCTGAGATAGGGACAGTTGAGACAGTGACTTCAGAGTACATATGTATATAGAGGCAACATTGTATAACCTAGTGAGTAATGTGTATGTGTGTACTAGTAGTTTAACCTGTAGTAGGATTTTGACCTGTAGTGGTAGTATGACTTGTAGCCGCGGTGATTACCAGCAGAGCGAGACTTTTTGTATCAAGCATTTACACCTGAGGCTGGTGTCATATATATAAACTGAACTTTTCAATTTTCTTTTATTTAAATTTCAGTCTTTACAGTTTTACAACATTTACTTTTACTTTATTGTTTTACAGCTTTCCATATTATAATTCCTGTTGAAAAAAAAAGAGAACAAACATTTTATTTAACTGTTTACATTTCCAGTTTTTACATTCAGTAACTGTTTTCTTTAAATAAACCATGTTATTAATACATGATAAATTGTTTTTCTTACATATTGTCAATTGTTTATTAAACTGTTAAATAAATATCACTTGTTTTATTATCAGAAGAAGATGGCACCAAAAAGAAAGACTAGGGCTGAGACCTCTAACAGCAATTCTGAAGACCAGACTAATGAGACCATGGACCAAATGTTCCATCTGATGCAACAACAGATGGTAATGATGCAGCAACAGATGCAGCGTCAACAACAACAGATACAACAACAAATGTTACAACATCCCACTCGTCCTGAGCCTCAATTACCACCAGCATTACCTGTTGTTACTTTTAAGCAGTTTCAGTCCGTTAAACCTCCAGAATTTGATGGGTCTACTGATCCTATTAAAGCTACCACTTGGTTAAAAGAAATAGAGAAAGCTGTTAGATATATTTGATAATGTCATGGCTAATATGTTTTATGTTTAGCTTTCAGATCTTACTTGAACAGGATAAATCAGTACTTAACTGTTGATCAGTACTTATACTGGAAGTCAGGACTTAAGGATATCAGTACGTATGTTATCAGGAGATAATCATCAGAAGATAGATATCAGAACTTAAGTGCTGAAGGACAATCAGATAAGGACAGTAGCTGATTAAAGGAAAGAAGATCAAGATAAACATAAGAAGAGATATGCATGAAGAAGGAATTCCGTAAAGAATGGAATACTTGGAAGAAAAGATATCTGATTGATATATTTTAGGAAGCAAAATTATATTCCATATCAATTAGCGATTGTCTTGTAACTGTGTAGTATATAAACACAGACATAGGGTTTACACTATAAGTGTTATCATCATTAGAGAAGATTATTCATTGTAACCCTAGCAGCTCTCGTGATATTTGTTCATCACTGAGAGGTAACAGTTCCATACTGTAACAGAGTTTATTGTTTCAATAAAGTTTGTTTTCTGTTACTTAAGTTCTTAAAGTTCGATTTGAGTGTACTATACACTGTATTCACCCCCTCTACAGTGTGTGTGTGACCTAACAATTGGTATCAGAGCCTATCTGTTAACATACATAAAGTTAAAGATCCAAACACAATCATGTCGGACACAGAAACTCCAACTAAGCCTACCAAAACGGAGAAATCACCAAAGACACAAATTCAGAGTCGGTATGAGACCATCAAAGTTCCCATACTGAGACCATCTGAATATCCCATATGGAAGGTAAGGATGACCATGTTCCTGGAAGCAACAGATCCAGAATACCTTGATAGAATCAAGGAAGGCCCTCACAAACCAACCAAGCTTGCTGTTGCAGTTGCAGGTGAAGCAGCAAAGACCGTACCAAAAGAGAAGAGTGATTATATTGCTGAAGACATAACATCAATTGCTAAGGATGCTAAGGTACGACACTTACTGCATAGCACCATTGATAATGTAATGTCAAATAGGGTAATCAACTGCAAGACTGCTAAGGAGATATGGGATGCTCTGGAAATAAGGTGTCAGGGAACTGACACAATTAAGAAGAACAGGAAGACAATACTCACTCAAGAGTATGCACACTTTGACTCAAAGACTAATGAGTCATTGAATGATTTATATGATAGATTTGTCAAACTTTTGAATGATTTGTCATTGGTTGATAAAGAGTATTATCTTGAAGATTCAAACCTTAAGTTCCTGTTAGCTCTTCCTGAATGCTGGGATTTGAAGGAAATGATAATAAGAGACAACTACAATCTTGATGAAACAACTCTTGACGAAATCTATGGAATGCTCAAGACTCATGAGCTGGAGATGGAACAAAGAAGCAAGAGGAAAGGAGGAAAGTCAAGGACAGTTGCTCTTAAGGCTGAAGAAGAATTCCCCAAAGCAGCTTCCTCAAAGAAAGACAAGGGTAAAGCTCTTTTCATAAAGTCTGATACTGAGTCATCAAGTATTGAGAGTGATGATGACTCAGATTCTGAAAGCTTGCCTGAGACTGATGCTGATGAGGAGATGATGAAGATGTGTGCTCTTATGGTGAAAGGAATCACAAAGATTGCATACAGGAAGTTTAGGAAGGGAAAGAAGTTTTCCAGGAAAGGCATAAGTTCTAATAAAAAGAATTTCAGAAGATCTAAAGGCAGAGGAGGAAAGTCTGACAGAGGAGATTACACCAATGTTAAATGCTATAACTGTGGTGAGAAAGGCCACATATCTCCTGACTGCAAGAAGGTAAAGGGTGAAAAAGGCAAGGCTCTTGTCATAAAGCAGAAAAGCTGGACAGACACCTCAGACTCTGAAAGTGAGGAAAACTATGCATTGATGGCAAATGCTGATAAAGAAAGTGCTGAGAGCAGTTCTGAAGCTGCTGAAACAAAGGTACCTCAGACTACTTATGCCTTTCATACTGATGATATTAATGAGTTGAGAAGATATCTTAAAACCATGTTTGTTAGTTATAGAGATCAAACTTTAACATGTGAAAGATTAACTTATGAAAATCTTGCATTTAAGAAAAGAAATGATTTCTTAGAAAAAGAGTTAGTCATGTTCCATCAAACTCAGAAGGATAGAGATGATGCTTTTTATGTTAGGAATGAAGTGCTAAAATTAAATGAATCTCTAAAAACTGAGTTAGAAAAGGAAAGAGAGATTATCAGGACTTGGACTAACTCTGGCAAAACAACTCAAAATTTGCTAAGTAATGGAAACTGGAAAGAGGGCTTAGGTTATGGAGAAGATAAGAAAGATAAAGGAATTGAAGAAATTAAGTCTGTTGATAAGCAAAAGCCAAAGTTAAAACCTGTTAAGTTTGTAACTGTAAAGTCTGAAAATGAAAAATCAGAAGTTACAAAGAAATTAACTTCTGATAAACTAAAACAGGAAAAGACAGCTGAAGTGAACATAGGCTTAATGACAAAGAAGCAGCTTAAGCATAAGCTGAAAGATGTCAAGAATGCAAACAAGGTAAAATCACCTAGAAAAAATAGGAATGGAAAGGAAGGTGTCAATAAAAGCAATGATTATAAACCTGTTCCTGATGCTCCTAGGAAAACATGTCATAACTGTGGAAGTTCTAACCATCTGGCTTCTTTTTGCATGAAGAATAAGAATATTAACTCCTTACCTTCAAAATCAGGAGTTAAGAGTCAGTCTGTTAGATACAAACCACAAAATCCTTGTTTTCATTGTGGTAGTTTATGGCATTCCATTTATACTTGTAAGGAATATCATAGTTTGTACTATGATTATTATCAAATAAAACCTTCTTTGAAGAAAGTTTCCATTGTTCCTTCTAGTGTAAATTCTGATTCAAAGTCTGATAGTGTAAGTTCTGATAAGAAAAATGTTAACATAAACTCTGATGCTAAATCCGCTGCAAATGTTAACAAACTTAATAAGGCCAAAGGATCCAAGCAAGTCTGGGTCCTTAAAATTAATAATTAGTGGTCTTTATGATTGCATGACAATAGGAAAAATATTCTAGTTCTGGACAGTGGATGTTCAGGACATATGACTGAAAATAAGGCCCTACTATCAGACTTTGTGGAGAAAGCTGGCTCAAGTGTTTCTTATGGAGATGGCAACATTGGAAAAACATTGGGATATGGCAATATCAATCTTGGAAGTGTCATAATTAAACAAGTAGCTCTAGTCTCAGGACTTAAACACAACCTACTGAGTATAAGTCAAATCTGTGACAGAGGTTATCATGTTGATTTCTTTGAAGAACACTGTGAAATTGTAAGTAAATCTAAAGGCAAAGTTGTTCTGAAAGGATACAGGCGTGGTAACATTTATGAAGCTAAGCTTTCAACAAGTACTGATGGTTCTGCAATCTGTCTGATGAGTAGAGCATCAATTGAAGAAAGCTGGAATTGGCATAAAAAACTCTCTCATTTAAATTTCAACAATATAAATGAACTGGTCAAGAAAGATCTTGTGAGAGGATTGCCAAACACAGTATTTGCTCCTGATGGTCTTTGTGATTTATGTCAGAAAGCTAAACAAAGAAAATCTTCATTCAAGAGCAAGACTGAATCATCAATTCTTGAGCCTTATCATCTAATACATGTTGATCTATTTGGTCCAGTAAATGTCATGTCTATTGCAAAGAAGAAGTATGCGTTGGTCATAGTGGATGAGTTCACCAGATACACATGGGTGTATTTCTTGCATACAAAAAGTGAAACTGCATCAACCTTGATTGATCATATCAAACATCTGGATAAAATGGTCAAAGATTCTGTGAAAGTTTTAAGGAGTGATAATGGCACTGAGTTCAAGAATTTGATAATGGAAGAGTTCTGCAAAAACCATGGAATAAAGCAGGAATTTTCTGCTCCTGGAAATCCACAGCAAAATGGAGTTGTTGAAAGGAAGAATAGAACTCTCATTGAAGCTGCACGTACAATGCTTGAAGAAGCAAAGCTTCCAACCTATTTCTGGGCTGCAGCTGTGCAGATTGCTTGTTTTACTCAAAATGCAACACTCATTAACAAGCATGGAAAAACACCATATAAGATGGTGAAGAAAAAGAAGCCAAATCTGAAATATTTTCATGTATTTGGATGCAAGTGTTTTGTTCTCAAGACTCATCCTGAACAGCTATCAAAGTTTGATCTAAAAGCTGATGAAGGAATCTTTGTTGGATATCCACTTTCCACAAAAGCCTTTAGAGTCTATAATTTGAGAACAAAAGTGGTCATGGAATCTATCAATGTCTCTTTTGATGACAAAAAGATTACTGGTCTTGAAGATTTCATTGACCATGATCAGCTGTAACACCCCCAAATCCGGGGTCGGGGATCCGGGTTGTCACGAGTTCCATTTCCCTTAATAACACCCAATCTTAATAAACAATCAACTACTCTGTAATGTGACCCCACAATAAACACACACACCACAAGTTATAGTCTCAGAGATGAATATCCAAAAATAATCACAAGTCATTTTATTCCACAATTATATGCCAATACACCTTAAAAGGGTTTCTGAATAAATTTACATATTCCTTGCCATTATTACAATTCATATTATACATACGTCTGGTTCATCAATAGTTGAAAACCTAGCCTATTGGTAGCTCCTACCTCAGTTACGACGGCATCAACGCTTCCAGAAGACTGCGGAACGTTTTCTAACCGCTTGCGAATTGGGAGCTTGGTCCTGTTCATCTTTTCTATCTGTTGTTGTGTGATGAAAGAAGAAAGCAAGGGTGAGCAGCAAGCCCACCAAAATAATATGTATAATGATTTACAATATGCGAGCCTTCTCATAGTACTCATGAAAGTCTTGGTGAAAAGAAATGAACCAAGTTTGATATCTTAATGCGATGAAGTCGCAAAATATTCAGTATATATACATATATACTTTTCACAATCTTTGAAATCCTCTGACATGTATAATATACATAGAGTTCCAGTTTATAACTGTATAAAAATATCGTTGCAAGGTGATCTCATATATCTAACCTTGTCTCAATGTTTTTCTGAAAATCTTTGACATGCACCAGATAATCATTTACTAGATATAAGTTTAAAAGATGAAGTTACAAGATACTCCAATATACTTATATCTTTTCCAAATACTACTTGAACTACCACCGTTCAAGTTATAATGAGCTTTCAACAGTTCATCACATAGATGAGACTACAAGACAAGATTTGAATAGATTAAATCTTTAAAATATCATCAAAATAAAATGAAGTTATGAGATACTTCATTTGATGCAAACATCATTTTGAAAACTTGACCCTGCCAACACTCAACAATCGCCCAACCGTAGCCTTTCTATCGAAGTGCTCTGTGTAGTGTTGCAGAAATATCCAATTGGATGATGAATTCATTACGGGAGTTTGCCGCGCCAGGAAGACCACTTACGATGATTAGTCGTAGTAGTACAACCCTACCATTTTCTACATGTAGAGGAGAACCTGTCGGATTTACTTATCAACCGAACACTGGACTCCTAAGGAATGGACCGTCTTAGCGGAACTTCCAGGCCATTTTGGGCCAATATAATAAGGCTGGGCCGGCGCCACTCGACCACTTACGCCACTCCTAGTTCAGATGAAATCCATGACTCTGAAACGTAAAGCTCGTCCCCCCTTTCCCCAAGTAGAAACTTGTTGATACGACTCCACCAAGAAGTCATATCTAGTTGGAAAGGAAAACTCACCGATATTTCCCAGGCGATGCCTGTTAATGGATTAACTTGTTCCAAGAATTTTACTTCCCGAGTGTTGGGTAAGTAATCAAAATTCTTTTATCAAGACAGCAACCTTGTTGCCAATATAAAACACACCACAGAGCCGGATCCCTCAAGTTTTGAGCGAGTATTTAAATTCCCTTCGAAAGGAGGATCTTAAATATAAAAATGAGTTTTGGGATCCGCTCTAACTTTTAAAAATTATTTTGAAGACTCGCAAAACATTTTTAAGAATGTTTGGAGGGATGCTGATTTAATAAAATAAATCAGTCCCAATATATTAGAAAATATCTGAATATTATTATTTAAATAATATTTCCATAAAGAATAATCTTTATAAAAATAATTGAAGTAGAAGTTTTAAAACTTATACTTAAAATGAATATTAAATAACCAAAGATATACCTATACGAAAGTACTATCTTTATTTGAATAATCAAAAGTGAGTTTGATTATTGACACCTTATTCTTTAATAAAATAAAGAATATATCTCAGCAAATAATCGGAGTCATAGATCCTCAAATGAATATTCCAATAATATTCAATAAATAAAATAAGCTGAGTCATAAGCCCTCGAATGAATATTTGAAATAAAATTCAATAAATAAATAAGCTGAGTCATAAGCCCTCGAATGAATATTCGAATTAATATTCAATAAATAAATAAGCCGAGTCATAAGCCCTTGAATGAATATTCGAAATAATATTCAATAAATAAATAAGCCGAGTCATAAGCCCTCGAATGAATATTCGAAATAATATTCATTAAATAATATAAAGTTATCGAATAAACATTATTCGATTAATAGTTTTGAAACTATAACCATATATATATAAATATATATATATATATATATATATATATATATATATAAGATCTACTCGGGATCCTCGACTCCCGGTTTTAGAAAATGTTTTCACCTTTGGGTCCCTATACTAAGGGTACATGCAAATTACCGTTATTCTCTAGCATAGGTATTATCAACTGAACCAACAGATATATATGGCAAGAATACGAAACAGGCATGCATATGTACCATATCACATGCTACAATATATCGCAAGAATTTGCTAATTTAACCATTATGCATCTATCACAATATAATGCATATACAAGTGTATACATCACAACAACAGTATAACGGATAGAAAACTTGCCTGAGTGCTCCCGGATAGACTTAAGCTTAGAGTGGGTCCGATAACCTATGAACAACAACATAAGTCGGAATTAAACCCCGGTCGCTTAAGAAACTAGACTTTAACCATTTAGAGTCCTAACGTTCGCTTTCGCGCTTAACGATTCACTTAAGTCGCTCGAGTACTCTCGGCTCCACCATTTTTAATAAATTAACCATTAAGGGTTTTAAGGAGATTCTTTCGCGAGTGTCTTACCAACTGTCTAACACACTTAACATAATTGTTTCATACTTCAATTAGTCATTTAAGGTCTTTAACCTATGTTTCGAAGTAAGGCGAGGGGTAATGATTCGTTCGCGAAATGTCGTTACTTAAAACGACCGTTTCTCCTAAACCGTACATCGGAAACAAACGAACCACATATCAAAACGAAGCTCGTAACATGAACTATCTAAACATGGCAATGGTAAAAACCTAGCAGGGAGTTCTCGGGTCCTAATGTTATGAACAAAAGCAATCTAAAGTAAATCGGACATTACGACGGCTATGTTTACGCGATTTCCCAATTTTATACCATTCCAATTCAACCACCAATCAATCCCAATTCATTCATACAATAAACATTCATCCAAAACACACTACAACAGTTCCAACACCTCAAGTTCTTCCAATTTATGTTATTCTCATCATGAACTTAAACTATACTTAATTCCTTTAACAAATCAACAAGATTCAACATTCATACCACTACCACTCCAACCCAAACTCTAAACAAACAAGCTTCATGCTTCACATATACTATATTACTCATAACCATTCCTAAATACTCAAAACTAAAGCTAGGGTTTGGAGTTTATACCTTCTTGAAGCTTCTTAATCAATGAAAGATCCTTGGAATGCCCATGGAAGCCTTGATCTATGCTTAAGCTACCTTGAACTTTCATAAAAATCAAGAAAACCAAAGTTATTTCTTGAAGGTTACTATTCACCATCTTCTTCCTTAATTTATTGGAAGAGATTGTGAAGGAATTAGAAGTTTAAACTTATAGGATATCCATATCTATGTACAAGGAACCTTAGATAATTACCTTGTGATTTAACAATGCTTGGAACTTGATTTTTGATTTTTCTTCCTTTGAAAAAGAAGAAAAGACGAGAGCAAGATGATGAGAATGAAATGATTTTGTGTTTTTTGATTTGTTTGGCTTAGCTTGGTTGTTTTTTGTTTTGTTTTTGGTTAATTACCTTAATAACCTTATATTTGTGTGGTTATAAACCAACCACACCTCCTCCTTCCCTATGTCATGCTTGCATCACCTTATTGTGTCATCATCTCTTACTTGCCCTCTTCTCATTGGTTGGATGACCTCATCATCCCTAACCTCCTTGATTAACCTCCTAATTGTTTGCCTAATGACCGCTGATCTGTTATACGGTTCGCTTAACTTTCGTTTTCATTTATCGTTTGAGGGATCATACTCGGGATCTTATTACTTGGGTTTCCTTAACCTTTCTCAATACATTATAATCCTTTTATGATCCTCTCTTATAATCCTTTAATTTAAATCCTTTTTATCCTGTTAACTTATACTCAATTCTTTCCGTATCTAGTGGATTTCCGGGAAAAATCAAAGTGTTCAGAATTGGATTCTGACGATCTTTACATACACTTATATACCATATAGAGTACTAATAAAATCTCAGAATATCCATAACAGAACCCCTACATAGTGTGGCATGAAAAGTTTTCTCATTCAGCATAATCTGCAAAATCACTATTCATAAGGGTTTCAAAAATTTCCAAAAATTGGGGTTATTACAGTCTCCCCTCCTTAAAAGGATTCCGTCCCGGAATCAGATAGAAAATGAATAGGGATACTCTCTTAACATTGCACTTTCTAACTCTCGAGTAAATTTTCCCACATTGTGGTTCTATCACCAAACTCTTCCTAGTTTGATAACCCTTCTCCTAAGCACTTGTTCCTTTTCACTCTGTAACCCTTCCTGGTTGCTCCATATAGGTTACGTCGGGTTGCATGTCTATGCGCTCATATGCCCCAATTTATCTGGCATCCAAATTACACTTCCTTAATATTGATACGTGGAACACGTTATGACTTGCTACATGTTCAGGGGTAGGGCTAGCTCATATGCTCACTTCCCAATATGTCTTAATACCTCAAAGGGTCCAACAATTCATGGGCTTAGCTTTCCTTTCTTTCCGAACCTCATCCATCCTTTCCAAGGGAATACCTATAACAACACTAGGTCCCCTACTTCCTATTCCTTGTCCTTTCGTGTCAAATCAACATACTTCGTGTTCCCATCTTGGGCTACTACCAGCCGTCCTCTGATTAGACCTATTATATCCTTGGTCCTTTGGACTACTACGGGTCCGAGCATCTTGCGCTCTACAACTTCATCCTAACATAAGGGAGATCGACATTATCTTCCCTCAAGGATCTCATAAGGCGATACCTCAATACTGACATATGATCTATTGTTGTAAGAAAACTCAATCCGTGTTAAGTGATCATTCCAATTTCTTTCAAGTCTATTGCACAGACTCTCATTATAGCTTTTAGCATTAGAGCTTTTGCTTCTCAATACCCATTCTTTTCCAGTTCGTAATCGCTACTACCTTCCGTTCCTAATATTATACTGGTTATACTTCTGCTCGTTAGCGTTCTATAACCTTTTAATAACCACGTCAACCTTAGTATCACGAATGTGTTTGCATTCCGAATACCACCATAACTTTACTACTCCCTTTTCAGCTGTTTCTATTTTTGAAAGCTTGATCCATCATTTAGAAGTAAAAGAATTCATTGAGAGATCACTATGATCATGAACACTTGTTACATTGCATAGTTAGTACAGAAGGTGGCCAGCCTTTAATACTTGACAAGCAATTAAACAATAGCTGGTATCCTAATCGGCTTCTATCACACAGATAGATAGTCATTCGGCAATACCTCCCCTTCTGGAAGGGTTGTTCTTCTCAGTTTATATGAAATGAAAAGAAGAGAAAAGAACGAATTGAAGAGAATTGTATATATGAAAAAAAAATATACTGCCACAAAATATCTGGCTTGGAACGTACCTCTGAATTATAGAGGTTTGTCATAGGAGAACAAAACATATGTGTATATATATTAACATCAAGTATTATAGCATCGTATTTCACATGCCTAAATATTTTTGCTATTCCGTCCATCATTCTATGGACCCATGCTCTTCCTCGAGCTTATACACAATCACCTTTGAAACTCCCTCGATATCGAAAATCGAATCTGGGATCTCATTCTAGACATCATCGTTACTAGAATTCTATGCTTGCACCGCAACCTTCCTCATATAGTAATACGACTCTCTTTTCATAAGAAGGATTAAATATTCAATAGGTAGATACTCTACTTAATTAGTCTATCAATGATAACTTATACATTACCACGACCCGATTAGTGGTACTCAATCTCAACATCCATTCCAATACAACTCTCACGATTGTAATCAGCTCATTACTCGCAGAATCATTGCTGCATTACTATGGTCCACCACTGACCTACTGTCGTCATTCACTTTCCATGAAATCTTAATATCTAACCATACGGAGTCCATACATGTCGTATCAAATCCTTCTAAGGAGGTAACATAATCACCATTCATGATTCATGAAGAACACTCCTGATCCTGCCATACATACATGACATGAAGCAGATAAAATTGCAGAAGAGTTTCAATCAAAGCAACGATAGCAAGTTAATACCATTCTTAATCATATGCCTTCGATAGAAGACTTAACTCAAAGGTTCGTTTAGTCCTTTTGAAACATGGTCCAGGCTCATTCTCAAGATAGTACCTTCTAAGATAGATAGCCCGCTCATGGTGATTACACGAATTAAACCTTTACCAACTACTATTACGGTTGGGTATTGCACAGTCATCAGAAGGAATGTCAATCTTCCAAACCATAATACAACCTTCAGCTTTAACCATCATCACTGTATTCCTTTGGCACAAGTGCCTATAATTATACTCTTACCTTTAAAGTGTCGGCCACCTCTTTGGCCCTTCCTGATAGTAAAATTTCCTTACAGTCAATGTCATTTTAACCACCTCCAAATAAATTTTCTACCTCATTTCAATCACAGCTTATGTGAAGATGTTTTCCTTAAAATCTGATGAGTAAAAAAAATCACCATTTTTTTCCATAAGTTATTGCCTCAGTCTTTAGAGATTAATCACTGTCACGACTGACTCTCAATCATACTTAGAACATCTTTAATCTTAGGTCCTAATTGCCTGGAACAAATTCAACCTTTACTGGTTCGATCCATACTTTCTCGTGGTTTAACACGTGCCCCACTTGGCATCATTATAATTACGCCATATTTCCTTTATCAACATTTTTATTCTTGAGAATTTTGAATATTACCTTTCTCCTTGTAAAACCTCTAAGGTTATCCTCGAATCGTTCCTCCTATATTCCCTAGATACAGGGCATATCAAGATACCACTTATTAATACCAGAATCATTGTCTATATACTTCTGAAAAATTTCTCCACTGATTCTTAAAGGTTGTTATTACCTTAATCCTTTCCAATTCATACTGTCAAACTCATACTATCCCTATTAAGGGTGAAATTCCAACCTTTATGCATTCCCCTAGGATTCATTTTAAGTCACCGATGTTCTATCCTTAATTCCACCTTTAAAAGGTACCTGCATCCTTCCAGGGACAAGTCATATATCCCTGATAAGGGTGTCTTTTTCAATCATTCCCACCTCGATAGTATATGTCTAATTTCACAATAACATCTGTATTCAAAATGGGGTCAATCAATATGGCCTCCAAAAGATAACAACAGTTATCCGCTTGTCTTGCCTAATTTGGTAACGATAACAAGGATGTTCTGGAAGATATTGGTCGTGTTCAACGTGAACCTCTTCTTAATAATTCCTTATTTACTTTTGTTGTTTATCTCAACAGTCATCTCAATGTTGGGATATCTTTCATACCTGGCGTCTCCCTTTCTGGGTATCAAACCATCGGTCTTACACTTCACATTCTTGAAGGTCACTTCCTTCATCCAATTTTCCTAATTTCTTACTTCCTTGTCTCCTCAGTCTATCCGCGTCTCATTATTTATCCTTCGAACTATTTCAAGGTTTCCTCGAATCCTCCCAACTTACAAGGGATAAAATATATGTATCTCTTATTCCTTCAATCATCAACTTTAACTCATGGTGAATCACCCTCATCCTGACGATTACATACTTTTCTATTTCTATTGCTACGAGTCTTTAGGGTTTCCTCATACCCAACTCCCTTATCATTCCTCAAACTCTATTGCCTTTATATTCCTTTCCACTTCAGTTTATTTTTATTTTCCTTTCTCTTATCATTATTTCATGAACCCACTAATCATTGACTTCAAGCATCACATCGTTCTGGGATTCTTGTCATCAGAACGAATCTTGACAACTTTTACAACTTAGCTTCATATTTCATCATACTCGTCCGCCTTTGTTCTGACTCTAAAGCTTTTACACTATCTCCATAACCTTGGGAATTACTTTCCCGAAAACAATTGACTGAATTTTAATCAGTTTATTGTAACCACTGGCTCCGTGCCTTCCTTGGACTTTCACCAGCGGGTGGTCTCTCTCTTAGGAGGGTAAGTGACAAAAACACTCTTTTGTGATTCGTCAATCATTTAGAATCTCAAATGATTCCTGTATTTCCTTTAGCGAGGTTCTTGCCTCGACTGGTTCAGCTTGTTCCTTGGAACTCTAAGGGCTTAGCGACTTAAAGGCCCTGAAAGAATTTATCACCGCATTGTTTCCTCAAGGTGGTGGTTGGGGATAATAGTCTTAGTTCTGTCTAGAAAGGTCCATAAATTTTCGTATAGGAGTACCGTCTCGGGTCTCCTTTCCTTACTCGACTTCTGTTTCCTTAGTCTGAATATTCCCTCCTCCTCCCCATAATTGGGGTCCTCCTACATATTTTAAATCCTCATTTTCCACTTCATCATGTTATGGGTTCCTTCGATCTTGATGGCGACCTCCCTGACTATCACGTTCAGGGTTTGCTCTAAATCTTATTCCTCAAACTAGCTTTTCGGTACCGGCTCCGGTTACCTTCACTTCTATTTCCATTTTCTCATAATCTCTTATAAACTCTCCAAATGACATTATCATCTTGAGTCTCTCCTTTTTACTAAGGGCATCAGCCACCACATTGGCTTTCCCCGAATGATAAAGAATCTCCCAATCATAATTCTTGATTAGCTCTAACCGCCTCCTCTGGCGTATGTTGAGCCCTTTCTACGTAAAAATGTACTAGAGCTCCTATGGTTTATGAATCTCGCATTTCTCTCCATACAAGTAGTGCCTCAAATCTTTAGGGCAAAACTATTGCCATGAGCCCAAGCTCATGGGTGGGGATATCGAATTTTAAATTCCCTTAATTGTCTTGACGCGTACGCGATTACCTTGTTGTGCTGTATAAGAAGCACCCTAATTCCTTATGCGAAGCGTAAATACAAATCACAAAATCTCCTTTTTCCATCCGACAATGCCAACATAGGGGCCGTCACCAACCTTTGCTTCAGTTGTTAAAAGCTTTTCTCGTATTTCTCTGTCCATTCAAACTTCTCAGTCTTACGAGTAAGCCGCGTTAAAGGGGCTACTATCTTTACAAACTTGAACGAACCTCCGGTAGTGATCGTCCAATCCTACCTCTGGTAGTTTCCCTAACCATGGTCATCAATTCCTCAATGGTCCTTTATTCATTCTTGTTAGGATCTTCCACGAGATCCTCCTCAGCAACAATCCCATCTAGGACAACATCCTCAACCATTACATCCTCAATATGAACATCATCCGGTCCTGCGTTAGGACGCTCTATCGGATCCACAATCCGATCTCCAATTAGTAATAAAACATCATCGCGTTGTCACTTCTCAACCTCAGGGTTCGGAGTCCCGCTACCATATACGATAACGAACTATGCTACTATCACGATATTTATAAGGGTTCCCATAAGGGTTTTAACTGTCAGTACTACGTTAGGTAGTCCGACTATGAACTTGGCAAGAGTTCTTATTATCTTAGTGAACTTATTATATTAACGTCACATCATCTCTGAGGTTTATAACGCTTAGCTCTGATACCATTTCTGTAACACCCCCAAATCCGGGGTCGGGGATCCGGGTTGTCACGAGTTCCATTTCCCTTAATAACACCCAATCTTAATAAACAATCAACTACTCTGTAATGTGACCCCACAATAAACACACACACCACAAGTTATAGTCTCAGAGATGAATATCCAAAAATAATCACAAGTCATTTTATTCCACAATTATATGCCAATACACCTTAAAAGGGTTTCTGAATAAATTTACATATTCCTTGCCATTATTACAATTCATATTATACATAAGTCTGGTTCATCAATAGTTGAAAACCTAGCCTATTGGTAGCTCCTACCTCAGCTACGGCGGCATCAACGCTTCCAGAAGACTGCGGAACGTTTTCTAACCGCTTGCGAATTGGGAGCTTGGTCTTGTTCATCTTTTCTATCTGTTGTTGTGTGATGAAAGAAGAAAGCAAGGGTGAGCAGCAAGCCCACCAAAATAATATGTATAATGATTTACAATATGCGAGCCTTCTCATAGTACTCATGAAAGTCTTGGTGAAAAGAAATGAACCAAGTTTGATATCTTAATGCGATGAAGTCGCAAAATATTCAGTATATATACCTATATACTTTTCACAATCTTTGAAATCCTCTGACATGTATAATATACATAGAGTTCCAGTTTATAACTGTATAAAAATATCGTTGCAAGGTGATCTCATATATCTAACCTTGTCTCAACGTTTTTCTGAAAATCTTTGACATGCACCAGATAATCATTTACTAGATATAAGTTTAAAAGATGAAGTTACAAGATACTCCAATATACTTATATGTTTTCCAAATACTACTTGAACTACCACCGTTCAAGTTATAATGAGCTTTCAACAGTTCATCACATAGATGAGACTACAAGGCAAGATTTGAATAGATTAAATCTTTAAAATATCATCAAAATAAAATGAAGTTATGAGATACTTCATTTGATGCAAACATCATTTTGAAAACTTGACCCTGCCAACACTCAACAATCGCCCAACCATAGCCTTTCTATCGAAGTGCTCTGTGTAGTGTTGCAGAAATATCCAATTGGATGATGAACTCATTACGGGAGTTTGCCGTGCCAGGAAGACCACTTACGATGATTAGTCGTAGTAGTACAACCCCACCATTTTCTACATGTAGTGGAGAACCTGTCGGATTTACTTGTCAACCGAACACTGGACTCCTAAGGAATGGACCATCTTAGCGGAACTTCCAGGCCATTTTGGGCCAATATAATAAGGCTGGGCCGGCGCCACTCGACCACTTACGCCACTCCTAGTTCAGATGAAATCCATGACTCTGAAACGTAAAGCTCGTCCCCCCTTTCCCCAAGTAGAAACTTGTTGATACGGCTCCACCAAGAAGTCGTATCTAGTTGGAAAGGAAAACTCACCGATATTTCCCAGGCGATGCCTGTTAATGGATTAACTTGTTCCAAGAATTTTACTTCCCGAGTGTTGGGTAAGTAATCAAAATTCTTTTATCAAGACAGCAACCTTGTTGCGAATATAAAACACACCACAGAGCCGGATCCCTCAAGTTTTGAGCGAGTATTTAAATCCCCTTCGAAAGGAGGATCTTAAATATAAAAATGAGTTTTGGGATCCGCTCTAACTTTTAAAAATCATTTCGAAGACTCGCAAAACATTTTTAAGAATGTTTGGAGGGATGCTGATTTAACAAAATAAATCAGTCCCAATATATTAGAAAATATCTGAATATTATTATTTAAATAATATTCCCATAAAGAATAATCTTTATAAAAATAATTGAAGTAGAAGTTTTAAAACTTATACTTGAAATGAATATTAAATAACCAAAGATATACCTATACGAAAGTACTATCTTTATTTGAATAATCAAAAGTGAGTTTGATTATCGACACCTTATTCTTTAATAAAATAAAGAATATATCTCAGCAAATAATCGGAGTCATAGATCCTCAAATGAATATTCCAATAATATTCAATAAATAAAATAAGTTGAGTCATAAGCCCTCGAATGAATATTCGAAATAAAATTCAATAAATAAATAAGCTGAGTCATAAGCCCTCGAATGAATATTCGAAATAATATTCAATAAATAAATAAGCCGAGTCATAAGCCCTTGAATGAATATTCGAAATAATATTCAATAAATAAATAAGCCGAGTCATAAGCCCTCGAATGAATATTCGAAATAATATTCATTAAATAATATAAAGTTATCGAATAAATATTATTCGATTAATAGTTTTGAAACTATAACCATATATATATAAATATATATATATATATATATATATAAGATCTACTCGGGATCCTCGACTCCCGGTTTTAGAAAATGTTTTCACCTTTGGGTCCCTATACTAAGGGTACATGCAAATTACCGTTATTCTCTAGCATAGGTATTATCAACTGAACCAACAGATATATATGGCAAGAATACGAAACAGGCATGCATATGTACCATATCACATGCTACAATATATCGCAAGAATTTGCTAATTTAACCATTATGCATCTATCACAATATAATGCATATACAAGTGTATACATCACAACAACAGTATAACGGATAGAAAACTTGCCTGAGTGCTCCCGGATAGACTTAAGCTTAGAGTGGGTCCGATAACCTATGAACAACAACATAAGTCGGAATTAAACCCCGGTCGCTTAAGAAACTAGACTTTAACCATTTAGAGTCCTAACGTTCGCTTTCGCGCTTAACGATTCACTTAAGTCGCTCGAGTACTCTCGGCTCCACCATTTTTAATAAATTAACCATTAAGGGTTTTAAGGAGATTCTTTCGCGAGTGTCTTACCAACTGTCTAACACACTTAACATAATTGTTTCATACTTCAATTAGTCATTTAAGGTCTTTAACCTATATTTCGAAGTAAGGCGAGGGGTAATGATTTGTTCGCGAAATGTCGTTACTTAAAACGGCCGTTTCTCCTAAATCGTACATCGGAATCAAACGAACCACATATCAAAACGAAGCTCGTAACATGAACTATCTAAACATGGCAATGGTAAAAACCTAGCAGGGAGTTCTCGGGTCCTAATGTTATGAACAAAAGCAGTCTAAAGTAAATCGGACATTACGACGGCTATGTTTACGCGATTTCCCAATTTTATACCATTCCAATTCAACCACCAATCAATCCCAATTCATTCATACAATCAACATTCATCCAAAACACACTACAACAGTCCCAACACCTCAAGTTCTTCCAATTTATGTTATTCTCATCATGAACTTAAACTATACTTATTTCCTTTAACAAATCAACAAGATTCAACATTCATACCACTACCACTCCAACCCAAACTCTAAATAAACAAGCTTCATGCTTCACATATACTATATTACTCATAACCATTCCTAAATACTCAAAACTAAAGCTAGGGTTTGGAGTTTATACCTTCTTGAAGCTTCTTAATCAATGAAAGATCCTTGGAATGCCCATGGAAGCCTTGATCTATGCTTAAGCTACCTTGAACTTTCATAAAACTCAAGAAAACCAAAGTAATTTCTTGAAGGTTACTATTCACCATCTTCTTCCTTAATTTATTGGAAGAGATTGTGAAGGAATTAGAAGTTTAAACTTATAGGATATCCATATCTATGTACAAGGAACCTTAGATAATTACCTTGTGATTTAACAATGCTTGGAACTTGATTTTTGATTTTTCTTCCTTTGAAAAAGAAGAAAAGACGAGAGCAAGATGATGAGAATGAAATGATTTTGTGTTTTTTGATTTGTTTGGCTTAGCTTGGTTGTTTTTTGTTTTGTTTTTGGTTAATTACCTTAATAACCTTATATTTGTGTGGTTATAAACCAACCACACCTCCTCCTTCCCTATGTCATGCTTGCATCACCTTATTGTGTCATCATCTCTTACTTGCCCTCTTCTCATTGGTTGGATGACCTCATCATCCCTAACCTCCTTGATTAACCTCCTAATTGTTTGCCTAATGACCGCTGATCTGTTATACGGTTCGCTTAACTTTCGTTTTCATTTATCGTTTGAGGGATCATACTCGGGATCTTATTACTTGGGTTTCCTTAACCTTTCTCAATACATTATAATCCTTTTATGATCCTCTCTTATAATCCTTTAATTTAAATCCTTTTTATCCTGTTAACTTATACTCAATTCTTTCCGTATCTAGTGGATTTCCGGGAAAAATCAAAGTGTTCGGAATTGGATTCTGACGATATTTACATACACTTATATACCATATAGAGTACTAATAAAATCTCAGAATATCCATAACAGAACCCCTACATAGTGTGGCATGAAAAGTTTTCTCATTCAGCATAATCTGCAAAATCACTATTCATAAGGGTTTCAAAAATTTCCAAAAATTGGGGTTATTACAACAGCTGAGATTTGAAAATGAAGACTCAAATTCTGATACAGAAAATCCTGATAGTCTAAGTCCTGATACTGTAAACTCTGATGGATTAAACTCTGATGTTATTGAAACTGTGGAGACTACGTCAAAGGAAGATGCACCTATGCAGGGGGAGCATACTCAAGATCCTACCACATCTCAAGAAACATCAGAACAAGCATCTGGCTCTTCAAGTTCTGATTCGTCAAGTTCTGATAAGCCAAGTTCTGATAGTGCTGAAAATCTAAATACTGAAGAATCCAACTCAGAGAGCATAGTTTCAGGGGGAGCATCAGAAAATGAAAATGAAAATAGCATGGATCATGGGGGAGCATCCAGTTCTAGAGAAAACCTTCCATCTGCAAGGAAGTGGACAAAATCATATACACCTGATTTGATAATTGGAAATCCTGATGCAGTTGCAGATCTAGAACAGGTACTTCAAATGAATGTCTTTACAATTTTTTTCTCTCTCAGACTGAGCCAAAGAAAGTGGAAGAAGCTCTTCAAGATGATGATTGGGTGCAAGCAATGCAGGAAGAGTTGAATGAATTTGAAAGAAATAAAGTCTGGACCCTAGTGCCAAGACCAAAGAATAGATCTGTTGTTGGTACAAAGTGGGTATTCAGAAACAAAACTGACAGTGATGGCATAATTACAAGGAATAAGGCAAGGCTGGTTGCAAAAGGATATTCTCAACAGGAGGGAATTGATTATGATGAAACATTTGCACCAGTTGCTAGGTTAGAAGCCATAGGGATATTCTTGGCTTATGCTGCTCACAAAAAGTTTACTGTCTTTCAAATGGATGTGAAAAGTGCTTTTCTCAATGGAGAATTGGAGGAGGATGTATATGTTGAACAACCTCCAGGTTTTGTAGATACCAAACATCCAGATTATGTCTACAGGCTTGATAAAGCACTTTATGGACTTAAGTAAGCTCCTAGAGCATGGTATGAGACTTTAGCTCAGTTTCTACTGGAAAGTGGATTCAACAGAGGGTCAATAGACAAAACACTGTTCTACCTCAACCATGGAAATGACTTACTTCTGGTCCAGATTTATGTCGATGATATCATTTTTGGATCTACAAATGACAAACTTTGCAAAAAGTTTGCCAAACTAATGCAGTCAAGATATCAGATGAGTATGATGGGGGAACTTAGCTATTTTTTGGGCCTTCAAGTCAAGCAGAATGAGGAAGGCACTTTTATTTGTCAAACCAAGTACACCAGAAACTTGCTGAAGAAATTTGGAATGCAAGATTGTTCCAGTGCATCCACTCCAATGGCCACTGCGACAAAACTGGATAAGGATACCGGTAAATCAGTAGATATTACTGACTACAGAGGTATGATTGGCTCTCTACTCTATCTAACTGCTAGTAGACCTGATATCATGTATGCTACCTGTCTTTGTGCAATATTTCAAGCAGATCCAAGAGAACCTCACTTAACAGCTGTAAAAAGAATCTTTAAGTATCTTAAAGGAACAGCTGCTCTGGGATTATGGTATCCTAGAGAATCAGATTTTAAACTAATAGGTTACTCAGATGCAGATTTTGCAGGTTGCAAAATTGATAGGAAAAGCACAAGTGGAAGCTGCCAATTTCTTGGAGGCAGATTGGTTTCTTGGTACAGCAAGAAACAAAAGTCAATTTCCATATCAACTGCAGAAGCAGAGTATATTGCTGCAGGAAGCTGTTGTGCACAGATTCTTTGGATGAAGAATCAGTTACTGGATTATGGGTTAACATATTTCAAAATCCCTATTTACTGTGATAATCAAAGTGCTATTGCTATAACAGGTAATCCAGTTCAACACTCAATGACAAAGCACATCAGCATCAGGTACCACTTCATCATGGAACATGTGGATGAAGGTACAGTGGAATTGCATTTTGTTCCCACAGATCAACAACTAGCAGATATCTTCACAAAACCACTGCGTGAAGCTACTTTTACAAGATTGGTAAATGAACTTGGAATGGTTTCAGGTTCTTTCTCTAAATCCGCTTAGTCTTGTTCTGTGTTATCAGACTTTATGCTCAGTATTTACAGAATTAATCTCATTGTATATTCTGTGCTTAATTGATAAATGTCTTTAAGTACTGACTGTTGTCTGATATATGTTTCTAAACTCTGATAAGTGATATGTCTGTTCAAGTACCTATTCAATCCTATGAGGATAACTGTGCTAGATACTGACCTAGTAGTCTTCAATAAATAAATGATTCCATGTAAGAAGTAATTATTTCAGTGGAAACCCTATGAAACTAGCAAATTCTGATAATTGATCTTAGTTAAGTTTACTTTGTATATCTTATTACTAAGTCACAAATTAGAATAATGCTACTCATCTGTTAAGTTCTGATATTAGTAAAACTGCTGAATGTACTAAGTGCTGATAAACCTCACTTATCAAAAGAAAAAGCAAAAAGATCAAAGAATAAAATCAGGTACTCCTTTGAGATCTAGAGTAAAAATGTGGAAGGGACGACCCAAGTGCATTGCTGGTATTAAGTAGATATGCATTAGAAAAGCAAAATATTTTCTTGGTGACTTTTCACACTCTATGATTACTGGAGAAATACTCTGATAATAGCATAAATTCTGATAAACAGTCGTGACTCACTTACACTGAGAAGCCACTATAAAATAGAATTTCAAAAGATGCATAAAATTAGCACAAAACAGTTGAGGTGGACTCAAGCATGAACTCATTCATCTCTTTAGCAAAATTTTAGTTATGCCTTATTTCTAAGATGTACTGAAGTGAATCAGACTTTACTCTTTGTCTGTTATTTAGCTTAATGTACACACTAATCACTCCATCTGAATGATGAAAATTTCTGTGGTGGTCTATGTTATTTTAGATAAACAGTCATTGTGTCATTATTGCACAAATTCTGAGGACAAGTTCTAGTTACACGTTCTGATGATTTAGTTCTGAAGTCTATAACTCAGAACTTGTATGAGGATTTACTAAGATGGGCATTCCTTTTTCGAGTTAAGAAATTATGTTCTGATGACTGTTAAGTTCTGGTATAGGTCTAAGTTCTGATTTCTCAGTCTAATCCATTACTTGGCTTATCTGTGAATAAAATTTGATAACAGTCTCAGTTCGAACTAGAATATGTTGAAGTGGAAGATTAATAGTCACTATGATTAGGATTAATGGTATTCGTACTTGAACAGTCCACTGTTTCTTGTTTCTTGTGCATTTTAAACCATGATTCCTCTTTCCAATGAATGTTATTCTTTTTCAAAGTCTAGGGAGACGAGGTAGAATTAATTCTATCTGTCAGCATTCAATTTCTTTGCGTCTCCTGGCATTCTCTTGTCTATATAAGCAGCCACTTCACATCAGTCTTTCCATCAAATTCTTCTCACACACTTATCTTCATAATTCTTCTTTCAAAAACACAATGGTCAGATATAACATGTTTTTGAACTACCAAAACTTCAATATGGAGCTAAGCTGTGCCGAGTGGCAGCAGGAATGGCATGTCACATCCATTCCTGAGGAGATATGGGACTCTGTCCCACAGGAGGTACTGACACACCTTCTGTTCTTCTATATGGACTACCATCGCCATCTGGAGCGATTGGAGGAGGAAAGGCTGGAAGCTCTCCGCCAGCAAGAGCGAATCATCAGACTCGCCATTCTGTTTGTCGAGAGTAGGAAGAAGAAGATGACTTAATCTCGTCTTCTTCCTGTTTTTCTTCATCATCAGCTTTGTCAGGCTTCTTAGCTAGGACTAAGGCTGTTGATGTTAGGTTTAGAAGCTTAGGGAAAATCTTGTATAAGTATTGATGTCATTTCCATTTCATAAATGTATTGTCTTGATATATTAATGAAAGTTGTTTTTACTTCAAGATTTTGTCTCTGAGTTATTTTTATCTTGTGTTGATAAATCCTGATTGATATTCTGATGACCATATAAATTTTGTTTTATATTAAGTTCTGATTCATTTTCAGCACTTACTTATCTAATTTATCTTGGTCATTTTCATGTGATGTATTTTCAGAATATTAATGATGCAGTGAAAAATAATTCAATCAGTGCTAACGGTTTAAATTTTGAATTAAAACTGTTTCTCTTAATAAATGGAATGGTTTTTCCTTGAAACTAGGCAAATGGGTAAGTAATGATTCCTGTATTCTCGAGCCCAGTAACTGTCCGTTATTACTGCATGTCTGACAGGTGTCCAACGGTAACATTTTTGTTCAGAGTATAAGTACAACAGAGAGAAGATTTCTTTAATCTTTTATTTTCTTTATATTTTATCTCTCTCCTTACTTTTACTCTCTTTCTCTTTATTTCTCACGTTGGTTTTTCATACAGACATTATCTCAAACACCTAACAGGCATACTTGAATCTCATTTTTTTTCACATGGCACCAAAGGATTTAATCATTGATGGAGCTAAGTTTGTCCCCAACAACTATGCTGCAGTTCTTGATCACACTGAAGCTCCATCTGAATTGCACTTTGTGCAAGATCTTCTTGCACATAGTGAGGTTGGGTATGCATTAACACAGCCTGAATTCTTTTCAAGCCAACAAGTTCTGAGGTTTTGGAGGACTGGATTTTTTGATGATGGTGGTCAACGTGGAACTCCCAGTATTATCTTCCAAGTGGGTGATTCATCCTTTGTAGTCACTCCTGGTACAGTATGCAGGGCTTTACATCTTCCAGAAGATTGTACTTTCTCAATTCCAGAGGACTCAGCCCTTCGGGAGTTAATGGCTGAATTGGGATATGAAAAGAGTCTGACGAAACTTGGACAGTTGAAACGGGCTAATATCAGAAGAGAATGGAGTTTCTTCTTTGATTGCATCACCAAAGCTTTTGGGAACAAATGTTCAAATTTTGATGCTATCCCAATTCTGAGTCAGTACATAGGGTATGCTATTATTCATCAAACTCATTTTTATTTTGCAACTGGAATAATTGGTTTTATTGGGGATAGGATGACAGAGGATCGAGATGTTGTTTATTTTGCTAGATTCTGTCAACTTATTTACACTTATTATACTGATGAACCTCATTTAGTCAGCACTCAAACACCACCTTTTAAGGTTGCAAAACGATACTTTAATGACCTGGTAAATGCTGATACTAAGAAAAAAAGTGGTTAGACCATTACAGATTCCTAAGTCTGTAAAACAGGTCCTGATAAATGCTGATCCTGATACTTATAGATCTGTTTACTCTGATGTCCAGCAAACTCCAAACACCCAAAATCCATCAACCTCAGTACCTACCTCTCATTCTACTCAACCTACCCTCAGAACATATCTCAAATCCTATCTCTCAACTTTACAGACTGCTCGACCTTCATCTTCAGCACCTACTGTGAAATCTTCATCTTCCAAGCCAAAGAGGACAAAGAATGTTCCTCAAACATCTCAAAAGAGAAGGAGGATTGCATTGAGCGATGAATCTGATTCTGAGGAACCGGTTCCTGCTAGAGAACCTATTGTATCTGAAGCTGAGATAGAGATTTCTCAGAAGGATTCTGAAATTGGGGGTTCTAGGCTTTTTAAGAGGCTTAGACGAATGACAGTTCCTGAAACTCCCAAGGAATCCAAATCAACAAGGAAGTACAAGAAACAGAGGTCACAAAGGCCAGTTTCAGATGATGAAGAGGAAGCAGCTAAGGAAGGGGATCAGGAATCTCTGATCTCACAAGACAAGGAATTTGCTCCAGAGGTCACAAAGGCCAGTTTCAGATGATGAAGAGGAAGCAGCTAAGGAAGGGGATCAGGAATCTCTGATCTCACAAGACAAGGAATTTGCTCCAGTCACTTCTTCTCCATCAACTCCATCTCAGGAAGCTGTATCTGACAAGGCTAACTCACCATCTGTGTCTCTTGTTAATCCAGGCACAAGTGCTGATATTGATGTTCAACACTTGGTTGTGTCTGAAGTATTTCTCTTAGAAGCTCCAACAGCAAATAATCCTTCCACAACACCTGTTACCGGGGATGCACCAGTACCTTGGAGTGAAACTCCTGCAGGTCAGGAGTGGACTAAGGAATGGAACTCAGTTTCATGTGTTCCAACTGCAATACATCTTGCTGAGCACTTGACTAAAGCTGATGAAATATTAAATTCTGATGATTTAAAAACTCAGCTTAGAGTCACTGCTTTGAGTACTAAACATCTACAAGGTCTTCATTCAACTACTCATGCAGAGCTACACAAGATTCAGGAGAACTTTATCAAACAAGAACAAGTTTGGAAAATTGATAAGAAAAAGTTCTTTCAACCTACCATTGACAGGATTGCTTAAATTGAGAAAACTCAAGAGAAACAACAAGCTCAGATTGATGACATTCTCACAAATCAAGCTTCTCAGCAATCGCAACTTACTGAAATCCAATCCTCAGTGGAATTACTTATCTCTCTTTTACTACCTGCTGATGCCAAAAAGGGGGAGAAGGTAATTAAGTCCAAATGCAACACTAACAAGACACTGCAAACTAACAAGACACTGTAAGGAAAGGATGATGAAAATGATAATCAAGGATACTCTGGAATGGGTAGCGGTCATAGTCAAGGTAGAAGGTTTACATCAAGACAAGCTAGTCACAGGACAAGTTCTGATACTGGGAAAAGAATAAGTTCTGCTGCTGGTAAAAGGATAAGTTCTGATGAACTTCTAGATCTTGATGAGGAAATGTCAAGACAGTTATTTCTTCAAGAAAGTCCAGGAATGGACTTGGAAAGTTTAAAGGAAGAAGAAGCTAGACTTAAATCAGAGAAAGTCACATCTAAATCTGAAGCTTCTGGTAAAAATTCACTTCCAAAACTCAAAGGCATTGTGATCAAAGAAAGGACACATACTGAAGCAACGTTAGCTAGATCACAACCACAGACAGATCCAAGATCCAAGGGTAAAGAAAAGGTTGGTGAACCTATCAAGGTTTATATACCCCCTGAGGATGAAGAAATTACTGATGAAAAGGATGATCTTGCTCTGACTTCAAGAAAAGTTCTTAAAACAACCTCTGACATGGCTCAAGTTGTTCAGAGTCAAGAAATTGTAAGTTCTGATATTCAGAAGAAGCAAGTAACCTCTGACAGAGCTCAAGTTAACTTGATATCAGAAAATAGATCAAAGACACTCCTACCAGGATTCACTAAAGCAAAACAGACTCAATCTTTGAAGACTACTGCAAGTGGTTTTGAAGCAAGAGTAGTTACTGGAAAGGAAGCTAGAGATAAAACTGGATTGGGAAGTGCTGATGAAAGAAGAGTACACAACACTACCAATGATCCAACTTCCTTGAGTGAACCAGGTATTGGAGCAACTCCTGAGAGATTGAATCAACTGGAATCTGTACTGATGGTTTACCATACCTACTTGAAAGAATACATCATGTTGTATTTCATGACAGATGGTAGGGTTTATCATATAAGACAAAATGCCATTCCATTGAAGTATTTTAAAGAATTGGAGCATGTACTTTTCTTACTTCAAGTGGATGATAGAATAACAGAGACTGCTGTAAACTACTTAAAAGAACAGATTCAAAGACAGAAAAGGCTTTATTCTGTTAAGTCTGACAACATATATGTTCCAAAGTACAGAGATCACAATGGTGATATTGTTGATATGAAGCCTAATACTGCACAGATCAGAACATATCTTGGTATTAAGGGACTTGAATTCAATCTGGAGTCTGACAAAGCTTATGTCATAAGACTAGATCAGGAGTTGAGAAAAGCAAAGATCAATGATCTCAGAGCTGCAATCTTTCAAACTGGTGAAGATACTGCAGAGCTTAAAGATGTCAAAAGGAGAATGATTGATGAACGAAGATATGCTGAGAAATGTATGTTGAAGAACTATCTCAGAACAACTCCTGACATCAGAGAGATCAGAAAATGATGAAGCCAAGTCGAAGATCTACAACTGCTTAAATACTGATATTTATACAGACTGAAGTTGTTATCAGAAGTTGAAATTGGTAAAAGCTTTAAGGACTGTAAGTTGTAGTTATCTAGTCTAATTCTCATGCATTTGTACTTAATGTTTTTGACATCATCAAATATCTGTTAAAATTGTATATTATGTTAATTTACAAGTTGGGGGAGATTGTTAGATATATTTGATAATGTCATGGCTAATATGTTTTATGTTTAGCTTTCAGATCTTACTTGAACAGGATAAATCAGTACTTAACTGTTGATCAGTACTTATACTGGAAGTCAGGACTTAAGGATATCAGTACGTATGTTATCAGGAGATACTCATCAGAAGATAAATATCAGAACTTAAGTGCTGAAGGACAATCTAGAAAGGACAGTAGCTGATTGAAGGAAAGAAGATCAAGATAAACATAAGAAGAGATATGCATGAAGAAGGAATTCCGTAAAGAATGGAATACTTGGAAGAAAAGATATTTGATTGATATATTTTAGGAAGCAGAATTATATTCCATATCAATTAGCGATTATCTTGTAACTGTGTAGTATATAAACACAGACATAGGGTTTACACTATAAGTGTTATCATCATTAGAGAAGATTATTCATTGTAACCCTAGCAGCTCTCGTGATATTTGTTCATCACTGAGAGGTAACAGTTCCATACTGTAACAGAGTTTATTGTTTCAATAAAGTTTGTTTTCTGTTACTTAAGTTCTTAAAGTTCGATTTGAGTGTACTATACACTGTATTCACCCCCTCTACAGTGTGTGTGTGTGACCTAACAAAAGCGTTTGCACTAGTGAAGATAGGTGAGGACCAGAAGACTGATTTTGCTAGTTATTTGTTGAAGGGAGAGGGAAATTATTGGTGGGAATCTAAAAAGGCTTTAGAGGGTGAAGATGTTATCGCTTGGGATAGGTTTAAAGAGTTATTTTTAGAGAAGCATTTTCCTCGCTACGTAAGGAATCAAATGCAGATAAAGTTTTTAGAGCTGAAACAGGGAAGTATGTCTATAACAGAATATGAAGCCAAATTTAATGAATTGGCTAGGTTTGTTCCGGAACAGGTTGACACTGAAGAGAAACGAGTTCAGAGATTTCAAGAGGGATTACGACCATGGATACATGGACAGATTGCAGTCTTCGAATTAACAACCTATACCACTGTAGTCCAGAAAGCTTTGATCATCGAAGGGGAAAGTGAAAGATCTCAATGAGATAGAGGACAAGGAAGTTTCCAAGACCGTTCCAGCAGGAAGCCGGGATTTCAAGCCCGGGCAAATTTGAATTTCAAAAGGATAGGACAGGGTACACAAAAAGCAGGTAATCATTTCCAAGCCCCCAAACAACAGGGAATTATTAAGGTTCCAGTGCCATATTGCAAAACTTGTGGACGCAAGCATACCGGCGTATGTATTAAAGCAGATGTAACATGTTTCAAATGCAAGAAGAAGGGGCACTACTCCAACGAATGTCCAACAGGAAAAATAGCAGAAATCACTTGCTACCAATGCGGAAAGAAAATGCATATCGCTAGGAATTGTAAAGGACCAGCAATGACAGCCAGTATTCCGAAAGTGTTGGCATTACCTCCGCCACCGCCGCCGAATCAACCCAAAGCAAGGACTTTTAACATGACCATGAAAGAAGCAGTGTATAGTCCAAGTGTGATTGCAGGTACGCTTTTGGTGAACTCCGTAGATTCAAAAGTATTAATTGATTCTGGAGCTACCCGTTCTTTTATTTCTGAAGAATTTTTTTGATAAGTTACATTGCGAAATCGAATGGTTGGGCGAGACGTTAATTATAAAATTAGCGAATGACGACCAAGTTCCAGTAGATCGTGTATGTCCTGCGTGTGATGTAGAAATAGCTGGACATCATTTCTCTGTAGACTTAATTCCTTTTAAGCTAGGAGAATTCAATGTGATTTTGGGAATAGATTGGTTAGCATGTCATAAGGCTCAGATAGATTGCGCGAATAAGAAAGTTAAATTGCGAACTGCGGAAAATGCAACGGTAATATTCAAGGGCGAAAAACAGTGAAATAAATTTCTCACCGTGATGCAGACTAAACGATTGCTACGCCAAGGTTGTGAAGCGTATATAGCTTACGTGCTAGATACTGAAAAAGGAAGTCCTAGAATAGAAGATATTCTAGTGGTATGCGGGTTTCCAGACATCTTTCCAGACGAGCTTCCAGGATTACCGCCAGATCGAGAAATCGAGTTCACGATTGATCTAGCACCAGGCACAGAACCAATTTCGAAAGCTCCTTATCGAATGGCTCCAGTTGAGATGAAGGAATTGTCAACGCAACTGCAAGATCTTCTAGACCGAGGCATCATACGACCTAGTGTATCCCCATAGGGTGCACCAGTGTTATTTATGAAGAAGAAGGACGTCAGCATGTGATTGTGCATTGACTATCGGGAGTTGAATAAGCTCACTATTAAGAACAAGTATCCTTTACCGAGAATCGATGATTTGTTCGATCAGCTAAAAGGAGCAGCATGGTTTTCGAAGATAGATTTGCGATCAGGCTATCATCAATTGAAGATTAAAGCTGAAGATATTCCCAACACTGCGTTCCGTATGAGATATGGACATTACGAGTTTCTTGTAATGACATTCGGTTTGACAAATGCGCCAGCTGCATTCATGGATCTAATGAACAGAGTATTCAAGAAATACTTGGACAAATTCGTGATTATATTCATTGATGACATCTTGATTTATTCCAAGACGGAAGAAGAGCATTCAGAACATTTGAGGATAGTTTTGGAAATTCTAAGGAAAGAGCAACTATACGCAAAATTCTCAAAATGTGAATTCTGGTTAAGGGAAGTACAATTTCTAGGGCATATCATCAGTAGAGAAGACATCCAAATCGATCCAGTGAAAATTGAAGCTGTGTTGAATTGGGAACGATCGAAGAAACCCACAGAAGTTCAAAGTTTCTTGGGATTGGCAGGGTATTATCAAAGATTTGTCAAAGATTTTGCAAAAATAGTAACGCCGTTGACCAAGTTAACTCAAAAAAGTGAAAAGTTTGAATGGAATGATAAATGTGAAGAAAGTTTTCAAGAGTTGAAGAATCGGTTGGTGACCGCACCAGTACTGGTATTACCAGACGAGCAAGGGAATTTCTTCATTTATAGTGACGCTTCGTATCGCGGGCTAGGATGTGTATTGATGTAACACGGTAACGTCATCGCATATGCTTCGAGACAACTCAAACCTCATGAGCAGAAGTATCCTACACATGATCTGGAATTAGCAGCAATCCTATTTGCATTGAAGCTTTGGAGACATTATCTCTACGGTGAAAAATGCGAAATCTATACGGATCATAAAGGTCTGAAGTATATCTTTATGCAAAAGGAGCTGAACATGCGACAACATCGATGGCTGAAATTGATAAAGGATTACGATGTCACGATCAGCTATCATCCAGGAAAAGCAAATGTTGTAGCAGATGCGCTGATCAGGAAAGAAAGATTGAATCGGTTAATTGCATGTGAAGAATCGGCCAATGAATTCGATAAATTGGAAATTGAGATTCGTATTTCCAATGAATCTGCAGAAGCTATCTACACTATGACTTTCCAACCGGAGTTGTTAGAGAAGATTCGCCGCTGTCATGAAGAAGTAATGAGTCAAGATGACGACTTAACGGGAGAAGAGATCACAACTCAGAAAGATAATGAAGGAATTTTACGCTTTGCGTCAAGAATCTGGATCCATAATGTGACAGAATTAAAAGAAGAAATAATGCGAGATGTGCACAGTTCAAAGTATTCCATTTATCCAGGAAGCACAAAAATGTATCGCGATCTGAAGGAAAACTTTTTGTGGCCGAACATGAAAAAGGAAATAGCAGAATGGGTAAGTAAATGCTACACATGCCAGCGAGTTAAAGCGGAACATCAACGTCCGAGTGGATTATTACAACCGTTAGACATTCCAGAATGGAAATGGGAACATCTAGCAATGGATTTTGTGGTAGGATTACCGAGAACTAGGGCAAATCATGATGCGATATGGGTAATCATTGACAGACTCACGAAGTCGGCACATTTTCTACCGATTAATGAAAGATTTTCGCTTGACAAGCTAGCGCACCTATATCTCAAGGAAATTGTGATGCGACATGGAGTTCCAATATCTATCGTGTCTGATCGAGATCCTAGTTTCAACTCAAGATTTTGGAGACAATTTCAAGAATGCCTTGGAACAAAATTAAACATGAGTACCTCTTATCATCCGCAAACCGACGGGCAAAGTGAAAGAACTATTCAAATGATTGAAGACATGCTATGAGTTTGTGCGATCGATTTTGAAAGTATAACGACTCGTGTACTTTTGAAGTATTTAATTATATAATTATGGAAAATTATTAAATAAATAAAATATGTGTGTTGATGTTGACCGCTATGTGTTGTTTGATTATTACCCATATGTGATTAATTATGGGATCATATTGAATTGTTTTCACTTTCAAAAGTGGATTTAGTGCAAATTTATTTGTATAAATATTTGAAATGTCTTTAAAATTGTTTTTATGATTTTATAATTACAATAATTATTTTTAGGATTTTATAAAATTGAGAAATCAATATTTTATTAATTATTTATCTTTAAATGATTTTCTGAATGCTTTTATCGGTAAAATCCATATTTAATTCTAAAATTCTTCAAAAATTATAAAACTCATATTTATTTAAGTTTGGAATATTCTGAGAATTTTAAAATTATTTTGGAAATTTTCGGGATTAATTTCAATCGCACGTTGTTTCGGTTATTTGTTAAAAGCTGGTATAAAGTGCATTTTAGAAATTATTTTAAAATTTCGAAAATTTCATTTTCATTTACTTCGGGATATTTCTAATATTTTAAGACTATTTTCGTGAATTTTAGAATTTGTTTTAAGAGCAGCTCGGGTCGTTATTCATTAAATGCGGGTTCGAGTTGCGTTTCAAAAATATTTTACAAATTATGAGAAAAATTCATTTTATTAACTTTGAATTATTTGTGATAATTTGATATTAATTTGGTAATTTTCAGGATTATTTTTATCCACACCTTATATCGTTAAACCAATTAAAACGATACAAATAAGGCCATTCAGAGAGGTAGTACACGTGTTTGAACCTAGAAAATCAGACAAAAACGTGGCAGTTGCCCACGTTTGTGTTGTTGCGTGTTATTATCTGAAAGAAAAACAAAATACAAAATAAAAACAAAATAAAACCACAGCATCCTTCTCTTATTCCTCTTGTCTCTCTCCTGTTCTCGAAGCTTCGCCGCAGCTCTGGTTTCCGGTGAGCAAGTTACACCGTGATTTGCTTCCAGACTGATTGTTAAGTATATACATATATATATATATATATACGCGTGTGTATGTATTGTGCTTGATTTCTGTGCTGCTGTTATTTTTATTGTTCCCCATCGCCGCCCCTCTCCCTTTCCGGTGAGGGCGGTGGCGCTTGGGTGTCGCTGCAAAAGGGGGGCTTTTGTTTATGCAGTTGGTTATTGGTTCAGTTCTTGGTACTATGGTTCTGTTCTATTCTGTACTGATTCATGTGTGCAGGGATTGTATTCCGTGTTCTCATTTTCCGGCTTGTTGCCGGCTGTCTCGGCGTTACCCGGTTACTCTGTGTGTTGTGCGTGTAACACACGCGCCTGCGTTGGGAATCTGTTAATTATTGAAATTGTTGGTTTCTGCAAGAATTATTGATGGATTTCGTGAAATAAAATAATTATTTTGTTTAAAAAATTACTGAATAATCGGTGGAATCGGTATGGACACCTGAATTACTCGGGCATCGACTGATTACGCCGCCGTCAGCGATGAACATCGGTGAGCTGATGGTGGACTGTGATGTTTATTCTGAGTCCTAATATTTTAAAAGAAATAAATGTTAAAAATGCGAATAATAATAATTAGTTGGTTTAAATCAGTGATTGGGATTTGTGGAATTGGAATGTGATTGGATAATTGTTGAGATTGTTGTGTTTGGGATTTGACGTCGATTGATGTTTCGACGGGTAGTCCGATAAACAAAGGGAACGCTGTCCGATTTCCGGGAAATCAAACTACGGAAATACGGGAGCGTATCCGAGGATTATTGCAACGTCGAGCAAGTATAAGTAAATACATATATGTATATTTTATACAGAAACCTGATTGTATATTGTGTTGTATATTTTGTCCAAAACACAGTAACCCTAATTTTGAAAAATGACGAGTATACGTATTTTCTAAAAACGAACACTAGATCGATTTCGAGAATGTGAACCCTAATTGTTGACTGTGTTATTCTAATATGAATAATTACGAGTCGGGTTTGAATATCGTTGGGTAAGAATTAGTATCGAGGATATGTCAAGCATACCTAAACGTCTAACGTAGGGTATTTCGACCCTGTAGGTTATAGTCGGGAACCTGAAAGTGGACGATGGACTAAAGATAACTTAGTGGTCAGTCTGCGAGCTCAGTAGAGTTTCAATAGAAAGACCTGAGTGTCGAAGTCGAATCCAATGGGATCTAGTGGTTGGACGTTAGAGCCTGAGCAGCAGAATCGGCTCAGAGATGATCAGTAATAGTTGTAAAGCCTTGTAAGGCAAGTATTTCTCAACTTTTCTTCAAGATATATATTACCAATGTTTTTGAACTGTTTTATAACATGTCGCTATTATTCAAAATAACTCCTGTTTTGTATTGCAAGAGCTTTAAACCATTTAACCTTGAACCCTGATTTTCTTGATCTTAAGCCATAAGCTTTATTCTTTATAATCCGTCCTTTGTTGATCCTCAAACACCAAACCATACAAATATAATACTACTCTTCAAAGGTATAACTACCAAACACCAAACACTGGAAGAGAATGGTTTGAAAACACAGAAACTTTTATACTCCAATCATTCTTTATAACCTCAAAGAACCATATCTTGAAAAATCATTACTGGTCTAATACCTGACCCTTGTACAAACTGAAAACCGTTTCTTATACATATCCTGATATACCCTTGAGATATCCATGAGTTTCCTTACGTTTTTATTCAAGTGTTTAACCATCATTGATTATGATCTGGATTTATTGAATTATATTGTTTATCATATTGAACTGCTTTAGGATTGGATAGTTTTTATATATGTGGACCAGATTCGTGGTCAGACCATACCAATGGTCAAGTTAGGCCAATGTGTGCCTTGGATCCAGTAATTAGAGCAGTGCTGTATGCTTGCTCGGGGTTAGTGCGTGACTGATCAGCAGCCTAACCTTGGTTTTTAAAACTCAAAAGGAATATCCAATTCTAATGAATAGTTAAAAAGAAACTTGATTCCTTTGAATCATCTCATTTGATCATTGTTTGACCTCAGTTATCACTATTATGACTTGCTGAGCTAGTTAGCTCACTCTTGCGATTCTTTTATATATTTTACAGTTAAAAAGGATATGGATGATAGAGAAGTGCCTCAGTCCAAAGTGCGGGCTAAGGTTCCAGTTTGAAGTAAATCGAGTTAGCAGGAGCTTTATGCAGTGGAAAGATAGTACGATTGTAATAAAAACTTTATTATCAATCGTAAGTTAATTCAGTCGGGATTCGGTATGATGTAATAAATTAAGGTTGTGGCTTGTTTTCATAATTTAGCCTATTGTGATCCGTGGTTTTGTAAAGCAGGGTCATTATAAATAATATTTCTTATACAAGTTCATATATGGTGTATGTGTTGTGGACCCCAAACTTCTGACCCGGGTTTTGTGGGCGCCACAGGTTGGTATCAGAGCTACAGGTTATAAGTCACTGAAACAAGCCTAGATTGTCGGGGTTGGGTAGAGGGTTAGGATTAGGAATAGGAAACAGAAAGATAAGACGTTGTGAGGAAGAGTGCGACTATATAGTAAGTCTTCAGCACGGTTCATGTTGCGATTTGGGATCCTCAGCTTGCGATGTGAATTCCAGACAATGGCAATGGCAGATCTTGATTTCCCGGTGTTATTTGATCATTTGGAGCTTTCCGTTCGAGGATTGTCATCTTCTCTCAGATCGGAATTGCACCTTATTCCTCCATCAGTATTAATGACACTACCTTCTGTTATAACGGTTGCAAGTCTTCAAGCTATTCTACGCTACTTTCCACTTTTTGATATGAGATTACCTATTCAAGAACCTCCATCTGATTATTCTTCTTTCACTGGACATTCGGGTGTGAGCGTATCTCTTTAGTTTACCCTACATCCTGTTCTATACCCCCAATTTAGAACTTGTCCTATGAAGCGATTGTACCTACAAGGATGGATTCAAGAGCTACAGTAAATGGTAAGTGCTTGAGTTATAAATAGAGGTGAGACGAAGTTTAGAGAGGAGATTTAAGTGTTTCAGAGGATAGCTGTTATCGGGTTAAAAGAAGCCCTTAGTGACTAAGCCACCCGTGAATAAGTATGGGATAAACTAGATGAATTTTGAAAGAGTAAGAGAGAAAAGCATAAACCTGGGATTTTTGTGAAATTAAATGATGATGAAATGATAAATGCGATATGTAAAGTAGTAATGTGATGTGATACGAGCAAACTTTGTTCTATGAAATAGACTTATTGACTATTAGATAGCCTGTTTTACTTAACTACTACAACGGGAATGTCGGGAGTATTACCAGTATGGAAGCTTTGACGTGAAGCTACGAATAAGATAACATGCAACGACAATTGAAGTTTTCGTCAATTAAGGAAAGCAAATGGACCCGATAAAAGAGAAAAGGTAGATTGAAGTGAATGAATTCTTATGTAATTGTTTCTTTAATATGGTACCTTGTTATAGGTCGAAGGACAACAACCAACTCATATAGTAAGGACAACCAGGTTTGTGATTTTCTAAACTTTTAAAACAAGTGTTCGAAAAAGATTTTCCTTTACAAATTTCTAAAAGCCTTTTCGAATAAAATGATTTTTAAATATTGGTTGTCAAGTTACTACTTGAGTTTCTTATTTGTTAGAAAGCCCGGATTACCTGGAAGAATGCTATTTCAGACTTAGTATTGTTAATTCAGAGGACAAAGTGATCCACGATTATGAAGAAGTTGGTTATTCTCAACAGAAAGGTACAAATATTGTTTGATAAGATTAACAACAGAATCAGTGTACAGAGCAATTATTCATCCAATTACAGGATTATCCAAGTTCAAAGAATTCACTGATCTAACAGAAGTCTGAGTATGACTGAAGGAGATTGAGAAGATTTCCAGATTTCCTAAAAAGAAGAATATTATTAACACAAAGATCGCTATGTTGAATGCTTCGGGGTTATTCTAAAAAAAAAAAGAAACTCGAGGTTGTCTGATAGGGACGTCATTATGATCGAGTTGTTAAAGTATTATATATAGAGGTGTGATGTTAAAGACGCAAGACGTGACAAGTAAGAATCTACCATAATGCTTAATTTGCGAAGGCATTTCAACATACTTTCTAAAAGTTATTATATGAAACAATGGAGATATGATCGAACAAGCTCGAAAGATGAATATAAGTGAAATGTGGATGGTGACCAATGGTATCGTTCTTGTCTTCAATATTACAGCGTATATTTTTTTTATTCCTAAATAAGTATGAACTTCTTTTCTTAAATGAACTCCTTGCTATGATATCGAAAATGAGGATATTGCATTCCTTCCAAATTTAATTGTTTCCCTCAATTTTTGCTTTCTGATTGGGACAAACAGTGTTATGGTGAGACACTTTGTCAGAATGATGAAGAGTCGGGTGGGACGCCACCTAATCATATGCTGTATGCCATATGGTACGAAAGACTGGCCATCTTAAGCACCAATGTGGTTGTCTCATTCATATTCAAATCCTTACTTCTTCTTTCTTTTCAACTCTAACTTTTGTTGAATTTTGAATCCTTCTAGTCATTTCGTTGTATTGTCGTTGTTTGTAAGAAGTTTTCAAACAGAAATCAACGTATCCTGAATCAAGTGGACGAAGTTCCATCTAATCTTATGTATGGGAAAGAAATAAGGGCACCTGGCGAGGATTGCAAATCACTAGTCCCAATGAAGAATCCATTAAGAATCAAGGGAATCTACTCCAATAAGGAGTACGTTTTCGAGAATGAGAATATGCGATTTTCCTGTGAAATATGTTATTCAGAATACGGACGTGATGATATGGATGATTAGGGGAATACCTTATGTGTTAAAGTATTAAAAGATGTGAGAGAAACTTAATTGTTTATCTCTCAAGGTTTTGTTGATAAGATGAATTACCCTATTGAATTGATAAGATTGTGATTAAAGGACTAGCAAGTCAAGAACGTGTGGTTGTTAAATAATTGAGTACCAATGGTGAAATTGAGATTCCTGGCAATAATTTGTGAAGAATTGAGATCATGAAAGATAAGAGGATTTGATATTATTCTAAGGAATGGATTAACTGTTAAAGCGTGATGTCCAGACAGACCGTCGCGATGAAAATATAAATATGAGGACGCCAAATGAGAAGGTGATGAGGTTCAGAAGATGAAAGAAGGAAAATAATTTGTTAATAATGATTACGGTGATCAAGATATGAGTATTATGGTGATTATGAGATAAATAGAAGTCAGAAGCAAACAAAATTTGAAGATTTTATAGCAATTGAAGAGTTTCAAGAGATGTTTCCAAATGAGTTATCAACATTTCCTCCAGATAGAGAAGTGAAGCTCGCGATTGACTTAACGCCTGAGACGAAGCCAGTGATTACGGCATTACCGAAAATGGCACCAGTTAAAATGAGGAAGTTAGCAAAGTAGACGCAAGAGATATTTGAAGAAGAAGCGATTAGACCCAGCATATCCTATAAGGTGCACCAGTACTAATTGTTAATAAGAAAATGGAAGTATGAGATTATGCGTCGACTAGCAAAAGCTTAACAAGTTTACTATCAAGAGAAAGTATCTATTACCTCGACCCAATGATTTGTTCGATCAAATGCAAGAAGCAAAGTACTTTTATAAGACTGATTTAAGACTTGGTATTTCACCAATTGAAGATAAACCTATGGATGTATCAAGAATAATTTTTAGAACTAAGTACTGCTCTCGTATTGTCATTCATATTAACCAATATACCAGTAATATTTGAACTAGATGTACAGCACCTTTAAGGAATATCCGAGTAAGCTATAGTTGTGATACTTAAAGTTAATGGAGGACTAGGAAAAGTATTTAATGATAACTGGGAAGTTGGAGAAGAAAGAAGTTATATGAAATATAGTTCTTAGCATAAATAGTCAATGTAGAGAAGATCAAAAGAGATTCAGCAGAAGTTAAAATTACTATGAATGAAAAGAGACCAGAAACACCAACAAAAGTAAGAAGTTTTATCATGGGTCGGTTACTATTGGAAATTTGTGCAAGATTTCATGAAAGTTGCAATATCTTGGACGAAGCTAACCAGGAAAAGCAAGAAGTTTTGTGAAATGGAGAAGGATGAATGGAAAGTTTTGCGGAGTTAAACGAAAGAATGGTTTCAGCACCTGTTTTATCAATTTAAAAGTATCAAGGAGGTTTGGTAGTTTATAGTAATGCTTCTCATTAGGGAATAAGATGTGTGTTGATGCAACACAATAGAGTGATTGTATATGCATCAAGACAACCGAAACCTTATGAGAAGAAGTATCCTACCCATAATTTAGGATTAATAGTAATAATATTCGTTTTGAAAGTTTTGGGAAACATGATATGTATGGAGAAAGGTGTAAGATCTATACGGGCCATAAGAGATTGAAGTATGTATTCATGAGGAAAAACAAAGATAAAGGAAAGCAATAACGGACATGGAAACTATACCGGAAGAATTTTCTATGAAATTTTAGAAGTTGGAATTGGGAGTCAGAGTTTATAATCCAAACAGGAGCAAGGATGAATAGTATGACCTTTCAGTCGAAGTTGTTAAGAGAAAGATATGGAGATGTCAAAAGAAGATAATGGATCATGCTGTTAACAGTAGTGAGAGGAAATTTATGCGCCCAGGAGAATGATCACGATATCCCCAGGTTCTCTTCCAGCACTTGGAAGTTACAAGTAGAAGAATTAAGAAATGAAATGTCACAGGGAATTCATAGTATAAAGTGTATACTCTATTGAGGAGATGCCAAAATATATGGAAATAAAAGAAAAACAGTGATAACCAGGTATAAGAAGGATATTTCAAAATGGATTAGAAAGCGTTGGACACGTCAAAGAATTAAGGTGAACTATTGGAGGCCTAATGGATAAGGCAGACCCAGAGAATGGTTTTACAAGAAGTGAATCGTGAAGAGTACCAGTGATGTTTATCGAGAAAAGGAATGAAATTATAAGAGTATGTACTAATTATCGGGAGTTTAACAAAATAATGAATAAGAAAAAGTGAGACCCTATAAAGAATTAATTACGTATAAGACTTAACTTAAGAAGTGTGTTATGTACTGAGAATTAACTTAAGATCTGACCTGAGGAAATATCAGAGATTATGATCAAAGTGAGTTCTAAGCATTGCAAGCTCTGATGATATTATGTGAAATGACAAGTGTATCAGGTGACTACAAGGACTTAAGGAACGTGGTGTATAAGGAGTACTTGGATAAGTAAATTGTATTTATTGATAACATCCTCAGTTATTCAAAGAATAAGAAAGCCTGCATGGAATGCCCAAAGATTTTTCTCCAAAGATCAGAAGGAAAGCAACTATACGTTGAGTCTTCATGAATAAAATTTTGACCAAGGTTAACAAAAGATTCTGAATTAATCCATTTACAACTACCTAAGCAAAGCCGTATGGTAACAGATGCCTTATGTCGACAAAAAGGATTAGATGTAATGAAGACCACCGATGAGTTAATAAATGAATTGAAAAGAGTGGAATCTGAATTTCAAAAACTTAAAGGTGATAATACGTGAATTTATGAGATTACTTTTCAGCCTTACCATATGGGGAAAGAGTAAGAGATGTTTAAATGTTTGGAAACCAAGTTGAAAACGAGCACCGCCCATCATCCTTCAACGGAGAGTTAAAGTACGGAAGTGATGCAGGAAATGCAAGATATGTTGAGAAGTTGAGTTTTAAGGAAACACTGAAATGATCATTTATCAGCGATGTCGGCTTTGTAATGCCATTTTACCAAGCTTCATGTGGACGCGGGTGTAGGTCCCCATTGCTATTAAGATAAAGTGGGAGAAAGAAAGTTGTCAAATTCTAAGTTAAACCGGCACACCAGAAGTGTAGTGATATTGATTGTAGCAGCTCGGAGTAGACAAAGAAAGAAGGTGAAATGGTATCGAGAGAGCATATGAGTATAGAAATAGGACCAGTAGTGTTAGTACAAGTTTCACCTCGAAAGAGAATGGATGAGTTTGAGAAGAAGGGACATGTTAAGTCCTAAATTAGTGAACCATTCGAGGTATTGATAAATATAGACAGAGTTGTTTATGCGTTGATATTACCGTTACAACCGTATATAACTATAATGTAGTCTGTGTGTTAAAGTTAAGACGATAAGTATCTTATTCAAATCAAGTGATGGATCAGGAGCCAATGGGCTCTGGTCCAAGTTTGTTTTGTATATAGTGATCGATCTAAATTCTTGATCGTTAAAGGACAAGTAATTGAAAATGAGTGTATATCTATAGTAAGTACGTTTGAAATCCTCGAGTAGAAGAGTCTACCTGGAAACTAGAGTCAGATATGCTTGGCAAATATCCTCACTTGTTTAGTTAAATCAGATTCTGAGGATAGAATCCTTTTAAGGGGGGAAGGATATAACGACTCGTGTACAAAATTATTAAATAAATAAAATATGTGTGTTGATGTTGACCGCTATGTGTTGTTTGATTATTACCCATATGTGATTAATTATAGGATCATATTGAATTGTTTTCACTTTCAAAAGTGGATATAGTGCAAATTTATTTGTATAAATATTTGAAATGTCTTTAAAATTGTTTTTATGATTTTATAATTACAATAATTATTTTTAGGATTTTATAAAATTGAGAAATCAATATTTTATTAATTATTTATCTTTAAATGATTTTCTGAATGCTTTTATCGGTAAAATCCATATTTAATTCTAAAATTCTTCAAAAATTATGAAACTCATATTTATTTAAGTTTGAAATATTCTGAGAATTTTAAAATTATTTTGGAAATTTTCGGGATTAATTTCAACCGCACGTTGTTTCGGTTATTTGTTAAAAGCGGGTATAAAGTGCGTTTTAGAAATTATTTTAAAATTTCAAAAATTTCATTTACATTTACTTCGGGATATTTCTAATATTTTAAAACTATTTTCGCAAATTTTAGAATTTGTTTTAAGAGCATCTCGGGTCGTTATTCATTAAATGCGGGTTCGAGTTGCGTTTCAAAAATATTTTACAAATTATGAGAAAAATTTATTTTATTAACTTTGAATTATTTGTGATAATTTGAAATTAATTTGGTAATTTTCAGGATTATTTTTATCCGCACCTTATATCGTTAAACCAATTAAAGCGATACAAATAAGGCCATTCAGAGAGGTAGTACACGTGTTTGAACCTAGAAAATCAGACAAAAATGTGGCAGTTGCTCACGTTTGTGTTGCTGCGTGTTATTATCTGAAAAAAAAACAAAATACAAAACAAAAACAAAATAAAACCACAGCATCCTTCTCTTATTCCTCTTGTCTCTCCCCTGTTCTCGAAGCTTCGCCGCAGCTCTGATTTCCGGTGAGCAAGTTACGCCGTGATTTGCTTCCGGACTGATTGTTAAGTATATACATATATATATATACGCGTGTGTATGTATTGTGCTTGATTTCTGTGCTGCTGTTATTTTTATTGTTTCCCCATCGCCGCCCCTCTCCGTTTCCGGTGAGGGCGGTGGCGCTTGGGTGTCGCTGCAAAAGGGCGGATTTTGTTTATGCAGTTGGTTATTGGTTCAGTTCTTGGTACTATGGTTCTGTTCTGTTCTATACTGATTCATGTGTGTAGGGATTGTGTTCCGTGTTCTCATTTTCCGGCTTGTTGCCGGCTGTCTCTGCGTTACCCGGTTACTCTGTGTGTTGTGTGTGTAACACACGCGCCTGTGTTGGGAATATGTTAATTATTGAAATTGTTGGTTTCTGCAAGAATTATTGATGGATTTCGTGAAATAAAATAATTATTTTGTTTGAAAAATTACTAAATAATAGGTGGAATCGGTATGGACACCTGAATTACTCAGGCACCGACTGATTCCGCCGCCGTCAGCGATGAACATCGGTGAACTGATGGTGGACTGTGATGTTTATTCTGAGTCCTAATATTTTAAAAGAAATAAATGTTAAAAATGCGAATAATAATAATTAGTTGGTTTAAATCAGTGATTGGGATTTGTGGAATTGGAATGTGATTGGATAATTATTGAGATTGTTGTGTTTGGGATTTAACGTCAATTGATGTTTCGACGGTAGTCCGATAAACAAAGGGAACGCTGTCCGATTTCCGGGAAATCGAACTACGGAAATACGGGAGCGTATCCGAGGATTATTGGGACGTCGAGCAAGTATAAGTAAATACATATATGTATGTTTTATATAGAAACCTGATTGTATGTTGTGTTGTATATTTTGTCCAAAACACAGTAACCCTAATTTTGAAAAATGACGAGTATACGTATTTTCTAAAAACGAACACTAGATCGATTTCGAGAATGTGAACCCTAATTGTTGACTCTGTTATTCTAATATGAATAATTACGAGTCGGGTTTGAATATCGTTGGGTAAGAATTAGTATCGAGGATATGTCAAGCATACCTAAATGTCTAACGTAGGGTATTTCGACCCTGTAGGTTATAGTCGGGAACCTGAAAGTGGACGATGGACTAAAGATAACTTAGTGGTCAGTCGACGAGCTCAGTAGAGTTTCAACAGAAAGATCTGAGTGTCGAAGTCGAATCCAATGGGATCTAGTGGTTAGACGTTAGAGCCTGAGCAGCAGAATCGGCTCAGAGATGATCAGTAATAGTTGTAAAGCCTTGTAAGGCAAGTATTTCTCAACTTTTCTTCAAGATATATATTACCAATGTTTTTGAACTGTTTTATAACATGTCGCTATTATTCAAAATAACTCCTGTTTTGTATTGCAAGAGCTTTAAACCATTTAACCTTGAACCCTGATTTTCTTGATCTTAAGCCATAAGCTTTATTCTTTATAATCCGTCCTTTGTTGATCCTCAAACACCAAACCATACAAATATAATACTACTCTTCAAAGATATAACTACCAAACACCAAACACTGGAAGAGAATGGTTTGAAAACACAGAAACTTTTATACTCCAATCATTCTTTATAACCTCAAAGAACCATATCTTGAAAAATCATTACTGGTCTAATACCTGACCCTTGTACAAACTGAAAACCGTTTCTTATACATATCCTGATATACCCTTGAGATATCCATGAGTTTCCTTACGTTTTTATTCAAGTGTTTAACCATCATTGATTATGATCTGGTTTTATTGAATTATATTGTTTATCATATTGAACTGCTTTAGGATTGGATAGTTTTTATATATGTGGACCAGATTCGTGGTCAGACCATACCAATGGTCAAGTTAGGCCAATGTGTGCCTTGGATCCAGTAATTAGAGCAGTGCTGTGTGCTTGCTCGGGGTTAGTGCGTGACTGATCAGCAGCCTAACCTTGGTTTTTAAAACTCAAAAGGAATATCCAATTCTAATGATTAGTTAAAAAGAAACTTGATTCCTTTGAATCATCTCATTTGATCATTGTTTGATCTCAGTTATCACTATTATGACTTGCTGAGCTAGTTAGCTCACTCTTGCGATTCTTTTATATATTTTACAGTTAAAAAGGATATGGATTATAGAGAAGTGCCTCAGTCCAAAGTGCGGGCTAAGGTTCCAGTTTGAAGTAAATCGAGTTAGCAGGAGCTTCATGCAGTGGAAAGATAGTACGATTGTAACAAAAACTTCATTATCAATTGTAAGTTAATTCAGTCGGAATTCGGTATGATGTAATAAATTAAGGTTGTGGCTTGTTTTCATACTTTAACCTGTTGCGATCCGTGGTTTTGTGAAGCAGGGTCAATATAAATAATATTTCTTATACAAGTTCATATATGGTGTATGTGTTGTGGACCCCAAACTTCTGACCCAGGTTTGGAGGGTGCCACAGAAGGCCAGTTGGGATGAGCATCTACCTCTAGTGGAATTTTCTTATAATAACAGCTATCACGCCAGCATTGAAATGCCACCGTATGAAGCACTATATGGAAGAAAATGCAGATCACCAGTGCACTGGGATGAAGTTGGAGAACGCAAGATTTTGGGTCCAGAATTAATTCAGCAGACGAAAGAAAAGATTGAACTTATTCGGAAATGACTCGATGCAGCACAAAACAGGCAACGCAAACATGCAGACCAAGCAAGGAAAGATATGGACTATCAGGAAGGAGAACACGTATTACTCAAAATATCGCCATGGAAAGGATTGACCAAATTTGGCAATAAGGGTAAACTGAAGCCTTGATACGTCGGACCATTTGAAATTTTGAAGAAAGTAGGAAAGATTGCATACGAATTCGCTTTACCACCTCATATGCAAGATATTCACAATGTGTTTCACGTGTCAATGCTTAAGCGATATAATCCTGATTCTAGGCATGTAATAGAGTATGAACCGATAGATTTCCAACCTGATTTGTCTTTTGTAGAGCAGCCAGTAAGAATTTTAGATCGACGAGAGAAAGTGTTGAGAAATAAGTCTGTATATTTAGTGCGAGTGTTGTGGAGAAATCCTATGGTTGAAGAATCAACCTGGGAACTTGAAAGTGAGATGTTAGAGAAATACCCTCATTTGTTTTCGTAGTAGATTCTGAGGATAAAATCCTATTAAGGGGGGGGGGGAGAATGTAACGACCGGGAAATTTACGTTGTATTATATCATATTTATAATAAAATATGTGTATTAATATGTCATTTATGTGTGATTATCTGTTGAACCCTGTTTGTTATGTGTTACGTGTATTCCGTGTCATTTCTGTATTTTTACGGTATTTTTCAGATGTTTTATTTCGTATTCATAGGTTTCATTTCAAACGTTTTACGACCCAAACAATGATTTTAAAGCCAGTATTTCAAATAAAATAATGGGCCTTATTTTTCATCAAACGGCTTTTGCAATCGCATTATTCTGAACATCTAGATATTTAATAAATTTTCTCGTTTTACGAAAAATGACATTTCCGAGCCCCATTGGGTGTTAAAACCCCCACAAAAATCACATTTTTATTTTTATAAAATTATAGGACTTTTATTTATACCATTTCTTTATATTTTTGCATTATTCACAATTTTTTGGAATTTTTGGCATATATATTGTATATATAAAATATTTATAAATTAAGTTTTAATACCAGAAAATTATAAAAATTAGGGCCAAATATTTTTATTAAATGTATAATTAGCCCCTTAATTTTATTTAGGAGTATTATTTTTCACACTATAAATACCCTAATTATTATTAATTAATTCATTAATTCTGCAAATTATTCCCAAATTCAGAAATTAGGGTTCTTGAGTTCTTGACTTCAAGCAGTGATTTCATCATGTTTCTGATCTCCAAATCAAGCATGTAAGTAGTCGGTGCAAAGCTCTTGATCTCTACTTTCTAATTCTGTCATCAATTTTGTGTTTTATTGCGTTGATTTTCAATTCAATTTTCCAGGGTTTATGTTTAATTTAGGGATTTTTGATTTAAGAATCGTTTGCTTGTTTTGAGGAGTGGTATAGCTTTATATTGATGTTGGGAATGATTTGGCATGATTAATTGGTTCGAATAACCCCTAGAAGGTGCTTCCCGAGTTCATGGTTTTTAGTAACTTTGATTTCATTTTTGGATGAATTGTAGATGTTTTTGATTGCTATTAACTGTTGGGTTCGATTCTAGAACTCTGTAGCTTTGTTTTGGCACCGGTTTTGTGAATTTTGGTTTACGATTTAGTAAGAAACGTTTTTCCGATGAGCTCGCCGGCGATGGAAGCGGTGTTGGCCGGAGAAGGCGAAGCAGGGACGGTGAAAGGCAACTGGGGGCAGGGTCATGTTTCTGCAGTCACGGGGGAGAGAAACCCTGAAATTCCTGATCGAAATCGTGCTGTTTGGAGTGGGAAACGAGGCTCGCCGGAACCGGCCATTGTTGCCGGATTCTGGGCAGCTGGGTCTGTGTTCTTCGCGACCCGGGTACGACCCGGTTTGCAACCCGGTTTCGACCCGGGTTTGATCCTAAAATCCCCAACCTGATTTCCAGAATTCCGTTTCTGCAAATTTTATTAATTAATTATATTTTAGTATATTAAAATCAGTTTTTAATAATTCTAAAAATCAAATAAAAATTAGATTTAAAAATCTAAAATATTTTTGTAAATAATTTCTGAATTATTTTATTAATTTAGGAATTTGAATTTAATTATTTATTTAATTACTTAATTATTTATCTAATTATTTATTAGTTATCTAATTAATTAATAATTAGGTAATTAATTAATAATTAGGTAATTAATTAATAAATAAGGATTGAATATTACGATTAATAATCCGATAATTAGTGAATATTACGTGTAACTCGTATCTATACGAGTAATTGAACGATGAGTTAGATTATTATTATTATTATTATTCGAACGATAGTTAATTATTCAAAGAATATTATAATAAATATTATTCGTAACGAATAATTAAATACCGATAATCGATTAAATCGTATAAGTTGTAATACTAATCGTAATAATTCAATAATTATACGAGAAAGGTGAATAACTCGTATTTATACGAGTAATTGATTGTTGAGTTGGATTATGATTCGAATAATAACTGATTATCCGATAAATAATGTAACAGCTAGTTGTATCGATTATTTATTTATAATCGATCTAATCGAATAAATAATGATAAGTTGTAAATATTTGTAATAAATTGTGATTAATCCTAATAATTAGGGATTAATTATTTTAAATTATTAAATAATTACTTATTAGTTATTTATTGGTTATTTATTTATTAAATATTTAAAAGTGATTAATTATTTCGATAATTGATCACATAATTTTCAATAAATCGTAAAATCTTCATTTTAACTCCAAAAATTATAAAAAAAATTATTTTTGACTTTGATTTTCTTAAATAATTATTTAAAAAAAAATATTTTGGATTTAAAAATTAGCAATAATTATTTATATTGAATAATAAATTGAATTATCAGTGTTTAATTGATAATAATTCAACCGTTAGTCCGATTTGAGCGAAACGAAAGCCATTTTACTCAGAAAAATGAATTCTTTTCATTAAAAATAATATAAAGGCCTAATTTATTCTAGAAATTAGCTGATTCTAGTATTTGCTTGATTATCAGTCGAAATACGTACCGAGACGAATCCGAAAAATTCCGAAAAAATGGGAAATGAAGCAAAAGGTGATCAACGGAGCAATCAGCGAGTCGATTTTGATTCTAAAAATTATTGTAGCTATACAAATGAGTATGTGCTTATGTGTATTATGTGGTTAATCGAGTCTTACTTGCTTATATGTAATATACGAGTCGGTCATAAGCGTATGGATAGATAATAGGAACGAAATGAAGTTGATTCAAGATGCAATTGAAGTACAAAATGACTTAACCAGTCTATTTTGCCAACAGAAGCTAAGCCAGCAAGGCAGGTCGAGTAGGTGATAGATGAAAGTGAGTTAATTGCAGTAAGTCGCGCAAAAGGCAAGTTTCTCCCCTATTCTATTTTCCAGAATAGTGATATTCTCTTCAGATTCTTATTACATTTGCACTATTTTAATTCCTTTATTCATATCTCAGTTCAATTCTTGAATTATTCTTTTCATTTGAATTTATTATTCATATTCCAATTGTTACTCACAATTATTGATATATTCTGGTGATTAGAATATATCAAAGTATACCGATTGGTTCCGGTTGCTATTCCAGGGACTGGATAATACTACTTTTAGGATTAAGTCTACTTAATCCTAAGGACCGGGACATAACCGGATCCTTGAGATGGGCCGTAGTGCCTGGGTGCCCGACGGGATCTATATAGTGAGATATAGATCTGCACTGTATCCTGGCTGATCAGCAGGGTATAGCTGCGAACTTGAGTCCAGTTTAGTTCGTTTACATTCGCCAATAATGGCCTTCTTTCTATTCTTATGAGGTTATATCTTTACAGATATACCTGGGTTACAGATCCAATTATAATGCTTTAACACTGTTTATATTTTGTGGACTTGTTGAGCAATTTTTGGCTCACCCCTTTTTGTTGTTATTCACCTTATTGTTTTCAGTTAAGAAGGAATATGAAACCCATCAGGACACGAGTGGTAAAGAAGCGGGTCAAGCCTCGGGATCCTCTCATACCCAAGGTGTTGATCCCAATTCAGGAAGAAAGTTTTGAGTTGCCCGAGCAGGTAGAGTATTGATAGATATTTTGTGTGTTTGAATAAAAGCTGAACTTAGTTTAAAAATAAATTAGACAATGACTTGTAATAAAGAGAGTTTGTAAGATTTTAAATGTTGGTTTGTAATAAAAGTAGTTAGTGGTTCTTGTTTTCATACTTCAACCTAAAAAGGTCCTGGTTAGTGTTAAAGGGGTTTAGTTTCATTTCTTTATTATTTATTAATAAGCTTGTACAGGTTTGGTGATTAGCTCGTAACCCCTAGACTTATACCCCGGGTCTGGAGGGCGTTACACTTCTCCTCGAACAAACTTCTTGACTATCTCACTTTTGTGAATAGTTTATTGAGGTGCATGTCCTGATGTACCAGCTGCAGTAGCATCTTCATTTATAGCAGCATCACCAGTAGTATCAGCATTTAAAGCATCAGAACTGACAGAATCAGCATCTTCTGATAAAACAATAGTATGAGAAGCAACTGAGGCTTCAGCATCATCCTCTAAGTGCTGATCTATTTCCAAGTTCTGATCAACAGTCATATCCTGATGCTCACCTATATTCTGATCATCAACATCTTGATGCAGAGAAGATGTTGTAGACAATTCTGGAGTTTGAGTAGCATCAGCAAAAGGTGTTGTTGATCGATTAATTGCTGTTGGAGCTTCTTAGTAGAGAACCTCAGGCACAACCAGGTTGTGAATATCAATTTCAGCACTTGTGCCTGGGTCTACAGGAGATACAGTTTCATGTACAGGAGACACATATGGTGTATTTGCCTTATCGGTAGCAGCTTCCTGAGTTGGGGACAATGGAGAGGGAGATGCAGTAACTTCAGCAAATTCTGGTTCTTTTGAGATCAGAGATTCCTGATCTCCTTCCTTAGCTGTTGCTTCCTCATCATCTGAAGCTGGCCTTTTAGCTCTCTGTTTCTTGTATCTCTTTGAAGGTGGGGATTCCTTGGGAGGTTCAGCATAAGTCATTCTTCTAAGCCTTTTGAGAAGCTTAGATCCCCCAATTCCAGAATCCTTCTAAGAAGGGACCTTCTCAGCTTCTTCAACAACAGATTCTGATGCAGAAACCCATTCCTCACTATCAGACTCATTTCTCAGAACAATCCTCCTTCTCTTCTGTGGTGTCGGAGGGACAGTCCTTGTCCTCTTAGTCTTGGAAGATGAAGGCTTCACAGTAGGTACTGAGGATGAAGGTTGAGCTATCTGTGAAGGTTTGAGATGTGTTCTGATAGAGGATTGAGGTATAGTTGTATGAGTGGTATGTTTTGATGGTTGTTGTGGTGTTTGGGATGTGGTGATAGGTTGAACATCAGGATAAACAGATCTATAGGTTCGAGGATCAGCATTTACCAGGATCTGTTTTACAGAATGAGGAATCTATTAAGGTCTAACCACCGTTTTCTTAAGGTCAGCATTTACCAAGTCATTAAAAGCCCGTTTTGCAAGTTTAAAGGGTGGAAATAAGTCAGTGGTAGGTTGGGGTTCATCAACACAACAGAAATTATATATAAGCTGACAGAATCTAGCAAAGTAGATAACATTCCTATCCTCTGTCATCCTATCCCCTATAAAACCTAGCACAACACTTGCAAAATCAAAATGAGTTTGGTTAATAATAGCATACCCGATGTGCTGACTCATTATTGGAATGTCATCAAAGTTGGAACACTTATTCCCGAAGGCTTTAGTGATGCAGTCGAAGAAAAAGCTTCATTCCTTTCTGATATGTGCTCGTTTCAACTGTCCAAGCTTAGCCAAACTCTTCTCATACCCCAAATTGGCCATGAGCTGCTGTAGAACTGGCTCCTCCGGTGTTGAGAAAATGCAGCCTTCTGGTAACCGTAGAGCCTTGCGAACTGTTACAGGAGTTACCACATGTTCAAAATCATCCACTTCAAAAACAATGCTGGGAGTACCAGTAGCACCACCATTATCAAAATACCCAGTCCGCCAAAATGTCAGAACTTGTTGGCTTGAAAAGACTGGTGGCTGGGTCAATGCATACCCAATTTCACTGTGTGCAAGAAGATCTTGCACAAAGTGCAACTCAGATAGAGCTTCATCATGATTTAAGATGGCAGCATAGTTGTTGGGAACGATCTTGGCTCCATCTATAATCAAATCATTAGGTGCCATGAGAAAAAAAATTGAGAATTAAGGTTGCCTGTAAGGTATTTGATAAAATGTCTGTATGAAAACCAACGTCAGGAGATGAGAGAGAGTAAAAGTAAAAAAAGAGAGATAAAGTGTAAAAGTAAATAAAAAATTGTATAATCTTCTCTCTCTCTTACTTATACATGGTTAAAAAAAATAACCATTGGACACCTGTCAGACATGCAGCAATAATGAATAGTTAATGGGCACGGGAAAAAAGTAATCATTACTTATCACATGCAGTTTTTCAAGGAAAAACCGTTCTACTTACCAAGTAATCCCATTAATTGAGGTAAGTCAGTTTTAATTCAAAATTTAAACTGTTCCCACTTATTTAATCATTTTTACTGCAAGACCCATTTTTTGGAAAAATATAAAGTGTGAGAATGACAAAAAATAAATCAAGTAAACAAGTATTGACATTTCAGAATCAGAACTTAATTTATTTCAGCAATTAAAATGGTCATCAGAATATGGATATATCAGGATTTAAAAATGCAATAGAATTGCAAACATCTCAGAGATAAAATCTTGCAAAAATATAAAATTCCATTAATATATTAAGAGAATACATTCATGAAATTGAAATTTACATCAGAACATTACAAGACTGTCCTAAGCTACAAACTCCAACATCAACAACTTTTGTCCTTTGCTAAGAAGCTAGACAAAGCTGACGATGAAGAAAAACAGGAAGAAGAAAACAAATTATTTCTTCTTCCGACTCTCTACAAAAAGAATAGCGAGTCGAATGATTCGCTCTTATTGGCAGAGAGCTTCCAGCCTTTCTTCATCCAATCGCTTAAGATGGCGATGGTAGTCCATGTAAAAGAACATGAGGTGTGTGAGAAACTCCTGGGGAACTGAGTCCCAAATCTCATCATGAATGGCAGTAATATGCCATTCCTGCTGCCAGTCCGCACAGCTCAACTCCATGTTGAAGATCTCATAGTCCAAGAACATGTTGTACTTAACCATGATTTTATTGATATGAAGAAAAAGAGAGTGAGTGTGTAAGAAAAGAGGTGATGTGTAGGCTGATTTGAGGTGTTGGTTTATATAGGCAATAGAATGCCAGGAGACGCAAGGAAATTTAATGCTGACAGGTAGAAATAATTCTACCTCGTCTCCCTAGGCTGGGAAGAAGAAAAACAGTCATTGGAAGAGTAAAACAGGGTTTAATGCGCACAAGAAACAAGTAAAAATTATTGTGCATGTACGTGTTCCACTAACCCTAATTGTATTGACTGTTAATATCTCACCCGTACATATTCTGATTTAAAATAAGACTGTTTCAGATTTTAACCACAAATAAGTCAAGTAAAGGATCAGAATTTAATATCAGCACTTAGACTTATATCAGAACTTAACAGTCATCAGAACATGATTTCTTAACTCGAAAAATGAATGCCTATCTCTGTGATTCTTCAGACAAATTCTGATTTCGGGTTTTCAGAACTTATTTATCAGAACTTCCAGCAGAACTTGTCCTCAGAATTTATGCAATCTGACACATAAACTGTTCATCTAAAACAATATTGAACGCCACAGTAATTTTCATCATTCACATGGAGTGTGTGTGTGTGCATTAAGCAAAATATCAGACAAGGAGTAAAGTCTGATTCACTTCAGTACATCTTAGAAATAAGGCATAACTAAAGAACTTTACTAAAAATCTGTCATTATTCTGAAGTTTACTTTTGAATGAGTTCATGCACGAGTCCACCTCAACTGTTTTGTGCTTATTTTATGCATCTTTTAAAATTCCATTTTACAGTGGCTTCTCAGTGTAAGTGAGTCACGACTGCTTATCAGAATTTAAGTTTTTATCAGAGTATTTCTCCAGTAATCATAGAGTGTGAAAAGTCACCAAAAAAAATAATTATTTGCTTTTCTGATGCATATTACTTAATACCAGCAATGCACTTGGGTCGTCCGTTCCACATTTTTACTCTAGATCTCAAAGGAGTACCTGATTTTTATTCCTTGTTTCTTTTCCTTTTTCTTTTGATAAGTGAGGTTTATCAGCACTTAGTACATTCAACAGATTTACTAACATCAGAACTTAACAGATGAGAAACATTATTCTAATTTTTGACTTAGTAATAAGATAGACAAAGTAAACTTAACTAAGCTCAATATCAGAATTTGCTTGTGTCAATAGATTTCCACATAAATAATTACTTCTAACATGGGATCTCTAGTATATTAAAGACTACTAGGTCAGCATCTAGAACAGTTATCCTTAAAGGATTGAATAGTCACTTAAACAGTCATATCACTATCAGAGTTTAGAAATTCACATCAGACAACAATCAGTATTTAAGCAATTTTCAATTAAGCACAGAATACACAAAGACAGTAATTTCTGTAAATACTGATCATAAAGTCAGATGCATCAAAACAAAAGCTAAGCAGATTTAGAGAAAGAACCTGAAACCATTCCAAGTTCATTTACCAATCTTGTAAAAGTAGCTTCACACAGTGGTTTTGTGAAGATATCTGCTAGTTGTTGATCTGTTGGAACAAAATGCAATTCCACTGTACCTTCATCCACATGCTCCCTTATGAAGTGGTACCTAATGCTGATGTGCTTTGTCATTGAGTGTTGAACTGGATTACCTGTCATAGCAATAGCACTTTGATTATCACAGTAAATAGGGATTTTAAAATATGTTAACCCATAATCCAGTAACTGATTCTTCATCCAAAGAATCTGTGCACAACAGCTTCCTGCAGCAATGTACTCTGCTTCTACAGTTGATGTGGAAATTGACTTTTGTTTCTTGCTAAACCAAGAAACCAATCTGCCTCCAAGAAATTGGCAGCTTCCACTTGTGCTTTTCCTGTCAATTTTGCAACCTGCAAAATCTGCATCTGAGTAACCTATTAGTTTAAAATCTGATTCTCTGGGATACCACAATCCCAGATCAGTTGTTCCTTTAAGATACCTGGAAATTCTTTCCACAGCTATTAAGTGAGGTTCTCTTGGATCTGCTTGAAATCTTGCACAAAGACAGGTAGCATACATGATATCAGGTCTACTAGCAGTTAGATAGAGTAACGAGCCAATCATAACTCTATAATCAGTAATATCTACTGATTTACCAGTATCCTTATCCAGTTTTGTTGCAGTGGCCATGGCAGTGGATGCACTTGAACAATCTTGCATTCCAAATTTCTTCAGCAAATTCTGGTGTACTTGGTTTGACAAATAAAAGTGCCTTCTTCATTCTGCTTGACTTGAAGGCCCAGAAAATAGCTAAGTTCCCCTATCATACTCATTTGATATCTTGACTGCATCAGTTTGGCAAACTTCTTGCAAAGTCTGTCATTTGTAGAACCAAAGATGATATCATCAACATATAGTTCCTTTGTTAAATCCACTTTCCAGAAGAAACTGAGCTAAAGTCTCGTACCATGCTCTTGGAGCTTGCTTAAGGCCATAAAGTGCTTTATCAAGCCTGTAGACATGATTAGGATATTTGGGATCTACAAAGCTTGGAGGTTGTTCAACATATACTTCCTCCTCCAATTCTCCATTGAGAAAGGCACTTTTCACATCCATTTGAAAGACAGTAAACTTTTTGTGAGCAACATAAGCCAAAAATATTCTTATGGCTTCCAATCTAGCAACTGGTGCAAATGTTTCATCATAATCAATTCCCTCCTGTTGAGAATATCCTTTTGTAACCAACCTTGCCTTATTTCTTGTAATTATGCCATCACTATCAATTTTGTTTCTGAATACCCACTTTGTACCAACAACAGATCTGTTCTTTGGTCTTGGCACTAGGGTCCAGACTTTGTTTCTTTCAAATTCATTTAACTCTTCCTGCATTGCTTGCACCCAATCAGCATCTTGAAGAGCTTCTTCCACTTTCTTTGGTTCATTCTGAGAAAGAAAATAATTGTAAAGACATTCACTTGAAGTAGCTGTTCTAGTTCTGACACCTGCATCAGGATTTCCAATTATTAAGTCAGGTGTATGTGATTTAGTCCACTTCCTTGCAGATGGAAGGTTTTCTCTAGAACTGGATGCTCCTCCATGATCCATGCTATCTTCATCAACATTTTCTGATGCTCCCCCTAAAACTATGCTCTCTGAGTTGGATTCTTCAGAATTTAAGTTTTCAGAATTATCAGAACTTGACAAATCAGAACTTGAAGAGCCAGATGTATGTTCTGATGCTTCTTGAGATGTGGTTGTATCTTGAGTATGCTCCCCCTGCATAGATGCATCTTTCTTTGGCGTAGTCACAACAGTTTCAATAACATCAGAGTTTAATCCATCAGAGTTTGCAGAATTAGGATTTAGACTGTCAGGTTTTTCAGTATCAGAATTTAAGTCTTCATTTTCAAATCTCAGCTGATCATGATCATTGAAATCTTCAAGTCCAGTAATCTTCTTATCATCAAAAGAGACATTGATAGATTCCATGACCACTCTTGTTCTCAAGTTATAGACTCTGAAGGCTTTTATGGAAAGTGGATATCCAACAAAGATTCCTTCATCAGCTTTTAGATCAAATTTGGATAGCTGTTTAGGGTGAGTCTTAAGAACAAAACATTTGCATCCAAATACATGAAAATACTTCAGATTTTGCTTCTTTTTCTTCACCATCTCATATGGTGTCTTTCCTTGCTTGTTAATGAGTGTTGCATTCTGAGTAAAACAAGCAGTTTACACAGCTTCAGCCCAGAAATAGGTTGGAAGCTTTGCTTCATTAAGCATTGTTCGTGGAGCTTCAATGAGAGTTCTATTCTTTCTTTCAACAACTCCATTTTGCAGTGGAGTTCCAGGAGCAGAGAATTCCTGCTTGATTCCATGGTCTTTGCAGAACTCTTCCATTATCAAATTCTTGAACTCAGCACCATTATCACTTCTTATTATCTTCACTGAATCTTTGACCAATTTATCCAATTGCTTGACATGATCAATCAAGAGAGATGTAGTTTCACTTTTTGTGTGCAAGAAATACACCCATGTGTATCTGGTGAACTCATCCACTATGACCATAGAATATTTCTTTTTTGCAATAGACATGACATTTACTGGACCAAATAGATCAACATGTAGTAGGTGATAAGGCTCAAGAATTGATGATTCAGTCTTGCTATTGAATGAGGATTTCCTTTGTTTAGCCTTCTGACAAGAATCACAAAGGCCATCAGGAGCAAATACTGATTTTGGCAGTCCTCTCACAAGATCTTTCTTGACTAGTTCATTTATATTATTGAAATTTAAATGAGAGAGTTTCTTGTGCCAATTCCAGCTTTCTTCAATTGATGCTCTACTCATCAGACAGATTGCAGAACCATCAGTACTTGTTGAAAGCTTGGCTTCATAGATGTTACCATGCCTGTATCCTTTCAGAACAGCTTTGCCTGTAGATTTACTAATAACTTCACAGTGTTCTTCAAAGAAATCCACATGATAACCTCTGCCACATATTTGACTAACACTCAGCAGATTGTGTTAAAGTCCTGAGACCAGAGCTACTTCTTTAATGATGACATTCCCAAGATTGATATTGCCATATCCCAATGTTTTTCCAATGTTGCCATCTCCATAAGAAATACTTGGGCCAGCCTTCTCCATAAAGTCTGATAGCAGGGCTTTATTTCCAGTCATATGTCCTGAACATCCACTGTCCAGAACTAGGATGTTTTTCCTGTTGCCCTGCAATCACAAAGACCACTAATGATTAGTTTTAAGGACCCAGACTTGCTTGGATCCTTTGGCCTTATTAAGTTTGTTAACATTTGCAGCGGATTTAACATCAGAGTTTATGTTAACATTTTTCTTATCAGAATTTACACTATCAGACTTTAAATCAGAACTTACACTAGAAGGAACAATGGTAACTTTCTTTAAAGAAGGTTTTATTTGATAATAATCATAGTACAAACTATGATATTCCTTACAAGTATAAATGGAATGCCATAAACTACCATAATGAAAATAAGGATTTTGTGGCTTATATCTAACAGACTGACTCTTAACTCCTGACTTTGAAGGTAAGGAGTTTATGTTCTTATTCTTCCTGCAAAAAGAAGCCAGATGCTTAGAATTTCCACAGTTATGACATATTTTTCTAGGAGCATCAGGAACAGGCTTATAATCATTGCTTTTATTCACACCTTCCTTTCCATTCCTATTTTTCCTAGGTGATTTTACCTTATTTGTATTCTTAACTTCTTTCAGCTTATGCTTAAGCTGCTTCTTTGTCATTAAGCCTACGTTTACTTCAGTTGTCTTTTCCTGTTTTAGTTTGTCAGAAGTTAATTCCTCTTTAACTTCTGATTTTTCATTATCAGACTTTATAGCTACAAACTTAACAGGCTTTAACTTAGTTTTTTGATTAACATCTATAGGCTTAATTTCTACAGTTCCTTTATCATTCTTATCATCTCCATAACCTAAGCCCTCTTTCCAGTTTTCACTACATAACAAATTCTGAATTGTTCTGCCAGAGTTAGTCCAAGTCCTGATAATCTCTCTTTCTTTTTCTAACTCAGTTTTTAGAGATTCATTCATTTTAAGTAATTCATCCCTAACATAGAAAGCATCATCTCTATCTTTCTGAGTTTGATGGAACATGACTAACTCTTTTTCTAAATAATCATTCCTCTTTTTACAAGCGAGATTTTCAGAAGTTAATCTTTCACATGTTAAAGTTTGATCTCTATAGCTAATGAACATGGTTTTAAGATATCTTCTCAACTCATTAATATCATCAGTATGAAAGGCATAAGTAGTTTGAGGTACTTTTAACTCAGCAGCTTCAGAACTGCTTTCAGCACTTGCCATATCAGCATTTGCCATCAAGGCATAATTCTCCTCACTTTCAGAATCTGAGGTGTCTGTCCAGCTTTTGTTCTTTGTGACAAGAGCCTTGCCTTTGTCACTCTTCACTTTCTTGCAATCAGGAGATATGTGGCCTTTCTCACCACACTTGTAGTATTTGACATTTGTATAATCTCCTCTGTCAGACTTTCCTCCTTTTCCCTCAGATTTTCTGAAATTCTTCTTATCAGAACTTGCACCTTTGCTGGAAAATTTCTTTCCCTTCCTGAACTTCCTGTATGCAATCTTTGTGATTCCTTTCACCATAAGGGCACACAGCTTCATCATCTCTTCATCAGCATCCGTCTCAGGCAAGCTTTCAGATTCTGAGTCATCATCACTATCAGAACTTGATGATTAAGTATCAGACTTTGTGAAGAGCACTTTACCCTTGCCTTTCCTTGAGGTGGGTGCCTTGGGGGATTCTTCTTCAGCCTTAAGAGCAACTGTCCTTGACTTTCCTCCTTTCCTCTTGCTTCTTTGTTCCATCTCAAGTTCATGAGTCTTGAGCATCCCATAAATTTCATCAAGAGTTGTTTCATCAAGATTATAGTTGTCTCTTATTATTGTTGCCTTCAAATCCCAGCTTTCAGGAAGAGCCAACAGGAATTTAAGGTTTGAATCTTCAAGATCATACTCCTTATCAACCAGTGATAAATCATTCAAGAGTTTGACAAATCTATCATATAAATCAGTCAATGACTCATTAGCCTTTGAGTTAAAGTGTTCATACTCTTAAGTGAGTATTGTCTTCCTGTTCTTCTTAATCGTATCAGTTCCCTGACATCTTGTTTCCAAGGCATCCCATATCTCCTTTGCAGTCTTGCAGTTTATTACCCTGTTTGACATTACATTATCAATGGCACTATGCAGTAAGTGTCGTACCTTAGCATCCTTAGCAATTGATGCGATATCTTCAGCAGTGTAGTCACTCTTCTCCTTTGGTACTGACTTTGCCGCTTCACCTGCAACTGCAACAGCGAGCTTGGTTGGTTTGTAAGGCCCTTCCTTGATTCTATCAAGATATTCTGGATCTGTAGCTTCCACAAACATAGTCATCCTCACCTTTCATATGGGATATTCAGATGGTCTCAATATGGGAACTCTAATAGCCTCATATCGACCATGGATTTGTGTCTTTGGAGGTTCTTCAGTTTTGGTGGGCTTAGTTGGAGTTTCTACTTCAGACATGATTATTTTTGGATCTTAAACTGTTTGTGTGTTAATATATAGGCTCTGATACCACTTGTTAGGTCACACACACTGTAGAGGGGGGTGAATATAGTGTATAACACAATCAAATCGAACTCTAATAACTCAAGTAACAGAAAACAAACTTTATTCAAAACAATAAACTCTGTTACAGTATGGAACTGTCCTCTCTCAGTGATGAACAAATATCACGAGAGCTGCTAGGGTTACAATGAATAATCTTCTCAATAATGATAACACTTATAGTGTAAACCCTATGTCTGTGTTTATATACTATACAGTTACAAGATAATCGCTAATTGATATGGAATATAATTCTGCTTCCTAAAATATATCAATCAGATATCTTTTCTTCCAAGTATTCCATTCTTCACGAAATTCCTTCTTCATGCATATCTCTTCTTACATTTGTCTAGATCTTCTCTTCCTTTAATCAGCTGCCTTCCTTATCTGAATATTTCCTTTAAGTCCTGATATTATCTTCTGATAAATATCTCCTGAACCTTAAGTACTGATGACTTAAGTTCTGACTTCAGTATAAGTGCTGATTTCAGTTAAGTACTGATTTGTCCTGTTTAAGTAAGATCTGAAAACTAAACATAACTCATATTAGACATGACATTATCAAATATATCTAACATGGTATATTATATGTTGAATTTGGAGTTCAATAACATGTTCAAATTTGTGTTTGATTTTCGAATTTAAGAATTAGGGTTTATAATTAGTTTGAATGTTCTTAATTGAATGTGGACCTTTTCGATTCAAGGGTTATTAGTTGAATTAATTTATACCATAAAATAGATCGTTCAAAGAGCAATTGATTAATATAAGTTTCATGAACAGAGGATTCCGGGAAGGGGTTCATCGAAAAATCGAGCAAAACGGCGGCATAAGTTTCAGGATAAATTTCGGGGCTGTTCATCATTTGTTTGATTGATTTGTTAGTATAATTGTGTTTCTAGAAGCAAGAGGATCATTCCCTCTTATCCTGGTACATTTTTGGGCTGAGTTCAGGTGGCTGGAAAAGCTTGAAATGGCGGAGGTCGCCTTTAATGGCTTCCCTGGCCATCGACGATGAAGGAGGATGAAGAAGATGCCAAACTTACAGTTTCGTCATCCTTCTTTTTCCCTTTTTCAATAAACATCCTGTAATTTAAAAATATTACAAATATTGGATTTCTGTTTTAAAAACTTTCAAAATTTATATATATATATATATTTTAATTTTATTTTCATAAAATGGTTTTTAATATTTAAAATTCCAAATATCATTATATTTAATTCTGAAAATTATTTTTAACTCAAAAATTAATCTGAATTACTTAATTAATTAATTTTAGTTAATAATTAATTATTTAATCGGTCAATTAATTTAAAAATTATTGATTGATTGATTTAATTAGTTATTAATTAATTTTAACTGATTATTTAATTAGATTTAGTTATCTCTTTTGATTTAAAAATTCCGAAAAATAGTTTCGAGTTTTAAATATTATTTTAAATTATGTGAAAGGACTGATAATTATTAATAAATGATTTTAAAGTCAGATTCCGGTATTCGAACCCTGTTATTTATTTATCAAATGATTCTTTGATCCATTTTAATTCTGAAAATGTTCAAAAATTCGTATTAAATACCCAGAAAATCATTTTAACCCCGTTTATTCATTGAAAAGTTATTTTTATCGAATATCTTACATGCTATACGCTATATGTGATCTGATTGATGTGTAATAAGCTTATGCGTATATTGTTTAACAGTTTTTGTCGTAACTTTCAATCCGTAAGTCAGATTTGGGTGAAACGAAGCTTGTAACGAATTGAATAAAGTGAGAATAAGTATTGATAGATACTTGTGATGTTTAGTAGAGGAAGCAAGGCGTAGAAAAGGAAATCAGGTAGTCGGTGAGTAAGAGTCGATAGACGAGCACAAGTGAAGTGAAAGCGGATTGAGATAAGGCAAGTGTTCTGAACCTTTCTTGAAATACGTTGCTTAGTATTCCAAATAGTTCTGTTTTATATTGCAAGTGCTTTGAAGTTGATAAGTGGCATTTTATACCACCTGAAAAGTCTTATAATGGCTTGAATTGATGTCTTGAAATCAAGCATTTTGTATATTTGATGCATTTTTCTAGTGTTTATGCATTTCAGGTTATTACTTGCATTTGTGGAGAGATTTCATCAGGAATAAGCCTAAGTATGTGCTTGGCATTGCAAGTGGGAAGTTAGGAGCAGAACGCAGCAGAAAATGGGAGAAAATTAATTAATTTTCCACTGAGGTGCTGGGCGGCCGCTCAGCCTGGCTGGGCGGCCGCTCAGGAAGCTGGGCGCCCGCTCAGGATTGCTGGGCGGCCGCTCAGGGTCGTAAAATAAGATACTGATTTTTAGACTCCTGATTCTGTTGGACTTCCGACTTCTGAGATAGCTGGGACTTGTGGGGCTTCTATATAAGTAGTTTTCAGAGATGTTTCACGTGTAGAGAATCGTGGTATCAATCGAGGAGCAACGAGAGAAGGAAGAAAACCGTTTTAGCACATCGCAACGAAGAAGAGGAAGCATAGTTTTCTTGTGATTCTTTTATTCATTTTATCAGTGGATCCTAGTTTTCTTTACTTTGAACCTTATTACTCTTGTGACGTACTCTGGTTTTAATAAGTATTTTTATTAGTTATTCTCGTGTGTTATTATCATGTTTTCATATGAACCCATGGTGACGATGAGTTCAATCATGGGCTAATCATGATCATGGGGTCATAACAGATTTACTATAAAATTCTTTAGTTAGTTGTTTAATACCTTAGTGTGTGATGATTGTATGATATCTAGTATCGGTAGTGCTTATTCGTCTTATGTGTGTCGCGAACATATAAGATAGGGTGTTAATCTCTTTTGAAGCGATGGTGTATCTTGAGGTTTAGAACTTGCCATGCTAGCATAGGTTCATGTATGTGTATGCATGATTAGTGGGTAACTCTAACCGTTTTACTTACCCTGTGTAATCATAAGGAATAACTTGTACTTAAATCGTTATGTTGTCAAATTCTGTAGACATATAGGGTCTCAACATAATTGATGCCTATTCAACTTCTATCTTAATTGTGGATGTTTGGTAGAATGGTATTAGTACAATGAAAGTTGGCTTTTATCAGTTTTGTGTTGTTCGATTAATATCATCACCGTTACATGCTAAGGATAATAACAATAACTATTGAAGGAAGTAGTAATGAAGTTATGATCACATGTTTGTTTAATATTGTTAATTCAAGTATCAATTAAGTGTTTAATTTTTCATAGTTAATTATAGTTAATAATTAGTTAATCAATTCTACGTGTTATTGTCTTGACATTGAGAAGTAATCATACATGGTGAGTAAGTGTTACTTGAACATAATTAGTCCGAGTCTCCCTGGGAACGAACTAGAAATTATTCTATATTACTTGTGAACGCGTATACTTGCGTGAATTTTTAGCGCGTGTTTTCCGCCTAACAAGTTTTTGGCGCCGCTGCTGGGGACTCGGTGTATTTGTTTAGTTTATGTACTTACCATTAGTGGTCATTAGGATTCATTGATTAAGGCGTGTTACTTATTGTTTTTGGTTGTGTTTCAGGTACTTTAGCGAGCGTTTATACAAACACGTTCTCATACTCGCAAGAGGACTTTAGATACTGCTGAGGAGACAGACTCAGTTCTTGATATTCCGGAGAAGATAGATTTTGAAGATTCGGATAAAGAGAGTGATCAGAAAGAACCTGTAATCATGGGTGATCGTATAGTTCCGGCAGATCTAGCTCTTATGGACTTTTCTCGGCCTAAAATTGATGACATTCAGTCAAGCATCCTTCATCCGGCTATTCGGGCATTATTCAGATGGTGCAGAATTATGTTTCTTTCGGAGGTGCTGCGACTGAAGACCCCAACATGCACATCAGGAATTTTGTCGAGATCTGTAGTACTTTCAAATATAATGGTGTGACTGATGAGGCTATCAAGCTGAGGCTTTTACTATTCTCTCTGAGGGATAAAGCTAAGGACTGTTTACATTTTGAACCAGCTGGGTCCATCACTACTTGGCAAGATCTTGCGCAAAAGTTTCTGGTGAAGTTCTATCCAATGGCGAAGACTGCAGGTATGAGGAGTGCTCTTACTCAGTTTGCGCAGCAACCAACAGAATCTATGTGCGAAGCTTGGGAGCGCTACAAGGAGATGTTGAGAAAGTGTCCACATCATGGTATGCCTGACTGAATGGTGATCAATGGTTTTTATAATGGTTTGGGGGCCCAATCTCGGCCCATGCTCGATGCAGCAGCTGGAGGCGCCTTGTGGGCCAAAAGCTATACCGAGGCTTATAATCTTATTAAAACTATGGCTGCAAATGAGCATCAAAACCCAACTCAAAGGATGATGCCTGGGAAGGTAGCAGGTATTCAGGAAGTTGATGCAGCTATAGCTATTGCAGCACATCTCCAAGCGCTGTCTTTGAAGGTTGATTCTTTATCCACCTACGGAGTCAATCAGATAGCTATGGTCTGTGAGCTTTGTGCAAGTTCTTATGCTACGGATCAGTGTTCTCTTGTTAATGAATCTGTTCAGTATGTGAACAATTATCAGGGACCGCAGCAGCCTGTGCCAACAACTTATCATCCTAATAACAGAAATCATCCCAATTTCAGCTGAAGAAATACTCAGAATGCTATTCAGAAACCATATTAGCAAGGCGTAAGTAAACAGTTTAATCCACCTGGATTCTTGCAACCACAGCCTTATGCTCAAATGCAATCATATCCTCAACAAGGAGGTGCTGCTCCACCTTCTAGTCCTGATTTTGAGGAACTCAAGTTGTTGTGCAAAAGTCAGGCTGTTTCTATCAAGACCTTGGAAAATCAAATCGGTCAAATAGCCAATGCAGTGCTCAATCGTCAACCTGGCACACTTCCCAGTGATACTGAAGTACCAGGAAGGAAGCTAAAGAGCAAGTGAAAGCTATTACCTTAAGGTCTGGAAAAGTTGCTGATGCTGAAAAAGCGAAAGACGGAGAAGCTGAAGTTGTTGATGAAGAAGAGAAGCAAAAGGAGAAAGTGGCGGAACCAAGGAAGACTACTGTTAAACACACTCTGCCTGAGGGTAATACAGGGGAGAAACAACTCTATCCTCCACCACCTTTCCCTAAGAGATTGCAACAACAAAAGCTGGATAAGTAGTTCAGTAATTTTCTGGAGGTGTTCAAGAAACTTCACATCAACATACCTTTCGCTGAGGCTTTGGAGCAAATGCCTAGTTATGCGAAATTCATGAAGAGTATTCTTTCAAGGAAGGTGAAACTGGATGACCTTGATGTTGGAATTTTAACGCAGCGAGGGCATGGCAAAACACTTTTACACATAAAAAATCCAAATAAAAGCATATAAATCGTGAATAAAAATTCGAGGGATCGAATCTAACCTTTTAAAATAATTCGGAGACAATGATAAGAGATTTAGCAGTTGCTCCTCAAGTGTGAAGCACTCCACCGGTATCCACCAAGAAAACGATGTTAAGGAGGAGGAAGGAGGTGGAGAGAATTGGGTTTTCCAAACTTTTTGGGTTTTCGGGTTTGATGTGGATTAGAATAAAATAGGGTCTATAATAGTATATTTATAGGAAAAATTTTCAGCTGAAATTTTCCCATAAATAATATTATTATTATCCCATTTATTATTCTCATTAATAATTAAAACACCTTTTAATTATTAATCCTTTTTCTAAACACTTTAGAAATAATTCTCTCTCTTGATTTAATTTCCAAAAATTAAATCCTTAATTAATAATATTAAGAACTTTTCTTAATTAATTTATAATCAATTAAATCTCATTTAATCAATTATTAAATTTTCCAATTAATTATTTATTTCATAAATAAATAATTATTTAGCCATTATTAATTAATTCCTCCACCATTAAATCATTCTCTTTTTATGGTGTGACCCTATAGGTTCAATATTAAGCCGGTAGTAGAAATAAATAATAATAAAACTATTTTATCATTATTTATATAAATTCTCTAATTTATTAAATATGATTAATTAATTAATCACATTTATTCTACATCGTGAGTGATGCTTCTCAACATATCGCGACTATCCAGATAATATGAATTCACTGCTTAGAATACCAAGAACCTGTCAGTGAATAGTTACCGTACAATAAACTCCTTCTACCCTATAATGTCCCAATTAAATACAAGGCATGGATCTCGTGTCAAGCCTATCTAATTCAATCACTTGCTTACCATTTACTATGCGTAGTTCTATGCAAATTAGAAACTCCTTTCTAATTTCATTTACTCTGGCCAGAGATTCCTGAACTAGCATAAGTGGATCAGCCTTGAACATTCGCTTCCTTCACTGGAAGGGGTAGATCCTTTATTGATCATACACTATCTTCGTGTACAAATTCCAATACCCAGAAGAGCCCTAATAATTATCCCTGGAGACTAAGAACTAAACCAAAGCATAGTTCAGTGTACACAAGATGACTATGATGACCTCAAGTCTAAGGATACTTGTACAACTATCACTATGTGAACAACTGCTGACACGTGAGTGAACTCCATCAGTTGTTCAGCTGTGTGAGTCATGTTCAGTGAACTTATTCCATAATAAGCACCTACATACTAGCTATAGTGTCACCACACAAATGTCTATGAGAACAGACATCCTTCATAATGAAGCAAGCATAGTATGTACCGATCTTTGCGGATTATTAATTACCAGTTAGTAATCCTATGACCAGGAACTATTTAAGTTAAAGTTATCATCTTTTTAGGTCTCACTATTATGATCTCATCATAATCCATAAAAAGCTTTACTCTAAACTATGGTATATCTTATTTAAACACTTAAATACATAGAGCCCGTAATAAAAACAAAACAAGTCTTTTATTAATATCAATGAAATCAAAACAGATTACATAAAAGTTATTCCTAAATCCTCATATATGATTGGACTTAGGACATATTCCTTTCAATCTCCCACTTGTACTAAAGCCAATCACTCTGGTATCTAATACCCATCTTATCTTTATGACGATCAAGGTGATTTGCATAAAGTAGCTTTGTGAGTGGGTCTGCTATGTTGTTATGTGTGTCAACTCTAATTCAATACAATACAAGAAATGTTACCGCGCTCCCACTAACCCTTTTGTAGATGCATGGTTCATCTTCATTTTTGATAAAATCAAACTCTTTGATTGTCTCATCAAAACGAATGTTCCATCTTTCGAGAAGCCTGCTTTAAACCACATATGGTTCGCAGCAGCTTACACACTAGGTTTTCATTTCTCTTGGAAAGAAAACCATCTGGCTAATTGCCAGATCTCATAGTCGTAGTAAGCAGCATTCGCAAGCAAAATCCGAACTGATTTTAACAGGGCTACAGGTAAAAGGTTTCATCAAAGTCAATCCATTTCCTTTGTTTGAATTCTTTTGCCACAAGCCTGGCCTTAAAGGTCTCCACCTGGCCATCTGCTATAATCTATCTTTTGTATACCGTATACATAGATTCCTTTCCAGATTTCATGGCACTATGCCATTTCTCTGAGTCAACACTACTCATAGCCTCATTATAGGTCACAGGGTCATCATCATCAATGATCGACAACTCATTGTCATTATCAATGACAAGGCCATAATACCTCTCAGGTTGGCGAGACACTCTCCCTGATCTATGAATGGGCTGTTCCACAAAAGGTTGTTCAGTCAGAACAGGTGTTTCCACTTGATCCGTAGTAGTTTGTGCTTCTTGAACTTCATCAAGTTCAATTTTGCTCCCACTATTTCCTTCAAGGATAAACTCCTTTTCCAAGAAGGTAGCATGTCTGGAGACAAACACCCGATGATCGGTGCAAAAGTAATACCCTAAAGTCTCTTTAGGATATCCCACAAAACTACATTTTACGGATCAATATTCCAGCTTATCTGGGTCAACTTACTTGACATAAGCTGGACATCCCCAAATCTTAACGTGTTTAAGACTCGGTTTCCTTTCTTTCCATATCTCATACGAAGTTTGAGGAACAGATTTTGGAAGGCACCTTATTCAGTAAATATGCTGAGGTTTCCAATGCATAACCCCATAGGAATACTGGAAGATTTGCATAGCTCATCGTGGACCGAACTATGTCTAACAAAGTTCGATTTCTCCTTTCAGATACTAATCTGGAGGAGTCCACTGGGAGACTATACCATTTACTTTGAGATAATCTAGAAACACTCCATCAAAGTATTCACCACCTCGATCTGATCGAAGAGTTATAATACTATGTTTGGTTGTTTCTCAACTTCATACTTATATTCTTTGAACTTTTCAAAGGCCTCAGACTTGTGTTTCATCAAACACATATCTGAATCCAGATCTATCATCTATGAAAGTAATGAAGTATGAAAATCCACCCATGGCTTGCGTAGACATTGGTCCACATACATCTGTGTGTACCATTCCTAGCAAATCTGCAGCCCTCTCTCCATGTCCACTAAATGGAGACTGCAGTGCCACAATGAAGTGAGATTTTCATCATCCCTTTTCTTTTATTAGTTTGTTCAATCTGAAATAAATTATGTCACATACATACAGGCCATTATTTAAAGCACCACGTCCATAAAGAATATTATCTCTAAGAATAGAACATTCATTATTCTCAATAATAAATGAAAATCCAGCCAAGTCTAACATGGGAATAATATTCCTCACAATTGAGGGAACAAAATAACAATTATTTCAAACAATAGTCTTGCCCGTAGGCCTATGTAAATGAAATGATTCTACATCTACAGCAGCAACTCTTGCTCCATTTCCCATCAATAGAACCACCTCCTCTTCCTCAAGAGTCCTACTTCTCCTTGGTCCCTGCAACAAATTACAGATTTGAGAACCACAGGCGGTATCTAATACCCAAGTAGAAATTTGATTTAATAACATATTCATTTCTATCATGAACATACCTGAATCAGAAGCGGTAGTCTCACTACCCTTCTTCTTCAATTCAGTAAGGTAAACCTTGCAGTTCCTCTTCCAGTGCCCCACCTTATTACAGTGAAAGCAAACAACTTTGCTCTTGGGGTCTTCAACTTTTGGTGGAACCGGCGTTTTCTCACCTACTTTCTTCTTCTTGGAAGGGTTCCTCTTCCTTTTCTTAGGATTGGAACCTTCACCAATTAGAAGAACAGAACTCTTCTCAGGGGGAAAATTCGATTCCGCAGTCTTCAACATGTTGTGGAGTTCAGGCAGGCTGACATCCAACTTATTCATGTGAAAGTTCACAACAAACTGCGAGAACGAACTCGGAAGCGATTGCAAGACCAAGTCTTGGCTCAGCTCCCCATCCATGGCAAAACCAAGTTGTCCAAGACGTTCAATCAAATTGATCATCTTAAGTACATGGTCATTCACAGATGATCCCTCATACATCCTACACCCGAACAGCTCCTTCGATATCTCATATCGAGCTGTCCTCCCCGCCACATCATACAACTCTTGTAGATGCATGAGGATAGTGTGAGCATCCATATGCTCATGTTGCTTCTGTAGCTCAATGTTCACGGAAGCTAGCATGATGCATTGAGCAATATTTGCATCATTTATCCACTTACGATACACAACATGTTCATCATTATGTGCATCACTAGCAGGTTCAGTAGGCTTAGGTGAGTCAATCACGTATTCCAGCTTCTCAATCCTGAGAACAATTCTCAAGTTTCGAAGCCAGTCAGCATAATTAGGACCAGTCAATTTGTGAGCATCTAGTATGCTCCTGGGTGATAATGCAGAAGACATAACGTACAAAGTAAATCTGTAAATGATAAACACATAACAACACTTAGCAAATATTCGATTTCATTTCAAAACACTATATGAATCGGGTCTTTATTCATAAGTGGCTCCCACTAGTTTTCCTAATTTATTCAACCCCCTAAATGAAAAATTAAGCATTCATAATGCTAGTGGGAATAGGGATCCTACATTCCATTACACAACCCCGGCTGTGGCACAAAACGCCATGTAATGTTTAATAGGCAGACAACTCTTGTCAATTACATCTAATGTTATTCCCTAATCAAACTTTAGCCTCTTGAATAATTGAGTCACGGCTGTGGCACGACAAACTCAATATTCTAAGTCAAGTCTAACCCAACATTCCGTACAATTGAATCAGTCCCCAAAGGCCCACGGCTGTGGCACGTAGCGACCTTTAGATTCTTATTCAATGTACACATCTCTATGTAATAGACAAGTATTTCTTATTTCGAAATCAAAGCCCTCGGCTATGGCACGAAACAACAATGATTCAAAAATAAGAACTACTTTCTACCATGTTGGAAGGCTATGACCGATACAAGCCCGTTGTGTCATTGGCTAATTACTACTTGATATTATTTAATTTTAGAGGGATTATATTACGTTACAATCATAATCATATTATAAAGAGATTCTTCCTTTTAAATTAAATATTTCAAATCAATAATCAATAATCAGATGATTCCCAGATCGGGTGGAGCATTGTCAAGAGACGTCACTTAATAACCCTTTCTTATAGATATAAATCTGTTATTGACAGAATCATCCTTTCTCTCATATCGAAAATTCATATTCAATTACGTGTTTCACAAACACAAGAATCTCATGATTGTATTCATAATATTGTTATTAAGGTTATGAAACAATTTCACTATACTAGGTTGTCTAACAAACGCCTTATGTTCATTTAAGTCATCTAAATCTATCATCGCATGATAAAATAAGCATATATCACATATATAAACGTGAATAAACATCAAGGTAGGCATGTTACATCATCTAGCATATTGGTCTAAGCATTATACATCTCTATGTATCACATGAAGCATTTAAAATCAATTCAAACGATCAAAAACAGCTTTAAAACACTTCATGGAATATAAATAGTTCAAAACTTTTATATAAACTAAAATTGATCACTCCATTCGATCCGTCTCGGAAAAACGAATCCAACGGTATATTGCACGCCCAAAACGGATTTATGAAACTCCCAGAAAATCAATTTTAAAATCAACAGAAGGGCTGTAACGAATTACAGGAAAGCGTTACAGTACCTATAACGCATCACCGGAATGCGTTACACCCCTTTTCAGCCATTAAAGGGTGTAACGCATTTCGTGAATGAGCCACAGGTGTGTAACGCATTCCCGGAATGCGTTACACCCCTATATTTTTTTTATTTCAGCAGCCGCCAGCTTTTGTCTCGGAGTCCGCGCGCGCCTGACAGTCTGTACCTGTGCTTTGCTGTTCTATCTTTCCGTGCAGCAGCAGATAACAACAGCAGTATATACAAAAGGTATACAAATATATATATATATATACAATATATACATATATTTACTTATTTAATTACGAATTTAATTACAAGAACTTCAAAAATTCATAATAAAAAATCTATACATCATAAAATTATGAAAAAAATACCCAGACGATCTACAACACTTGTAGAACCCAGATCAACATTCAAAATTATTCTAAGAAACGATTTCTCATCAGACAAAATTAATCCATGATATAACTTGTAAAAATCATAATTAATTCATACTAGCACATAAAATTCTGAAATTTTTACCACATATCTATATGCATACAACCTATGCTCTGATACCATTGTTGGATTTTTAACGCAGCGGGGGCATGGCAAAACACTTTTACACATACAAAATCCAAATAAAAGCATATAAATCGTGAATAAAAATTCGAGGGATCGAATCTAACCTTTTAAAATAATTCGGAGACAACGATCAGAGATCCTTAGCAGTTGCTCCTCAAGTGTGAAGCACTCCACCGGTATCCACCAAGAAAACGATGTTAAGGAGGAGGAAGGAGGTGGAGAGAATTGGGTTTTCCAAACTTTTTGGGTTTTCGGGTTTGATGTGGGTTAGAATAAAATAGGGTCTATAATAGTGTATTTATAGGCAAAATTTTTAGCTGAAATTTTTATTATTATCCCATTTATTATTCTCATTAATAATTAAAACACCTTTTAATTATTAATCCTTTTTCTAAACACTTTAGAAATAATTCTCTCTCTTGATTTAATTTCCAAAAATTAAATCCTTAATTAATAATATTAAGAACTTTTTTTAATTAATTTATAATCAATTAAATCTCATTTAATCAATTATTAAATTTGCCAATTAATTATTTATTTCACAAATAAATAATTATTTAGCCATTATTAATTAATTCCTCCACCATTAAATCATTCTTTTTTTATGGTGTGAACCTGTAGGTTCAATATCAAGCCGGTAGTAGAAATAAATAATAATAAAACTATTTTATCATTATTTATATAAATTCTCTAATTTATTAAATATGATTAATTAATTAATCACATTTATTCTACATCGTGAGTGATGCTTCTCAACATATCGCGACTATCCGGATAATATGAATTCACTGCTTAGAATACCAAGAACCAGTCAGTGAATAATTACCGTACAATAAACTCCTTCTACCCTACAATGTCCCGATTAAATAGAAGGCATGGATCTCGTGTTAAGCCTATCTAATTCAATCACTTACTTACCATTTACTATGCGTAGTTCTATGCAAATTAGAAACTCCTTTCTAATTTCATTTACTCTGGCCAGAGATTCCTGAACTAGCATAAGTGGATCAGCCTTGAACATTCGCTTCCTTCACTGGAAGGGGTAGATCCTTTATTGATCATACACTATCTTCGTGTACAAATTCCTATACCCAGAAGAGCCCTAATAATTGTCCCTGGAGACTAAGAACTAAACCAAAGCATAGTTCAGTGTACATAAGATGACTATGATGACCTCAAGTCTAAGGATACTTGTACAACTATCACTATGTGAACAACTGCTGACACGTGAGTGAACTCCATCAGTTGTTCAGCTGTGTGAGTCATGTTCAGTGAACTTATTCCATAATAAGCACCTACATACTAGCTATAGTGTCACCACACAAATGTCTATGAGAACAGACATCCTTCATAATGAAGCAAGCATAGTATGTACCGATCTTTGTGGATTATTAATTACCAGTTAGTAATCCTATGACCAGGAACTATTTAAGTTTAAACTTATCATCTTTTTAGGTCTCACTATTATGATCTCATCATAATCCATAAAAAGCTTTACTCTAAACTATGGTATATCTTATTTAAACACTTAAATAGATAGAGCCCGTAATAAAAACAAAACAAGTCATTAATATCGATAAAATTAAAACAGATTACATAAAAGTTATTCCTAAATCCTCATACATGATTGGACTTAGGACATATTCCTTTCACTTGAGACCGTTGCTCTAACGGAAGAGTGCAGTGCTGTGTTGCAACAAAAATTACCTCTAAAGCTTAAAGATCCAGGTACCTTCACCATTCCTTGCAGCATTGGCAAGTTGTCTTTTGACAAATGCATGTGCGATTTGGGAGCAAGCCTCAATATGATGCCATTGTCTATCTTCAAAAAGTTGAATTTTCCTGATCCAAAGCCCACCTACATGTCTCTACAATTGGCTGATCGTTCTATTACATATCCACGAGGCATAGTGGAGGACGTGTTAGTAAAGGTGGATAAGCTCTTCTTCCCTGCAGACTTTATCATTTTGGATTTCGAGGAAGATAAGAAGATCCCCATAATCTTGGGAAGACCTTTTTTGGCTACAGGCTGTACCTTGATAGATGTGCAGAAAGGTGAACTTACTATGAGGGTGCAGGATCAGGATGTGACATTCAATGTATTCAAGGCGATGAAATTCCCTACAGAAGATGAGGAGTGCTTAAAAGTGGATTTGATTGATTCTGCGGTAACTTCAGAACTTGATCATATGATAATGTCTGATGCATTAGAGAAAGCCTTATTGGGGGAGTTTAACAATGATGATGAGGATGGCAATGAGCAACTATAATATCTAAATGCTTCTCCTTGGAGGCAAAATCTAGACATGCCATTTGAATCTCTTGGTACTTCTGATCTCAAGAATGCTGAAGGAAAGCTCAAACCATCTATTGAGGAAACACCTACTTTGGAGCTTAAACCATTGCCTGAACACTTGAGGTATGCCTTTTTAGGCGATGCATCTACTTTGCCTGTTATTATTGCATCTGACCTTTCAGGTAGTGAGGAGGAAAAGCTCTTGAGGATCTTGAGAGAATTCAAATCGGCAATCAGATGGACTATAGCAGATATCAAAGGGATCAACCCTTCGTACTGCATGCATAAAATTCTGCTAGAGGAAGGTAGTAAGCCGACTGTTGAGCAACAACGATGACTTAATCCTATCATGAAAGAAGTTGTGAAGAAAGAAATTCTGAAGTGGCTAGATCCAGGAATCATATATCCTATTTCTGACAGTTTTTGGGTGAGCCCCGTGTAATGTGTACCTAAGAAAGGAGGTATAACTGTGGTAGCAAATGAGAAGAATGAGCTCATCCCCACTCGAACAGTCACATGATGGAGGGTATGCATGGATTACAGAAAGTTGAACAAGGCCACGAGAAAGGATCGCTTCCCCCTTCCATTTATTGATCAGATGCTTGACAGGTTGGCCGGTCATGAGTATTATTATCTTCTGGATGGTTATTCGGGGTATCATAAGATTTGCATTGCACCAGAGGATCAAGAAAAGACTACCTTCACTTGTCCATTTGGCACATTTGCTTTTCGCAGAGTTTTGTTTGGCTTATGTGGCGCACCTGCCATCTTTCAGAGATGTATGATGGCTATATTCTCTGATATGATTGGAAATAATGTCGAAGTGTTCATGGACGACTTCTCCGTCTTTGGACATTCATATGATGAATGTTTGAATAATCTTCGCGCGGTGCTCAAAAGGTGTGTGGAAACTAATTTGGTGCTCAATTGGGAAAAATGTCACTTTATGGTGCGTGAATGCATTATTCTTGGGCATAAAGTCTCTAGCAAGGATCTCGAGGTGGACAAAGCCAAGGTGGGAGTCATTGAAAATCTTCCACCACCTATTTCTGAGAAAGGAATCCGTAGTTTTCTTGGTTATGCGGGTTTTTATCGGCATTTCATTAAGGACTTCTCGAAGATATCTAAACCGTTGTGCAACTTGCTCAAGAAGGATGTGCCTTTCAAATTTGATGATGAATTCTTGGCGGCATTCGAGACTCTCAAGAAGAGTTTGATAACTGCACCATTTATTACGACACCTGATTGGACATAGCCTTTTGAGATGTTGTGTTATGCGAGTGATTATGCGGTGGGAGCAGTTCTTGGGCAGCGCAAGAATAATCTTTTTCATGTGGTCTACTATGCCAGTAAGACTCTAAATGGAGCTCAAATAAACTACACCACTACTAAGAAGGAGCTCTTGGCTATAGTCTTTGGTTTTGAAAAATTTTGATCTTTTCTGCTTGGGACAAGGGTGACAGTATTCACTTATCATGCTGCCATTCGCTATTTGGTCTCAGAGAAGGATTCGAAGCCTAGACTTATTCGTTGAGTGCTCTTGCTACAGGAATTTGAGTTAGAGATCAAGGATCGAAAAGGTATTGAGAATCAAGTAGCTGACCATCTCTCTAGATTGGAGAATCCCGATTTTACTTCACATGATAAGACATTGATCAACGAATCTTTTCCGGATGAGCAGTTGTTCGCTGTTCAGGAGGAAGAGCCATGGTTCGCAGATATTGTGAACTATCTTGTCAGCAATATAATGCCTCCTAATATGAATACAGCTCAAAAGAATAAGTTTCTGCATGAGGTGAAGTGGTACATGTGGGATGAACCGTATTTGTTTAGACAAGGAGCTGACCAGATCATCAGGAGATGTATCCCATTCTGTGAGACGGAGGGGATATTACGAGACTACCATTCCACAGTTTATGGTGGACATTATGGTGGTGAAAAGACAGCAGCTCGTATTCTGCAAGCAGGTTTTTTCTGGCCTACTTTGTTTAAGGATGCACATCAGTTCGTTTTAAGGTGTGATCGTTGCCAAAGAGTGGGGAATCTTACGAGGAAGGATGAGATGTCGTTAAATGTGATGCTTAAAGTCGAGGTCTTTGATGTTTGGGGAATCGATTTCATGGGACCATTTGTCTCGTCCTGCAATAATCTGTACATCTTGCTGGCAGTCGATTATGTCTCAAAATGGATAGAAGTCAAGGCTCTACCGACGAATGATGTAAAGATAGTGTTGAATTTTCTTTATAAGCAGATTTTCACAAGGTTTGGAATGTCACGAGTAATCATAAGTGATGAGGGGTCGCATTTCTACAACCGTAAGTTCACTTCTATGATGCAGCGCTACAATGTGAATCATCATGTTGCTACTGCCTATGATCCGCAAACGAATGGTCAAGTTGAAGTATCTAATAGAGAGATCAAGCGCATTCTAGCGAAAGTTGTTTGTCCATCAAGGAAGGATTGGTCTTTAAAGCTCGATGAAGCTGTTTGGGCTTATAGAACAGCATACAAGACTCAACTTGGGATGTCCCCGTTTCAACTTGTTTATGGTAAGGGATGTCATTTACCTACGGAGCTTGAGCATAAGGCTTATTGGGCGTTGAAGAAGTTGAACCTTGATCTAGATGCAGCTGGGAAGAAGCGAATGCTTCAGTTAAATGAACTTGATGAATTTCGAATTGAAGCGTACGAGAACAACAAAATGTACAAGGAAAAAGTGAAAAGGTGGCACGACAGGAAGCTATATTCTAAGTCATTTGTGCCGGGGCAGAAAGTTCTTTTATTCAACTCTCGACTCCGACTTTTTCCTGGAAAGTTGAAATCAAGGTGGTCTGGACCTTTTATTGTCAAAACTGTGTTTCCACATGGAGCGGTGGAGATTTTTGAGAATGATCCGGGCCAAGCATTCAAGGTTAATGGTCAACGATTGAAGCATTACTATGGGGGCACGGCAAATCGGGAAGTGGTTAGTACCGTTTTATTGTCAACTTGAGCAAGGTACTCTACGTCAAGCTAATGACGTAAAATAAGCGCTTCTTGGGAGGCAACCCAAGATTTGTTATTATAGGAACCCTTAGAAGTCAGTAGCCTATCCAAAAACACAAAAAAATCAGAAAAATTGGGCAAGAATTTTTTTTTTCCAGACACCCTCTGGGCGCCCACTCAGCTCTACTTGGCGGCCGCTCAGGATGCTGGGCGCCCGCGCAGCTTTGTTGAGTGGCCGCTCAGCCCCCGACTGTCTAAATTTTTTTAGCCTTTTAAAAATCCAAAAAATATCAGCAAAATTCAAAATAAAAACACAAACCCACAACCCACGAATTCTTTTCCCATTAACCCACATTTTCTCCCTCAAACCCCACTCCTAATTAATTTCTAACCCTAATCCCTACCCTATATATACATACAACTCCTCCATATACTCTCTCATATACTTTCAACCTTAAAACTCTCTCCCATATTCAAAAACACAACTCTTAAACACTTTTTCTCAGTTTCAATGACACCCAAGAGATCACGAACTTTTGATAGCAGCAACACCGTTCCTACTGCTGATTCTTCGAGGGGAACTGCTGCGAGACCTCGTTTGTTTGATAGGGCTGCTGAGAAGGAGTATACTAGGCTTCTGGTTAAGCCAATTTTAAAGGAGAGGGGATTTTTTCCATCGGGGAGGGATGGTGAGTTGTTGCCGATGATTGCTGAAAAGGGCTGGATTTCTTTTTGTGAGTCACCGGAGGCGGTTCCGATGAGCGTGGTTCACGAGTTTTATGCGAACGCAAAGGCTGAAAAGAATGGGCTTACTGTTGTTCGTGGGCTTACAGTGGATTATCATCAGGAGGCAATTCGTCGTGTGATTGGACAGTGACAACGGAAGCCCACGGAGGAGAATTGGAATGAGAAGCCCTCCGAGGATTTTGATTTGGATTTGATTTGTGCTACTCTCTGTCAGCCGGGCATGGTTTGGAAGTTCAAGACTGGAACTAACGAGTATCATTCTTTTCCGGCGATTGCGATGAATAGGTATGCCCGTGCATGGAATGCCTTTATCTGTGCTAATATTTTTCCTACTTCACATGTACATGAGGTTACAGTTGAGCTAGCAAGGTTGTTATGGGGTATTTTGAATGAGGCGTATTATGTGGACCTTGGTGAGTTCATCTACCAAGGGATTCTGAAGTTTTTGAGGGGAACGAAGCACATGAACATCCCTTATGCATCTATTGTCATGAAGCTATGCCCAGCAGTGGGAGTTCGTTGGACTTCTCATAAGCAGTTGCAGATACCGGCCGCTCCTACTGATTCAGAGACTCTGAATGCGATGCAGGAGTGGACGGATGGAGAGCCCGAGGAGAATAGGTTGGGTTATCATCTTCCAGGAGGATGTCTAACAGCTGGTGCTACCATGGCTAGGCCGGGTCATGATGAGGAAGGCTCTTCTAGAGCTCAGGAGGGTGCTGGGATGGCTGATGCCCAGTGTATGAGGCTATCGAGGAGGATGGATGCGATGTATGAGACGCAGAGTAGGTTTGCTCAAGAGCTCACCCTTGCACTTGGGATTGCTTTCAGAGGCCTTGGAGCTGACATCCAGTGGCCCGTTTTTGGTGAGGACTCTGCTTATCCGCCTCCTGATACTCCACCCTCTGAGGGTGATGATGATGATTTCTCCGAGTAGGTATACCCTGTGTTCCTTTCTACTGCCTTCACTGGGGACATTGAAGATTTTAAGTTTGGGGGTGGTAGTTAAGGAATATTTTTGTGTGTGTGTCATGTAGTTGCATATTCATGATAGTTTAGTTCATATAATTGCATATTTTTGCCATATAGTTTTTTATTTTATTTTATTTTATAGCTTTATTTATCATGTCATTTAGCTCATGCAAATACCATGATCCCTTTTGTGTTGCTTTACCAATTGATTTGTGATATTGATGCGAGTGTAGTGATAGCGTTAGAGTGATGTTGAGTCTTGTAGGTTGACATGCATGTTAAAAACACTTGTAATTTCACTAAGTCTTAGAGTATGCTTAAGGACTAGATTATTGTCATGGTTTGATAGTTTTTGAGGTTAATCTATTGATTATGCTTAGAATTTATGATAGGTTCTTAATGATAAAAGGCATGAAAAGAAAAAAATTGGAGTAAAAATTGGAATTCATTGCTAATTGTGGCTAGGTGTCAATGGCTAGTAGCCGGCTCGTATTTTTTATGTGAGTAGTCTAGGGTTGAGCAAGATGGAGCGAAACACACTTGCTCAGAAATTTGAAAAAAAAATAGAAAAAAAGAAAAAAAGAAAAAAGGAAAAAAAAGAAAAGAGAAAAAAAGGAGTTAATGCATAATTGATCACGAGTGGGCTCTTTGGTATTCGAGTTATTAAGTTCTTAGGGGACTTTGTTTCTAGTGACCTAAGGATTTTATAGTCTGGGATCCGCTAACCTAACGCTCGCTAAATGGATGCCATTGTATAAGTCTTTTGTGGACCTCACTCATTGCACGGTCAAATAAGCATTTGTTGTTGTGTTGAATAAAGGCATGATTCCGTAATAAGCTCTAGTAATCTTGAAGTGTTATAAGTCATTTTATGCCTAGAATTTATTCTTCGTATAATCATGTGATTGCCTTGAGGATAGTCGAGTTATGATAATTGATCTAGTTTTGAAGCATATCTATTAAGCATCCGCACACACCACGTTTCTGGTTGTATGTTAGTTTGCATGATTTGATTGATCTTTATTCGCCTAATTGCATTTGTTGAGATGTTATGAGTTGGTTGGTTTAGTCCTTGTAAGGGGGATCGTTGCATTTCATATGGATTGCATTCATGCATGTTTTTGTTTTGTTTTTGAGTCTGTGACGCTTGAGGACAAACATCGATTTAAGTTTGGGGGTATGATAAGTGGCATTTTATACCACTTGGAACATCTTATAATGGCTTGAATTGATTTCTTGAAATCCAGTATTTTGTGTATTTGATGCGTTTTTCTAGTGTTGTGCATTTTAGGGTATTACTTGCATTTGTGGAGAGATTTCATCAGGAATAAGCCTAAGTATGTGCTTGGCATTGCAAGTGGGAAGTTAGGAGCAGAACACAGCAGAAAATGGGAGCAAATTAATAAATTTTCCAGTGAGGTACTGGGCGCCCGCTCAGGAAGCTGGGCGCCCGCTCATGAAGCTGGGCGCCCGCTCAGGATTGCTGGGCGGCCGCTCAGGGTCGTAAAATAAGATACTGATTTTTAGACTCCTGATTCTGTTGGACTTCCGACTTCTGAGATAGCTGGGACTTGTGGGGCTTCTATATAAGTAGTTTTCAGAGACATTTCACGTATAGAGAATCGTGGTATCAATCGAGGAGTAAGGAGAGAAGGAAGAAGACCATTTTAGCACATCGCAATGAAGAAGAGGAAGCATAGTTTTCTTGTGATTCTTTTATTCGTTGTATCAGTGGATGTTAGTTTTATTTACTTTGAACCTTATTACTCTTGTGACGTACTCTGGTTTTAAAAAGTATTTTTATTAGTTATTCTCGTGTGTTATTATCATGTTTTCATATGAACCCATGATGACGATGAGTTCAATCATGGGCTAATTGTGATCATGGGGTCGTAACAGATTTACTATGGAATTCTTTAGTTAGTTGTTTAATACCTTAGTGTGTGATGATTGTATGATATCTAGTATCGGTAGTGCTTATTCGTCTTATGTGCGTCGCGAACATATAAGATAGGGTGTTAATCTCTTGTGAAGCGACGGTGGATCTTGAGGTTTAGAACTTGCCATGCTAGCATAGGTTCATGTCTGTGTATGCATGATTAGTGGGTAACTCTAACCGTTTTACTTACCCTGTGTAATCATAAGGAATAACTTGTGATTAAATCGTTATGTTCTCAAATTCTGTAGACATATAGGGTCTCAACATAATTGATGCCTATTCAACTTCTATCTTAATTGTGGATGTTTGGTAGAATGGTATTAGTACAACGAAAGTTGGCTTTTATCAGTTTCGTGTTGTTCGATTAATATCATCACCGTTACATGCTAAGGGTAATAACATTAACTATTGAAGGAAGTAGTAATGAAGTTATGATCTCATGTGTGTTTAATATTGTTAATTCAAGTGTCAATTAAGTGTTTAATTCTCGTAGTTAATTATAGTTAATAATTAGTTAATCAATTCTACGTGTTATTGTCTTGACATTGAGAAGTAATCATACATTGGTGAGTAAGTATTAATTGAACATAATTAGTCTGAGTCTCTGTGGGAACGAACTAGAAATTATTCTATATTACTTGCGAACGCGTATACTTGCGTGAATTATTAGCGCGTGTTTTCCGCCTAACAGAAGTACTTAACCCTAAACCCTAATTCTTCTTAATGATCTTTGAGTCGTCAGCCTTGTTCTTTGTAAACCATCAATTGTTAAATTCCCAGATACAAACCACAGATATACGGTACCACTCCACAAATATATACATACCATACACTGATTACCGGAATGGATTTGCTTAACATACAAACTTTCACACCTTATACAAAATCCTTGTTCTTCTATTATCTAATTCTTGTACAGGCTGGAATGTAATCTTTATACATACCTTGTTATACCCTTATGGTGTTTACGAATCACCCTATGCTTTGAAACGAATGTTGTTTATGATTCTGTTTATTGATTTACATTATTTATTATGTTTTTATTATAGAATTGGATTGTTTTCTAAATGTGGACCAGATTCGTGGTCAGACCAGATTCGTGGTTGTATTAAGCCAATGTGTGCCTTGGATCCCGTATGTAGAGCAGAGCTGTGTGCCTTGCTCGGGGTTAGTGCGTGACTGATCATCATCCTAACCTTGGTTTTTAAAATAAAAGTGAATATCCAATTCTAATCACTGCTTAAAAAGAAACTTGATTCCTTATAATATTTTACTTGATCATTGTTCAATCTCAGTATTGTCACTATGACTTGCTGAGCTAGTTAGCTCACTCTTGCGATTCTGTTTATGTTCTTTTCCAGTTAAGAAGGAAATTATTGGTAGCGAGGATCCCCAGACAAGTATGCGAGCTAGGATTCCGGGTTGAGATGAAATAAGCTAGCTGGAGACTTTTGTTTTAGTTTTGAGTTTGAAAGTTTATTAGAATGTTTTATTTTCAGATGTAAGTTAAACTAATTGGGATTTGGAACGTTTGTAATGTAAATAAGGTTGTGGCTTGTGTGCATACTTTAACCTGTTGCGATTCTTGGTTATGGTAAGTAGGGTCATTGCATATTTATTTTCATAAACAAGTTTATGTATTGTGAGTGTGTGTGTTGTGAACCCCAAACTTCTAACCCGGGTTTGGAGGGCATCACAGATTTGATATCAGAGCTACAGGTTATAATTCACTGACATAAGCTAAAATTGTCGGGAATGGGTAGAGGGTTAGGATTATGAGTAAGAAATAGAAAGATAGGACGATGAGAGGTTGGGTGCTACTGTATATTAAGCTTTGGCATAGTTCGTGTTGTGATTCGAGATTCTTATATTGCGATCTTGATTTCCAGATAGCAGCGATGGAAGATCCTATTATTCCAGTACCATCTTATCATTCAGAGTCTTCAGTTACAGGACTGTCATCTGATCCACACCTTGTTCTTCTATTAGGTCCCAATATGTTTATAGAAGGGGGGTTGAATACAAACTTTACTGTTTAATCGAATTTAATGCGGAATAAAAAGGTGAAACAAAATTCAAGTTAAATAAAACTATTATTAAACTTGAAAGGTGTTACAACAACGGTATCGTTTACAAGGGATTAATCTCAAATAAATTATCACAAATCTAGAATAAATTTGACATGAACTTTTTATATTTTTGCAATAAAAAGATCAAATGCTAGAAGCAATTTGAGATTAAGTTCTAGGGATTTTGATCCGCTAGATAGTTACACAAGAATAAGAGAATGATTCCTAGTGGTTTGGATTTAACTTTAATGACTAGAAATTAATGAACTTGAAATGCAGTTGAGAGATAAAATATTTTTGCGGCTGTTGCTTCTTTTGTTCTTGAGTTGGTTGAAATGTATTGAATGATGTCTGTTAATGATCTGCTGTTGTTGTCATTTATAATTCACTCAATAGAACTGATTGAGCTGTCAAGACAATCTGTGAATTGGCCAGACAATCGGTGAGACAATCTGTTGATCTAGCAAGACAATCGGCATGACAATTGATTATACTGGTAAGACAACCGGCATGACTATTGAATGAACTGGAAAGACAATCAGCATGACAATTGATTGAACTCGCAAGACTTTCGGTATGATAATTGATTGTCATACCAGTTCAAATGATTGTCTTGCTGAATTAATATTGAATATAAATTCAAAATCAATTCTGAAAATTCATAATATTAATTCAGAATTAATTAATCAATTAATTCAATTAATTAATCTTTGCAGATATAATTTATTTTCTTAATTAAATTATATGACTTAATTAATTAATAGAGAATTAATACTACTCTTGAACATCAACCATTCTTCTGAAAATCTTCTGAAAATTATGAATCAATTCCACCACTTTAATATTGACACTTGATGTACTGTCTGGTTTATGAGTGACTAACTTTCGTGACATTTCTTCATGTCTTAACTTTGATAACTTGATTTTCTTCAGATTAAAACCCTGTAATTATCTGATACCCTGACAAGATCTCTGACACTTGATTAAATCCACAATCTTGATTTATATCACTGAGGCTTGATCAATTTCTTGAACTTCTTCCAGTGAATTAATTCCTCAAGTCTGTAGATGAACATTGTTTCTAAATCCTTTGACATATGTTACTTTGTGAGATCTCTTTGATGGTAGATCCACTATTTACTTGTTACATTCTTATTTGAGTTGAGTTAAATCCTCGAATAAACAAATAGGCTATGACATATGCCTTTCAATCTCCCCCTATTTGTTTGTTAGACAATAACAACAAATACCTAGAGGATAACTCAACTAACAAATAAGAAAAAGATGTAAACAGAAATGCAAAGTAAATAGCAGAAAAGTTCTGGATTATATTTAACATTTTCTAGATTCCAAAAGAAATTTACAAGTGAATACAAGATAGATGTTCCTCTAGACTGAACATATGAATATATTTGTCTATCTTGATTCATTAAGCTCTAAGCATATTACATTAAGTTTTGAGATATTTGAATTCAGTTGTCTTCACTTCTGAATTCACCTTCTTCCAAATCTTGTAGCAACTCCTTGTTATAGACATGATCCCTTTCTGAAGAGAAACTGACTGGTCTAACTGGTTGAACCCTAACTGACTTTAGCTTATTCTTAAACTGATTGTACCTTTTGATGTTCTTTTCATAATAAGCTTGAATCAGATCAGCAGCTTGAGTTTTCAACTCAGATGAGTATCCAACAGTTCTTAAATGATGTTCCATCCAGACAAGATGCTTAGCAGAGTAGTGTTTAAAAGATTGTGAATCGAGATGGCAGATTTGAAGACAGTCAGACTAAAAGAATCTTACTTAAAAGGATAAGTTGACCACTTGAGGACTAGCCCTACTAGCAAACTCTTTTAGCCTTTCACGAAGGACTTCATTCAATTCTGAGCTTCTTTTGACTTTGTTCAAAAGAACCCAAATCTCAGATAAAGAACGATTCTCAAACAACTGAAGTGATACCTTGAAAGATCCTTCACTCCGACAATATACAAAGATGCTCATTTCATTTAATGTTCTGTCAAAAGCATCTGAGATCCTTGAGATTTCAATCTTGATAGCATTCATGTACACGTCATTGTTTGGATTAGAAATTTCCAGCCTTTCGAGAAGATGTAGAAACTCCCTATCATTGTTTTTGCTCAGCTGAGGTATATCAAGTACTCTTCTTGCTTCATCCCATTTTACACCAATCTTCAGATTGACATCTCTTCTTCTTTCTTTAGCTTTAATGTCATGAAGACGTTGCTTTTCAAGAGTTTCTGTTCTTTGGATTTCTTTCTTCATGTCAATGATCTGAGATATCTTTTCAAGTTCAACTTCTTTTCTCATCACTCTGACTGCTGCTTCTGGAACTCTTTCTCAAAAACAGGGTCCACTGGAGCTTCCTCTTCCCATTCTTCAAAATTACTTTCCTCTTCAGCTTCAAAGATACCAGCTTTATCTTCCAAGACTATTTCAGTGGGAACATCAAGAATATCAAAGTCATCTTGCTCTCCACTATAGTAGACATCATCAGCCTTCCTTGTCTCTCCAGCAGAAGAATCTTTTTATTTTCCTTTTTCACTTCTCCCTTGTTTCTCCCCCTTAGTTGAGGAATCCTCTACAGATTTCCCTTTAGACCCTTCATGACCTCCATTACCTCCAGAGCCCGAGCCTCCACCAGACGGCCCTTCAAAGAAGGTCATTTGCTCTTTAGTAGGACAGTGAGAATTTTTTATCATGAAATACAAGTGCTTCATCCCTTTATTGAAATGTTCCATGCCCTTTTCTATCTTCAAGAATCTGGAAGAGTCCAGTGAATGGTTCATTTCAATCAGGTCTTCAAGAGAATTCATTCTAGTATGGAGAGAGCAAAAGTTTGAAATATCTTCGGCTGTTAAAGTTGGAGATGCCTGAATGGAATTGAGCTTGGGTACACCAATGGTCTTCAAATCTGAGATATCATTCCTGATGAGTGCCAACTGATTGTTGACAGAGGTGGAAGAAGAAGACCGTTCAACCACTTGTGCTTTGAATGTCTGAGCCTCATCCTGACTTTTAGCAAGTTGTTCCTTCAGAGCAGCAATTTGAGCTAACAGGTTTTCAGTGTTTGTGTCTGTGTATACGCTCACCTGAATATCTCTCATTTCTGGTTTGCTCAACTCACGTGCTTGTGTTTTTGTCAGTATAATTGCTCGTGAGGAGCCATCCTGTTGCTGGTCTTCTATACCCGCAATTGAAATCACCCTAGCCTCTTCAAGAGAGGTCAGTGGTGGTCCAATGGGAATTCGCGAGTCTCGATCCTCAGCCAAATCTATCTTTTTATGGGAAATAGATGTCTGAATTGCTTCAGGGATAGACGGACTGAGTTGCTCTCCACTTTCTCCAGATAAATCTGCGAGTGGAGAGTCCTGTGAGGGAGCCAGAGGTGTTGGATCTGGGAGGGGAGAAAATGACTCTATTAGAGGTGGCTGAGAGTCATATTTTCCCTCCTAAGCATGTGACTGCTCTTCTGCCGTAACTATGGCATGCACTGTAACAGACTCAATGTGCACTCCTCTCTCTGTGTCCTGAGTGTCATCTATTGGTATGTTAATTTCCATTGTGAGTAATGGAAGGGTTCTTGACTCTGTACAAGATGCCATGGCCCGATGACGAATTTCAATAGATTTATCCTGTTGAGAGGATGTCTCTAGTAACTGTTCAGTGGCCATTTCAAAGTCCATGTCCTGTTGGGAGGACAAGGATGGGCTTTCAGATGCCTCACTATATGTTCTTCTCTTCTTGGGAGGAGGTAGAGCTGAGGGTTCATCCACATCTAAAAACACACTACTTCCAACTAACCTTCTCGGTAACATTTTTGACAGTGGAGGAGAGTTTGAGATAGGTTGTGACTCTGTGTTTGGCTCTATGACCTGGGATTGAAGCTGTAGTTCTACAACTTCATGGTCAGCCCTATCAACCACTGGGGGTCTTGCATCAGAAGTAGGAATAGTTTGAGATTCAGGAAGTATTACCTGCAGTGGAAGAGCATCTGAAGTCTGTGCTTGGGTGGCTTGTACCACTGGAGGTTGAGGTTGCTGTTCATGACCGGGAAGATCAAAAACAGGTAAAGGAATGAAGTCGGCCATGAAAGCAGATACAAGTACCGGAACTTGCGTGAATTTAAGGGTTGTGTCTTGTCGTGTGTAGATCTTTTTGTTTACAGGAGGTGGTTCAGCGACTGATGAGTTTGCAAAAAGAGCCTTGTGCTCAGAAGATGTTCTGCTATAAGCATAAGAAATCGAGCATAGTAGCAAGAAACCCTACGATTCGTAGAATGATCGCGCTTGGCTGAAGTGAGACGTCTCAGAATAATGGGTAAAAGTAATTTTCCAAAATTGATCCTTTGATTGAAAACAACCGCAAGACCAATATACTGCAAATTGGAAGTGATGTTGTGAAAATTGGATTTAGTGCAGTTGGCAAACACTTTGGAAAGTGTATCGAAGAAAATATCCCATTCAGAGACCAAATTTGACTTAGACAGCTTAGTCAAATTTATCACCCCCTGATAGTGAATAGCATTGAAAAAGTTTGAAATCTCATTATCAGTGGGTAAATTAACTAAATTGTCCATTAGAAAATTTAAAGCTCTATTGATAACTGTTTCTGTTAGGTCCCAATATGTTTGTAAAAGGGGGATTGAATAGAAACTATACCGTTTGATCGAATAAAATGCGGAATAAAAAGAGTGAAACAAAATTCAAGTTAAATAAAACTATTATTAAACTTGAAAGGTGTTACAACAACGGTATCGTTTACAAGGGATTAATCTCAAATCAATTAATCCAAATCTAGAATAAATTCGACATGAACTTTTTCTATTTTTGAAATAAAAAGATCAAATGCTAAAAGCAATTTGAGATTAAGTTCTAGGGATTTTGATCCGCTAGATAGTTACGCAAGAACAAGAGAAGGATTTCTAGTGGTTTAGATTTAACAATAAATACTAGAAATTAATGTCCTGAAATATTGCAGTTGAAGATAATAAGTTCTCTGCTATTCTTTTTGTTCTGTGTTCTTCAGTTGGTTGAGATATTCAGTGTCTTCTGTTGAAAATCAGCTTCAGTTTTTAAATAATCAAATAACCCACTTGATTTGTTGGCAAGACAATCCTTTTGATCTAGCAAGACAATCGGTGAGACTATTGATTGAACTGGCAAGACTATCGGCAAGACAATCCTTTAAGCTGGAAAGACTATCGGCAAGACAATCTAAAAAGACTTGGAAAAACTTTCGGTATGACAATCCAATTGTCATACTAGTTCAAATATTTGTCTTGCTGAGTTAATATTGAATATTAATTCAAAATCATTTCTGAAAAATACATAATATTAATTCAGAATTAATTAACCAATTAATTCAATTAATCAATAAATTAATCTTTGCAGATATAATTTATTTTCTTAATTAAATTATATGACTTAATTAATTAATAGAGAATTAATACTATTCTTGAACATCAACCACTCTTCTGATAATCTTCTGAAAATCACTGAAAATTATGAATCTATTTCACCACTTCAATGTTGACACTCGATGTACTGTCTGGTTCATGAATGACTAACTTTTGTGATGTTTCTTCATGTCTTGATTTTCTTCAGATTAAATCCCTGTAATTAATTGATACCCTGACAAGATCTCTGTCACTTGATTAAATCCACAATCTTGATTTATATCACTGAGGCTTGATCAATTTCTTGAGCTTCTTCCAGTGAATTAAGTCATCAAGTCTGTAGATGAACAATGTTACTTAATCCTTTGACATATATTACTTAGTGAGATCTCTTTGACGATAGAACCACTATTTACTTGTTACATCCTTATTTGAGTTGAGGTAAATCCTCGAATAAACAAATAGGCTATGTCATATGTCTTTCAGTTTCATCAACTACATACTGTGTGTTTGCCACGGTGAATGAAAAAGAGTTAGAACAATCGAATAGAACATTTGATTTAATAGCGGAGATAACAATCGAATGATCATTTAAAAATCGAATCCATGGCTTAAATTTCTCAACATTACAATTTTCTAGATTAAAAAACCCAACATGATTATGCGAGACAATATGGAAATTGAGAGCCATTTTGAAAACAAATACAATAAGAAACACACTTTCAGAATTTTAAGAATTAAATTAAGAAAATTTGAATTAAAAATTAATTAATAATTCGAATTAATTCAATTATATTCAAAAATAAAAAATGTAACTTGTTGAGTTTTATCCCACAAACTCAGTAGAAGAACATATTTTGCAAACCCACGACACAATACCAGATTGAAGTTCAAAAATGAATTGGATTTTTGGAGAAAAGAACAAAATGAAGAACACACTCAATTAAATGAAAGAACTGATTTTTTTTAAAACAAAATGGGCAGCACTTCTGTATGTATAAACGTGTATATATATATACCCAGAAGTAAAGCTTAAGAGAGCTGAGTAAGAACTCGAGCAAAAAAAAATGGTGATTGAAGGTTGATAAAAACGAAGCAGATGACTGTTTAGATTAAACACGGGAGAGAATACCAGGGATAAGATATGATAGAAAACAAAACAAAAAAATTACAACCGCCTAAGTAGTATAACTGGTATAAAAATTTGGGATTGTCTTACCGATTGTCATACTAGGCAAAACTAGGAATTTAAAACGAATAAACTGGAAAGACAATCGATAGTCATACCGATTATCATTCTAGTACAAAATGAAAATAGAAATATATATAATATGAGTTTTATAACTGGCAAGACAATTGATTGTCATACCGATTGTCTTGCCAGTATAAAACTATACTGAAAATTAAATTAAACAAAGTTAAACTGGAATGACCTTCAGCAAGACAATTTCAATAGTCTTGCCGATTGTCATTGCAGTTATATACATAAAAACATAAAAACAATTAAAAAAAATAAAAATGCAAAAATAACTTACAACAATATTTACAATTACAGAAGAGACAAATAAAGAATAATATAAATATGGAAAAAATGCAGAAAATATTTACAAAATTAAAATATTCAGAAATAACTATATTTTAGTCCAAAAATAGATTTCTTTTGAATTTTAGCAGATAAAATTGATAGAAAAATATTTTTAGAGAAAATAAAATATTCTGAGATATTTAAATTAACAAGTTGAATAAATAAATAAGATAGGATAACAAAATTACATAGAATAAGCAAGAAATATGGTATAAATGATATAATAAATTTGCGAATGAATTTTTCAATCATGAAAAAATTCATTTGTAAATTCATTCAAGAACAGATCTGAGATATTAAATAGATTAATCACTAAAACTATTCAACATACCTAATTTACCAACTAATCTGGTAAATGTGGATTCATTAAGAGGTTTAGTGAAAATATCTGCTATTTGTTCTTCTGTTGGAACAAAAAATAGTTCAACAGTACCATTCACGACGTGCTTTCTAATAAAATGATACCTGATGTCGATGTGCTTGGTCCTTGTGTGCTGCACAGGGTTGTTGGTGATGGCTATTGCACTTGTATTGTCAAATACAATAGGAATTTTGTTCAATACAGAGCAATAGTCCCGTAGCTGTTTCCTAATCCACAAGATTTGAGCACAGCAACTTCTAACAGCGATATATTCAGCCTCGGCCATTGAGTTGGAAACTGTTTGCTATTTCTTGCTGTACCATGAGACTAGCCTGCTACCTAGGAATTGACAACTCCCTGAGGTGCTTTTCCTATCAATAACACTTCCTGCATAATCTGAATCTGTATATCCAAGGTTAAAACCAGATTCTTTAGGGTACCAAATACCTAGATTTGGTGTTCCCTTAAAATATCTCAAGATTCGTTTTACAGCAACGAGATGAATATCTCTAGGATCCGCTTGGAACCTTGCACATAAGCATGTAGCATACATAATATCTGGTCTACTTGTAGTAAGATAGAGTAATGAGCCAGTCATACCTCTGTAGCTTGTGACATCTACCTTAATGGAGTTTTCACATGGTCCAAGCTTGACAGCTGTAGATGACGGAATCGATGCTGATGTAGAATCCTCTAGATTATACTGTTTGAGGAGTTCCTTGAGATACTTGGATTAACAAATAAATATTTTATCTAACCTTTGATTTACTTGTAATCCGAGAAAGAACTTCAGCTCTCCCATCATGCTCATTTCAAATTTGCTATGCATTAACTTAGCAAATCTCTTACAGAGACTATCATTAGTAGACCCAAATATTATATCATCCACATAGACTTGGACTAATATAGTATCATTCTTATACTTTTTAGAAAAGAGAGTTTTGTCTATGACACCTCTAGTAAAGTAATTTTCAATAAGAAATTTAGAAAGAGTGTCATACCATTTTCTCGGAGACTGTTTGAGACCATAGATAGCCTTGAAAAGAAAGTAGACAAAATCCAAACGATCTGGATCTTCAAAACCAGGAGGTTGCTCTACATATACCTCTTCATCCAACTTTCCATTCAGAAAGGCACTATTGACATCCATTTGATAAGCTTTAAAGTTCGAGAATGCTGCGAATGCCAGATATATCCTGATGGCCTCAAGTCTAGCCACTGGAGCATAGGGTTTCATCATAATCAATGACTTCAGCTTGAGAATACCCTTTAGCTACCAGACTTGCTTTGTTTCTTGTAACCACACCATCTTCATCTAGTTTATTCCTGAATACCCACCAAGTACCAACAGCTTTCTTGTGTGTAGGTCTAGGTGCCGGTTTCCAGACTTGTTGATGTTCAAACTGATTGAGTTCATCTTATGTTAGGTCTCACACACTGTAGAAGGGGAGTGAATACAGTGTTTATCATAATCAAATCGAATATAAGAACACAGAAAACATATTTTATTTAACATAATAAATTCTGTTACAATATGGAACTGTCCTCTCTTAGTGATGAACAACTTATCACGAGAGCTGCTAGGGTTACAATAAATAATAACTTCGATTATGATAACACATATAGTGTAAACCTTATTTCTGTGTTTATATACTACACAGTTACAAGATAATCTCTATTTGATATTGAATATGATTCTGTATCCTAAAATATATCAATTAGATATCTTCTTTTCCAAGTCTTCTACTTTTCATAGAAATCTTCTCCATGCATATCTCTTCTTTATTTAGTCTTGATCTTCTTTCCTTTCAATCAGCCTTTCCTTAACTGTTCGTCTTCCCGCACTTAAGTTCTGATATCCATCTTCTGATAATTATCTCCTGATAATTTAAGTACTAATATCCTTAAGTTCTGACTTCCAGTAAGTGCTGATTTCAGTAAGTACTGATATTTCCTGTTAGTTAAGATCTGAAAACTAAACATGAAACACATTAGACATGACATCTCAAATATATCTAACAATCTCCCCCAACTTGTAAATTAGCATAATATACAAGTTCAATATATATTTGATGATGTCAAAAACATTAAGTACAAATGCACATGAGAATTTGACTAAGAAACTACAACTTACAGTACTTGTAGCTTTTACCATCCTTAAAGTCTGATATCTGCTTTAGACTGTATGTTCTTCAGAATTTAGCAGTTGCAGTCCCTGACTTGGCTTCATTATGTGATCTCTTTAATATCAGGAGTTGTCCTTAGATAATTCTTCAAAAGACATCTCTTAGAATATGCAAGTTCATTCAACATCCTCCTTTTGGCTTCTTTTAGCTCAACTGTATCTTCACTTATCTGAAAGATAGCAGCTCTGAGATCATTGAGCTTTTCCTTTCTTATATCCTCATTAAGTCTGATATAATAGGCTTTGTCTGATTCTATGTTGAATTCAACATCCCTATAACCCAGAAATGTAGTAACAATCTTTGCAGTGTTAGGCTTCATTTCAACAAATTTTCCATCATGAGCTCTGTACTTAGGATAGTATGAGCTGTCAGACTTTATCCTGTAAAGTTTCTTCTGTCTCTCAATATTAGACCTTAAGAATTTGGCAGCATCATCTGTAGACTTGTTCTTTACTTGAAGCAAATATAGCACATGTTCCAAATCTTCATAGTACTTCAAGTTAATAACATCCTGCCTAATCTGGAATACCTTCACATCTGTCATGAAATATAACATAACCTGTTCTTTCAGTGCAGAGTGGTAAACCATCTGTACAGACTCCAATTGATCCAATCTTTCAGGAGTTGTGCCTATTCCTGGTTCAGACAGAGATGTAAGATCTAGAGTTGTGTTGCTTACTCTTCTTTCATCAGCATTTCCCAAACCAGTTTTATCTCTTGCCTCCTTTCCTAGAAGCAATCTACTCTGAAAACCTCTTGATGTACTCTTCAGAATTTGAGCAGATTATTAACTTGGGTAAATCCTGGTAGAGTAGTTGAAGGTTTAACATGAGCAATGTCAGAGGTTATTCCCTTATCTCCTGATGTCAAGCTAACTTGAGCTGTGTCAGAGGTTGCTTGCTTCCTTGTAGCATCTGAATTTACTAACTCCTGACTTTGAACAACTTGAGCTCTGTCAGAGGTTGTTTGAGAATCTTTCTTTTTCTTCAAAATTAGATCAGTATCTTCATCAGCATCTATTTGTTCATCCATAGTTGGCATGTAAACACTTACAGGTTCATCAACTTTACCTTTGCCCTTAAACTTTGGATCATACTCCACTTGTGATTTGGCTTTAGATGCCTCAGCACTTATTCTTTCTTTAATCACAATGCCTTTAGCCTGTGGAGGTTTCTTTGCTGTTGCAGAAGCTTTAGACTTAGATTATGACTTATCAATTACAGCTTTCAGACTAGCTTCTTCTTTTTCCAGCATTTCAAGATTCATCCCAGGATTTTCTTTAAGAAACAGCTTCTTTGAGATCTCTTCATCAAGATCTTCAGGATTGACTAGAACTTATTTACCTGAGCTTGATTTCTTTCTAGCATCAGAACTTAGCCTTTGACTTGTAGTTCTGTCTTTCTGTAATGAAGAGCCTTTTCTTTTTCTTTGACCTCCACCCTTTTCAGAGTTTCCCTCATCTTCATTTTCATCATCTTTTTCTCTCTGTGATTTAGTAGACTTGCATTTGGACTTAATTACTTTCTCCCCCTTTTTGGCATCATCAGGAAGAAGCAGGGAGACAAGCAATTCTACAGAATTTTGAAGTTCATTGAGCTGAACTTGTTGAGCAACTTGATTTTGTAAAAGATCAGAAATTTGAGTTTGCTGCTTGTCTGGAGACTTTTCAATATTTGCTAAACGGTCAAAGTTAGGCTTGAAAAACTTCTTCTTCTCTACTTTGATCTTCTCCGCATCCTCTTGCAATTTATTTCAAATTTTGTCCAGCTGGTCGTGAGTTGCTGAGTGTTGACCTTGAAGGTGCCTTGTACTCAGTGCTGTAACTCTAAGATGTGTCTTGAAATCATCATTGGCAAACATCTCACCAGCTTTTGTCAGATGTTCAGAAAGAACAGCTGCATTAGGGACAAATTCAACATTACTCCAGTCTTTGATCCACTCTTGCCCTCTTTGAGTCTCACTCCAAGGAACTGGAGGAGCCCTTTCTACAAACTTCTCGATAAAAGCAACCTTAGAAGCTGGTGTTAGAGGAGCATGTCCAGATGGACCAGCTGCATCAGCATCTACATTAACATCAGCTTCATCAGAGTTTGCAGCAGGTAGTGCAACAAAAGTGGCCGAATCTTCACTATTATCATATGTTGATAAAATGACTGTATGAGAAACAATTGGAGATCCATCTCCATGATCATCAGAATTTAGCCCTGGAATGGATGGAGGAGTGTGCTGATGAAGTTGTGTAGTTGGTGGAGCTTCCAGATGCAAAACCTGAGGCACTTCCAAGTTATGGATGTCAATTTCATCACTTGGCCCCTGGTTATCAGCATGTACTGGAGATACTAGAGGTGTGGGAATATGAGTTATTTCTGGCTTATGAAGTGGAGAGTGATGAGTTGCATGAAGGTCTAGATCAACACTTGGAGAATTGTGAGCTTCAATAGGGTCTTGTGAGATCAGAGATTCCTGACCCCCTTCCTTAGCTGCTGCTTCCATTCCTTTACCAGAATCTGCAGGCCTTTTTGCTAATGTTTTAAATCTTTTTGATTTTGAAGAGACTGTAGGAGCTGCATCATCAGAATTAATTGTTCTAGGCCTTTTCAGGGACCTAAAACTCCCAGTCTTTATATCTTTCTGAGAAGAGACTTTCTCAGCTGCAGGAACAACAGATTCTGTAAGTTGAACCTGTGCCTCATCATCTGATTCATCTCTCAAGATGATCCTCTTTCTTTTCTGTTGTGAAACTTTCTTAGATCTTGATGTTGTTGCTCTAGCAGAAGAAGGCTGCACTGTAGTATGTGTTGATGGATAATGAGCATATTCTGATGTTTGTGTTTGAGGAGGGATATGAGTAGGTTCTGATAATTGTGGTTGAGGTTGTGGCTGAGTTTGTGGTTGATGTTGTGGTTGTGGTATATCAGGATAAATTACAGAGTATTTTGCAACATCAGCATTTACCAGGGCTTGTTTGACAACTAAGGGAATTCTAAGAGGTCTCAAAATTGCCTTTTTGTTATCAGCATTTAGTAAATCAGTAAAAGCCCTTTTGGCTAGCTTAAAGGATTCTAAGAGGTCACCAGCTAAGATAGGTTCATCTTCTGTACAGTGACTATAAATTAATTGATAGAATTTAGCAAAATAGACAATATTCCTATCCTCTTTCATTCTGTCACCAACAAAGCATAGCACAGTTCTAGCAAAATCAAAATGAGACTGATGGAGAAGAGCATACCCAATTTTTTGAGACAAGATTGGAATGGCATCAAAATTTGTACATTTGTTACCAAATGCCTTTGTGATGCAGTCAAAGAAAAAGCTCCATTCTCGGCGCATGTGTGCACGTTTGAGTTGACCCATTTTTGCTAAACTTTCTTCATAGCCCAAATCAGCCATCATTTCCTGAAGCAGTGGTTCCTCAACAGAAGCATTAAATTGAACATTTCCTGGTAAATGGAGAGCCTTGCAAACCACTGTCGGAGTAACAACATAATCCTCCTCATTTGCTGTAAAGACAATACTAGGAGATCCACGCTTACCACCATCATCATAAACACCTGTTCTCCAGAATGTCAGCATTTGTGATCCAGAAAAACTTGATGGTTGAGTCAAAGCGTATCCGATTTCACTATTAGCTAAGAAGTCCTGAACAAAGTGAAGTTCTGACGGAGCTTCTTGCGTGGAAAGAATGGCAGCATAGTTATTAGGAACAAACTTTACTCCATTGAAGATAATATCTTTAGGTGCCATTGAGAAATCAGTGTAAAATTTGAGTGTCTGAAAGGTGTTCGAGAAAATGCCTGTGTGATAAATCGTCAGAAAATAGTGAGGGTATAAGAGTAAAAAGAGAGAGATAGAGTATAAAAGTGAATAAAAGATGTTACAATCTTTTCTCTCTTTTACTTATACATGGTAAAAGATAACCGTTGAGACGAATATGAAAGGTCTTTGAACACCTGTCAGGCATGCAGCAGTAAAAAATAATTAATGGGCACGAGTATTCAGTAATCATTACTTATCACATGCAGTTTTTAAGGAGAAAAATTGTCCCACTAACCAGGTAATCCCATTAATCAAGTAATCCCATTTAAACAATTATTCTGATAAAATAATCCCATTTAAGAATAACAAACAATAAACCAAACAAATAAACACTACCACGTGAGAAGCACAACTTGATTATTATCAGAATGTAAAGGGTCATCAGAATATGAAATGACTCAGAGACAAAATCTTGAAATAAAGTAAAATTTCATTAATATGTCAAACGAATACATTTCATGAAACTTAAATTACATGCAGAAAATTACAAGATTGCCCTAGTCTAGAATCCCTAACATCAACAGCCTTAGTCCTAGTCTAAAAGACTGACAAAGCTGACAGTGAAGAGAAACAGGAGGATAGAAATTAATTCTTCTTCCTATCTTCAATAAAAAGAATAGCAAGACGAATGATTCTCTCATGCTGACGAAGAAAACGGAGATGAAGATCTCTTTGAACAGTCAATAAATCATTTTTAATAATTTCTGGAAATTGAATCCAGAGATTAGAAGGAATGTTGTTGATATGATAACGAATTGGAACTCTATTGTTCCGAATAGTCACCTTGTCTGAGCCATAACAGTAAAACCAACCAAACTGAGTCATTGTTTGAGAGAAGAAAGAATTGGTTTTTACTGAAGGATTATCGGTCAGTTATATAGACAAGGGAAGACCAAGGGATGCAGGGAATGTGAAACGAAAAGAAGGAAAGCCTCGCCTCCCTAGACCGATGAGTAATTATGACAGCCATAAAAAGTTTAAGACAAGAGTTAATGAGCACACGAAACAAGTAACAATTACTGTGCATATACGAGTACCACTAACCCAAATATTTTTGACTGTTTATATCTCACCCAAACATATTCTGATTTTAAATATGACTGTTTCAGATTTAACCACAAATAAGTCAAGTAAAGAATAAGGATTTAATATCAGAACTTAGACTTATATCAGAACTTAACAGTCATCAGAACATGGCTCCTTAACTCGAAAAGTGAATGTTTTATTCCTGTAATTCTTCACACAAGTACTGATATGGTTTCATCAAAACTTAATCATCAGAACTTCCATCAGAACTTGTCCTCAGAATTTATGCAACTGACACTGAAACTATTCATCTAAAATAACATTTATCACCACAGTAATTGTCATTATTCATATGGAGTGTATGTGTGTGCAGTAAGCTAAATATCAGATAAAGATTAAAGTCTGTTTCACTTCAGTACATCTTAGAAATAAGGCTTAAATAAGAACTTTGCTCAAGATCTGTCATTATTTTGAAGGCTACTATAGAATGAGTTCATGCATGAGTCCACCTCAACTGTTTTGTGCTCATTTTATGCATCTTTTGAAATTCCATTTTACAGTGGCACCAGTGTAAGTGAGTCATGACTGCTTATCATAATTTATGCTATTATCAGAGTATTCCTCCAGTAATCAGAGAATGTGAAAAGTCACCAAGAAAATTTTATTTTGCTTTTCTTATACATATAACTTAATACCAGCAATGCACTTGGGTCTTCCCTTCCACATTTTTACTCTAGATCTCAAAGGAGTACCTGATTTTTATTTCTTTTCTTTTCTTTTTCTTTTGATAAGTGAGGCTTATCAGCACTTAGTACATCCATCAGATTTACCAACATCAGAACTTAACAGATAAGAAGCACTATTCTAGTTTTTGACTTAGTAACAAGATACAAAAAGTAAACTTTAACTAAGCTCAATATCATAATTTGCTTGTGTTAAAAGATTTCCACATAAATAATTACTTCAAACATGGGATCTTTAGTATATTAAAGACTACTAGGTCAGCATCTAGCACGGTTATCCTCATTGGATTGAATAGTCACAGAAACAGTCATATCACTATCAGAGTTTAGAAATTCACATCAGACAACAATCAGCACTTAGAAAATGTCTAATTAAGCACGGAATACACAAAGATAGTAATATATAAATACTGATCATAAAGTCTGATGTATCAGAACATAAACTAAGCAGATTTAGAGAAATAACCTGAAACCATTCCAAGTTCATTTACCAATCTTGTAAAAGTAGCTTCACACAGTGGTTTTGTGAAGATATCTGCTAGTTGTTGATCTGTTGGAACAAAATGCAATTCCACTGTACCTGCATCCACATGTTCCCTCATGAAGTGGCACCTAATGCTGATGTACTTTGTCATTGAGTGTTGAACTGGATTACCTGTCATAGCAATAGCACTTTGATTATTACAGTAAATAGGAATTTTAGAAAATTCTAACCCATAATCCAGTAACTGATTCTTCATCCAAAGAATCTGTGCACAACAGCTTCCTGCAGCAATGTATTCTGCTTCTGCAGTTGATGTGGAAATTGACTTCTATTTCTTGCTAAACGAAGAAACTAATCTGCCTCCAAGAAATTGGCAGCTTCCACTTGTGTTTTTCCTATCAATTTTGCATCCTGCAAAATCTGCATCTGAGTAACCTATTAGCTTAAAGTCTGATTCTCTAGGATACCACAATCCCAGGTCAGCTGTACCCTTAAGGTACTTGAAAATTCTTTTCACAGCTGTTAAGTGAGGTTCTCTTGGATCTGCTTGAAATCTTGCACAAAGACAGGTAGCATACAGGATATCAGGTCTACTTGCAGTTAGATAGAGTAATGAGCCAATCATACCTCTGTATTCAGTAATATCTACTGATGTACCAGTATCCTTATCCAATTTTGTTGCAGTGGCCAAAGGAGTGGATGCACTCGAACAATCTTGCATTCCAAATTTCTTCAACAAATTTCTGGTGTACTTAGATTGACAAATAAAATTTCCTTCTTCATTCTGCTTGACTTGAAGGCCCAGAAAATAGCTAAGTTCTCCCATCATACTCATTTGATATTTTGACTGCATCATTTTGGCAAACTTTTTACAAAGTCTGTCATTTGTAGAACCAAAAATGATATCATCAACATATATCTGCACCAAAAGTAAGTCCTTTCCATGGTTCAGATAAAACAATGTTTTGTCAATAGTCCCTCTGTTAAATCCACTTTCCAGAAGAAACTGAGCTAGTGTCTCATACCATGCTCTTGGAGCTTGCTTAAGGCCATAAAGTGCTTTGTCAAGTCTCCATTAAGAAAAGCATTTTTTACATCCATTTGAAAAACTGTAAACTTTTTGTGAGCAGCATAAGCCAAAAATATCCTTATGGCTTCCAATCTAGCAACTGGTGCTAATGTTTCATCATAATCAATTCCCTCCTATTGAGAGTATCCTTTTGCAACCAGCCTTGCTTTATTCCTTGTAATTATGCCATCACTATCAGTTTTGTTTCTGAACACCCACTTTGTACCAACAACAGATTTGTTCTTTAGTCTTGGCTCTAGGGTCCAGACTTTATTTCTTTCAAATTCATTTAACTCTTCCTGCATTGCTTGCACCCAATCAGCATCTTGAAGAGCTTCTTCCACTTTCTTTGGTTTAGTCTGAGAGAGAAAAGAGTGATAAAGACATTCATTTGATGTAGCTGTTCTAGTTCTGACACCTGCATCAGGATTTCCAATAATTAAGTCATGTGTATGTGCTTTAGTCCACTTCCTTGCAGATGGAAGATTTTCTCTAGAACTGGATGCTCCCCCATGATCCATGCTGTCTTCATCAACATTTTCTGATGCTCCCCCTGAAATTATGCTCTCTGAGTTAGATCCTTCAGAATTTGAGTTTCCAGAATTATCAGCACTTGAGTTTCCAGAAGTATCAGAACTTGGCCCATCAGAACTTGATGAATCAGAACTTGAAGAGCCTGTTCTAGGTTCTGATGCTTCTTGAGATATGGTTGTATCTTCAGTATGCTCCCTCTGCACATGTGCATCTTCCTTTGGCGTAGTCACCACAATTTCAATTACATCAGAGTTTAATCCATCAGAGTTTGCAGTATCAGGATTTAGACTGTCAGGATTTATTTTGAGTAGCACGTCTAGTTCTGACTCCAACATCTGGATCACCAATAATTAACTCAAAAGGATGAGATTTATTCCAGACGGTCTGTCTTGGAATATTTGATCTTGAAGATTCGCCTTGAAATATGTTGGGATGTTGTGTCCTACTAGTTGATCCTTCAACATCTCCCCCTGAGTTGTTGCCAGGTTGACTTGATGATTCTTTGTCAGTAGCAGTGGTATTTCCATTGTTGCCAATATTTCCATCACCATTACCTTGAGCATCATCATGATTAACAGGTTCTTTACTAGCAGCAACCTCAGGTTCTTGATCATTTTCTAATTCTGAATCTGACATATCATCAAACTTCAATTTCTCAGAAGGATCTTCAGTTTGGATACTTGGAAGTTTAGTGTCATCAAATGTAACATTGACACTTTCAGATACTTTGTGTTGATCAATGATATACACCCTGTATGATCTTCTTCGATAACCAACAAAAATACTCTCATATGCCTTTGCCTCAAATTTGCCACAACGATCATCTCCATCCTTGAGCACAAGCATCTGGCACCAAATACATGAAAGTATTTGATAGAAGGTTTCTATTCATTCCTAATCTCATACGGAGTCTTCATGAGGTCCTTGTTGATTAGAGTTCGATTCTGAGTATAACATGCAGTATTGACAGCTTCAGCCCAAAAGTACATTGGAAGACCTGATTCACTTAACATAGTTCTTGCAGCTTCAATCAATGTACAATTCTTCCTTTCTACCACTCCATTCTGCTGAGGGGTTCTAGGAGCTGAATATTGTCTGGTAATCCCTTTGTCTGTACAAAATCCATTGAGAAGTAAATTCTTGAATTCTGTTCCATTATCTGACCTTATTACTCTAACAGGGATATTAGAATCTAACTCGATCAACTTGATATGATCAATCACAACTTATGGTATTTCATCCTTAGAGTGAAGGAATAAAACCCACATATACTTGGAATAGTCATCAACTATCACAAGACAATAACACTTCTTTGACATCGAAAGAACATTAATTGGTCCAAACAAATCCATGTGCAATAACTGAAGAATACCAGTTATGGAGGATGTGTCAGTGCCTTTGTGACTTGCTTTCTTTGACTTTCCTTTCTGGAATGCCTCACACAGTCCTTCTGGGGAGAATTCCAGTTGAGGTAGACCTCTGACCAATTCTCTCTTGACAAGATAATTCATTATTTTGAAATTGAGATGGGAAAGTCTCTTGTGCCATAGCCAACTCTCGTTTGACGATGCCTTTGCATAGAAACAATTGACTTCAGGATTGCTTCCAGAGTTCATGTCAGCTATGAACAGATTTCCTTTCCGGATTCCCATCAAGGAGGGTTGTTCACTTTTCTTATGCAGGATTTGACACTTCATCTTGTCGAATAAAACATAGTAGCCCTTGTCACAGAACTGACTGATACTAAGCAGATTGTGTTCAAGTCCTTGCACAATATACACATTATCAATAATAACATTTCCAGCTTGCAAACAACCATTTCCCTCAGTTAAACTTTTGCTGTTATCTCCAAAGGTAACCATTGGGCCAACTTTCTCAATCACATTTGATAGCAGGGCTCTATCTCCGGTCATATGTCTTGACGATCCGCTGTCAAGAATCCACACTATCGGTTCCACCTGTTTAATGCCCTGCAATAAAATGGATTAGACCTTCTTCGGAACCCAAACTTGGTTGGGTCCGGCATACTTGTAGAATTGGCCTTTATCAGGCAAAATACCATTCTTAACTTTTATGTTCTCAACTTTCTCAATGACTGGACATTTGACCTTGTAAACAACCTTAATAAATTTCTGTTTAGGCTTAGGCACAAATGTCTCCTTTCTAGCCTTAGGAGGACTAGCAGTCTTAGACCTATTATGCTTCCTATTATTCACATGCTGACGAGGAGTAGTCTTATCACTAGAAACATGCTTACCATTAAAATAAGCATACATCAAATTAAAAGCACAAGACATGTAATTAGGAACACCACATACTTTATGAGAGAGATTAACAACAGGCAAATTATTCATGGTAGACATGGCATTTTTGTTATCCAACTCATGTGTGTCAGAGTTAGTCTCAGTTGCTTTCACAACTTTGACTGGAACTTTCGACACACTTGGCTTGGAAACAACCTTCTCATTAGCAAGATCTTCAGCACATATATCTTCTTGAATAATAAAGGAGGTCTCATCAAATGGTTCATCAATTGATTCTTTATAGAGGGGTTTATCAACACCCTTAAGCACATGTGGTACTTCCCTACCTTTAGCACATACATGAGGAGGGGAGTCTATGCCTAATTCTCCAATAGCAACATTGTAATCAAAGCCTATTCCAGATGTTTGATTAATAGCTTGCTTATTGTAGAACTCTTTAGCCTTCGAACAAGAATTAAAGTAAGCTTTAACCTTAGTCCCAAGACCGATGATCTTGTCTTTGAGAATAGTTTCGAGTTGTCTATAACAGTTAACTCTATTCTCTAGAAAATATACTTGTTCTCTTAAATTGTCTTGATTAATGAGCATAAGTTTTAATTCACTGACCTCTTTCTTAAGGTCTTTGATATGTTGAATTAATATTTCACTATCACGACGAGCATAATCTAAGAAACCTCCTAGATGATAAACTAATTCAGCATCAATAAATTTTACCTCTTTTCTTGATGATGAAGTATTTCCATCAATAGCCATAAGAGCAAGATTCCCAACTTCTTCATCTTCACTATCAGTATCATCCCAGCTTCTTCCCTTTGCCAGGTAAGCCCTTTCAGATGTTAGGTCACACACACTGTAGAAGGGGGTTGAATACAGTGTTTAGCACAATTAAATCGAATTAAGAACACAAGTATGAAACACAGAATAATCTTATTAATAAAACAATATTACAATGGAACAGTCCTCTCTCAGTGATGAACAAATATCACGAGAGATGCTAGGGTTACAATGAATAATATTCTCGAATTAGATAACATAATAGTGTAAACCCTATGGTGTGTTTATATAGACACACATTTACAAGATAATCTTCTAATTGATATCGAACATAAGTCTGCATCCTAAAATATATCAACTAGTTATCTTTTCTTCCAAGTATTCTATTCTTCATAGAATTCTTCTCCATGCATATCTCTTCTTGTTTTAATCTCGATCTTCTTTCCTTTCAATCAGCCGCCTTCCTTATCTGAAAGTCTCCTTAAGTCCTGATATTATCTCCTGATAAATATTTTCTGATAACTTAAGTTCTGACAACTTAAGTTCTGTAATCTTAAGTCCTGACTTCACTATAAGTTTTTGACATGACATGACAAATATATCTAACAATCTCCCCCAACTTGTAAATTAGCATAATATACAAGTTCAACAGATATTTGATGATGTCAAAAACATTAAGTACAAATGCATGAGAATTTGACTAGATAACTACAACTTACAGTCCTTGTAGCTTTACCATCCTTAAAGTTTGATATCAGCTTCAGTCTGTATACATTTCAGAATTTAAGCAGTTGTAGATCTTTGACTTGGCTTTAATTTCTGATCTCTTTGATGTCATGAATTGTTCTGAGATAGTTCTTCAAAAGTGTTCTCTCAGCATATTCAAGTTCATTGACCATCTTCCTTTTAGCATTTTTGAGTTCAACTGTATCTTCACCAGTTTGGAAGATAGCAGCCCTGAGATCATTTATTTTAGCTTTTCTTATATCCTGATCTAGTCTGATGATATAGGCTTTATCAGACTCTAGATTGAATTTAAGTCCCTTAATACCAGAAAATGTAGTGATGATTTTAGCAGTATTAGGCTTCATTTCAACAATATCTCCACTGTGAGATCTGTATTTAGGACAGTATGGGTTGTCAGACTTTACAGAGTAAAGCCTCTTCTGTCTTTGAATATTTGATATTAAATAACCTGCAACACCATCTGTTGATCTGTTTTTCAAGTAGAAATAAAACATGTTCCAGTTCTTTAAAATACTTCAATGGAAAAGCATTCTCCCTGATCTGGAATACCCTCCCATCTGTCATAAAGTATAACATGATATCTTCTTTCAAAACAGAGTGGTAAACCATTTGTACAGATTCAAGTTGATTCAATCTTTCAGGAGTTGCTCCTACTCCTGGTTCACTTAAGAAAGTTGGATTATTGGTAGTATTGTTTATTCTCTTCTCTTTAGAACTATCCAATCCTGATTTGTCTCTTGCTTCCTTTCCTTGAACAACTCTTGCTTCAAAACCACTTGATAAAGTCTTCAAAGGTTGAGTCTGTTGAGCTTTTGTGAATCCTGGTAGTAGCATCTTTGAAGTTTTAACATGAGCAATGTCAGAGGTTTCCTTTTCTTTATCTTCTGATATCAAGCCAACTTGAGCTATGTCAGAGGTTGCTTACTTCACTGTAAAATCAGATTTTACCAAGTCCTGATTTTGAACAACATGACCTCTGTCAGAGGTTGTTTGAATATCCTTCTTCTTCAAAATCAGACTAGTATCTTCATCAGATTTTCCTTCTAGATCCATGATTGGAATGTATACCTTTACAGGTTCATCAATTTTTACTTTACCCTTGAATCTTGGATCTACCTCCACTTGTGATTTGGCTTCGGTTGCCTCAGAATTTGACTTTTCTTTTATCACAATGCCCTTAGGCTTAGGTGGCTTCTTTTCCATGACTTGAGCTTTAGACTTTGACTTGACATTTTCTGCTTTAAGTCTGGCTTCTTCTTCCTTCAGACTTCTAATATCCATGCCTGAATTGTGCTTTAGAAATAGTCTTTTGGAAATCTCTTCATCAAGTTCCAGAGTTTGATCACTAGAACTTATTCTTTTACCAGTATCATAACTTATTCTTCTCCCAACATCAGAGTTTGATCTCTGTATAGAAGTTTCAGCTGTCCTTGATGAAGAACCTTGACATTGACCATAACCTCTACCCCTTTCAGAGTTTCCATGGTCATCATTTCCATCATCCTTACCCTTCAGTACTTGACTAGATTTACATTTGGACTTAATCACTTTCTCCCCCTTTTTGGCATCAGCAGGTAGAAGAAGAGAGACAAGCAATTCCACTGAGGATTGGATCTCATTGAGTTGAGTCTTCTTGATTCTTTAGAATTTCAGAAATCTGACCTTGTTGCTTCTCCTGAGTCTTTTCAATATACCCAGTTCGGTCAAAGGCTGTCTTAAAAAATCTGTTCTTTTCCAATTTTACATTCATATCTTGCTGGATCAGTGATTCTTGAATTTTGTTCACCTTGTCATGAGTTATTAAGTGTTGACCTTGAAGGTGCCTAGTACTCAATGCAGTAACTCTAAGCTGTGCCTTGAAATCATCATTTATCAGCATTTGATCAGCTTTGGCCAGGTCCTCAGAAAGTATGTTCTGAGTTGGAACAAAATCAACTGTATTCCACTCCTTAGTCCACTCCTTTCCTCTAGGAGTTTCACTCCAAGGTACTGGTGCATCCTCTCTAATAAACTTCTTGATTAGATCAGCTTTGGATAGAGCTTGTTGAGGTGCATGTCCAGATGGACCAACTGCATCAGCATCTACATTTGTAGCAGCTTCACCAGTAATTTCAGCATTGTCAGCATCAGAACTTACATAGCCTGCAGTATCAGCATCCTCTGATAGAATAACAGTATGTGAGGCTATAGAGGTTTCAACATCATCTTCTAAATTCTGATATGCAACTAAGTTCTGATCAATATCCAAATTTTGATGCCCACCTACAATCTGATCTTCATCATCTAGATTCAGAACTGGTGTTGTTGGAATATCTGCGTTGAAATCAACATCCAAAATTGGTGTTGTTGGTGGAGTGAGTTGAGTTGGTGGAACTTCCAAGTACAGAACCTCAGGCACAACCAACTTATGTATGTCTATTTCATCACTTGTACCTGGATCTTCAGCATGTAGTGGATCATTAATAGGAGACACATGAGGTGTAGGCACTTTCTATGGAATATCCTCTTGTTCTTGAATATGAGACTTGTGAGCTGATTCAGCAGTAGGAAATAATTCAATTACTATAGGTTCTGTTGGGATCAGAGATTCCTGACCCCCTTCCTTAGTTACTGCTTCCAGGATTTCTTCAGAGTGTGATAATTCACTTACAGCCCTCCTGGCTTTTTGCTTTTTAAGTCTCTTTGCTGAAGTTGAGACTTTGGGAGCTTCATCATCAGTATTTAGCTTTCTAAGCCTTTTGAGGGGCCTAGAACTCCCAGTTTCAGTATCTTTCTGAGAAGAGATCTTCTCAGCTTCTACAACAACAGGTTCTGATAGTGGAACCTGTTCCTCAGTATCTGACTCATCCCTTAGAATAATTCTCCTTCTCTTCTGCTGAGACTGAGGCACAGTCTGTGTCCTCTAGGGTTTTGTAGATGAAGGTTTCACTAGATGTGCTGAAGTTTGTGGTTATATTTGAGGTTGGTGAGAGATGGTATATTCTGATGGCTGTTGTGTTGGTTGTGATGAGTTGGTGGGTTGGATATCAGGATAGACATATGTATAAGTTTGTGGATCAGCATTTACCAAGATTTGTTTTACTAACTGAGGAATCTGTAAGGGTCTCAGCACTTGTTTCTTATTGTCAGCATTTAACAAATCATTAAAGGCCCTTTTTACAAGTTTAAAGGGTGAAATTAAATCACTGGCTGGTTGGGGTTCATCAACACAACAATAAGTATATATAAGCTGACAGAATCTAGCAAAGTATATTGTTAGATATATTTGTGATGTCATGTCTAATATGATTTGTGTTTAGTTTTCAGATCTTACTTAACAAGACAAATCAGGACTTAACTGGAAATCAGTACTTTTACTGAAGTCAGGACTTAAGATATCAGAACTTAAGTTGTCAGAACTTAAGTTATCAGGAGATATTTATCAGGAGATAATATCTGGACTTAAGGAGACGTTCAGATAAGGAAGGCGGCTGATTGAAAGGAAAGAAGATCGAGACAAACATAATAAGAGATATGCATGGAGAAGAATTCTATGAAGAATAGAATACTTGGAAGAAAAGATAACTAGTTGATATATATTATGAAGCAGAATTATATTCAATATCAATTAGAAGATTATCTTGTAATTGTGTAGTATATAAACACAGACATAGGGTTTACACTATATGTGTTATCTTAATCGAGATTATTATTCATTGTAACCCTAGCAGCTCTCGTGATAATTTTTTCATCACTGAGAGAGAACAGTTCTTTGTAACAGAGATTATTGTGTTGAATAAAATATGTGTCTTATTACTTGAGTTCTTATATTCGATTTGATTATAGTAAACACTGTATTTAACCCCCTTCTACAGTGTGTGTGACCTAACAACTGATATCAGAGCCATCTGTTAACATACATACAGTAAAGATCCAAAAACAATCATGTCTGAAGAAGCACAAACTCCAACCAAGCCCACCAAAACTGAAAAAACTCCAAAGACTCAAATCCATAATCGATATGAGACTATTAGGGTTCCCATACTGAAACCTTCTGAGTATCCCATATGGAAGCTGAGGATCTCCATGTTTCTGGAAGCTACAGATCCAGAATACCTTGTCAGAATTAATGAAGGACCACATAAGCCAACCAAGCTCTCTGTTATAGTTGCAGATCAACCAGCACAGACTGTACCAAAGGAGAAACATGAATATACAGCTGAAGATATCTCATCTATTGCAAAGGATGCAAAGGTAAGACATTTGCTGCACAGTGCCATTGATAATGTCATGTCAAACTAGGTAATTAACTGCAAGACTGCAAAGGAGATATGGGATGCCTTGGAGACAAGATGCCAGGGAACTGATTCAATTAAGAAGAACAGGAGGACTATACACACTCAAGAGTATGAGCACTTTGACTCAAAACCTGATGAGTCATTAACTGGCTTATATGACAGATTTGTCAAACTCTTGAATGATCTGTCACTGCTGGATAAGGAATATGATCTTGAAGATACTAATCTTAAATTCCTTTTAGCTCTTCCTGAAAGTTGAGATTTGAAGGCAACAACTATAAGAGACAACTATGCTCTTGATGAAACTACTCTTGATGAAATTTATGGTATGCTCAAGACTCATGAACTTGTGATGGATCAAAGAAGCAAGTGGCATGGGAGAAAGTCAAGGATAGTTGCTCTTAAGGCTGAGGAGGAATCCCCTAAAGTGGCTGTTTCAGAAAATCTGAAGGCAAAGGAGGAAAGTCTGACAGAGGCGATTACTCAAATGTCAAATACTACAACTGTGGTGAGAAAGGGCACATATCTCCTGATTACAAGAAAGGAAAAAGTGACAAAGGCAAGACTCTTGTCACAAAGAAGAAAAGCTGGACAGGCACTTCAGATTCTGAAAGTGAGGTGAACTATGCCTTGATGGCAAATGCTGATAGCAGTTCTGAAGCTGCTGAGTTAAAGGTACCTCAAACAACTTATGCTTTTCATACTGATGATATTACTGAGCTGAGAAGATATCTTAAAACCATGTTCATTAGTTATAGAGATCAAACTTTAACATGTGAAAGATTAACTTCTAAAAATCTTGCTTATAAAAAGAGGAATGATTATTAAGAAAAAGAGTTAGTTATGTTCCATCAAACTCAGAAAGATAGAGATGATGCTTTCTATGTTAGAGATGAAGTGCTTAAAATGAATGAATCTCTAAAAACTGAGTTAGAAAAGGAAAGAGAGATTATCAGGACTTGGACTAACTCTAGCAGAACAACTCAGAATTTGTTAAGTAGTGGAAACTGGAAAAAGGGCTTAGGTTATGGAGATGATAAGAATAATAAATGAATTGTAGAAATTGAGCCTATAGTTGTTAAAAAAAAGCCAAAGGTAAATCCTGTTAAGTTTGTAGCTGTAAAGTCTGATATTGACAAATCAGAAGTTAAAGAGAAATTAACTTCTGACAAACCAAAAACAGGATAAGCCAACTAAAGTTAACATAGGCTTAATGACAAAGAAGCAGCTTAAGCATAAGCTGAAAGATGTTAAAAATGTAAACAAAGTAAAGCCACCTAGGAAAAATAAGAATGGAAAGGTAGGTGTGAATAAAAGCAATGATTATAAGCCTGTTCCTAATGCTCCTAGAAAGAAATGTTATAACTGTGGAAATTTTAACCATCTGGCTTCTTTTTGCAGGAAGAATAAGAACAAAAACTCCTTACCTTCAAAATCAGAAGTTAAGAGTCAGTCTGTTAGATATAGGCCACAAAATCCTTGTTTTCATTGTGGTAGTTTATGGCATTCCATTTATACTTGTAAGGAATATCATAGTTTGTACTATGATTATTATCAAATAAAACCTTCTTCAAAGAAAGTTAGCATTATTCCTTCTAGTGTAAGTTCTGATGCAAAGTCTAATATTGTAAATTCTGATAAGAAAATTGTTAACATAAACTCTGATGCTAAATCCGCTGCAAATGTTAACAAACTTAATAAGGCTAAAGGAACCAAGCACGTCTGGGTCCTTAAAACTAATCATTAGTGGTCTTTGTGATTGCAGGGCAACAGGAAAAACATCCTAGTTCTGGACAGTGGATGTTCAGGACATATGACTGGAAATAAAGCCCTGCTATCAGACTTTGTGGGGAAAGCTGGACCAGGTGTTTCCTATGGAGATGGCAACATGGGAGAAACTCTGGGATATGGAAATATCAATCTTGGGAATGTCATCATTGAAAAAGTAGCTCTAGTCTCAGGACTTAAACACAATTTGCTGAAAAATTTCCATTTTTGATGAGATACAAAAAAAATACTCAAAATCTAACAGTGAGTTCTCGGGTCCTGAAGTTAAGACCAAAAACAGTCTAAGGTAAATCGGGCATTACGAGGACTATGTTTACGCGATTACCAAACTTATACCACTCCAATCAATCCACAAATCAACCCGCAATCATCACTACAACCAAACTCCATCCATACTTTACTACAACAGCCCCAACATCTCAAGATTTCCAATTTATACTACCCTCAACATGAACTAAAAGCTATACTTAAGTTCATTAACCAATAATCTAAGATTTACAACTTCAAACTCATTACAAATCCAACCACACTTTAAGTATACAAGAATCATGCTTCTCATGAACCATACCAAACATAAAAACTCTAATTATTCAAAAGTAGGGCTAGGGTATGAGATTATACCTTCCCTGGTGAGTAGAAGTAACTAAGGAGTTTGAAACCACCCTTGAAAATCCTTACAAAATCTATATCTAAACAAAAACATAAGATCAAAATTTTCAAGATCTTGAAAACACTATTCACCCTCTTCTTCCATGAATTATTGGAAGAGATTGTGAAGGAAATGGAAGCTTAGATTTATAGGATAGCTATATCTATTGCTTAAGGAACCTTGGATAATTACCTCACAATTTAACAATGCTTGGATCTTGGTTTTGGATTTTCTTTTCTTTAAAAATGGTGAAGAGCCGAGAGCTTCTTGCTTGGAAATGAAAAGTCAAGTTTTGTGTTATGATTTGCTTGGCTTGTTTGATATTGTTTTGTTTGTTAATTAACTTTTTACCATGGTAAAAAAATGAATGGTTCACAATTAACCAACAAATCCCTCCTATTTGTCATGCTTAAGTCACCATGCTTATGTCATCTTTCTCATGTCATCTTCTTATACTTGTCTTCTTCTTGTTGGTGTGATGACATCATCATCCACTAACCTCTTTGATTAACTCCTAATTACTTGGCTAATGATCGCTTATATGTTATACGGTTCGCTTAACTTTTGTTCTCGTTTATCGTTTGAGGGATCATACCCGGGATCTTATTACTTGGGTTCCCCTAAACCTTTCTCAATATTTTATATTCCTTTTATGATCCTTTCTTATAATCCTTGAATTAAAATCCTTTTAATCATGTTACCTTATACTTAATTCTTTCTATATCTGGTGGGTTTTCGGGAAAAATCAAAGTGTTCGAATTTGGATTCTGACGATCTTTACATACACTTATATACCATATAGAGTACTAATAAGATCTCAAAATATCAATAAAAGAACCCCTACATAGTGTTGCATGAAAAGTTTTCTTATTCAGCATAATCAGCAAAATCACTATTCATAAGGGTTACAAAAAGTTCAAAATTTTTGGGGTTATTACATATTAAGTGAGGTTCTCTTAGATCAGCCTGAAATCTTGCACAAAGACAGGTAGCATACATGATATCAGGTCTACTTGCAGTTGAATAGAGTAAAGAGCCAATCATACTTCTGTAGTTAGTAATATCTACTGATGAACCAGTATCTTTATCTAACTTGGTGTTAGTGGCCATGGGAGTGGATGCAGTTGAACAATCTCGCATTTCAAATTTCTTCAGTAAATTTCTGGTGTACTTGGATTGATAGATAAAAGTACCTTCTTCACTTTGCTTGACTTGAAAGCCCAGAAAATAGATGATTTCTCCCATCATACTCATTTGATATCTTGACTAGCTTTCAAACCTCTCACAGAGTTTGGCGTTAGTAGAACTAAATATGATATCATCAACATATATTTGTACCAAAAGTAAGTCCTTTCCATGGTTGAGGTAGAACAGTATTTTATCAATTGTACCTCTGTGAAATCCACTTTCCAGAAGGAATATAGCTAAAGTCTCATACCATGCTCTAGGAGCTTGCTTAAGGCCATAAAGTGCTTTGTCAAGCCTGTAGACATGATTTGGAAATTTTGAATCTACAAAGCCTAAAGGTTGTTCAACATAGACCTCTTCTTCCAATTCTCCATTAAAAAAAGCACTTTTCACATCCATTTGAAAGATTTTACACTTTCGTGAGCAGCATAAGCCAAAAGGATCCTTATGGATTCTAATCTAGCAACTAGTGCAAATGTTTCATCATAATCAATACCCCCTGTTGAGAGTAGCCTTTAGCAACCAGCCTTGCTTTATTTCTTGTAATTATGCCATCACTATCAGTTTTGTTTCTAAACACCTATTTTGTGCCAACAACTGATCTGTTCTTTGGTCTTGGCACTAGGGTCCAGACATTATTTCTTTCAAATTCATGTAACTCTTCCTGACATTGCTTGCACCCAATTAGCATCTTGAAGAGCTTCTTCCACTTTCTTTGGTTCAGTCTGAGATAGAATAGAATGATAGAGACATTCATTTGATGTTGCAGTTCTAGTTCTGACACCTGCTTCAGGATCTCCAATTATTAAGTCAGGTGTATGTGATTTGGTCAACTTCCTTGCAGATTGAAGTTGACTTCTAGAACTGGATCCTCCCCCATGATCCATGCTGTCTCCATCAGCATTTTCTGATGCTCCCCCTGTAGTTATGCTCTTTGAGACTTCAGAATTTGACTTGGATCCTTCAGGATTTGAAGTATCAGCGCTTCCAGAATTATCAGAATATTAGTCATCAGAACTAGATGAATCAGAACTTGAAGAGCCAGTGTCAGGTTCTGATGCTTCTTTAGAGTCTTGAGATGTGGTAGGATCTTCAGCTTGCTCCCCCTGGACAGGTGCATTTTCCTTTGGAGTTGTTACCACAGATTCAATGACATCAGTACTTACTGGATCAGAGTTTAAGTCATCAGAATTTACAGAATCATAATTTAAGTCTTTATTTTCAAATCTCAGCTGATCGTGATCATTGAAATCTTCAAGTCCAGTAATCTTCTTATCATCAAAAGATACATTGATAGATTCCATGACAACCCTTGTTCTTAAATTGTAGACTCTTAAGGCTTTTGTGGAAAGTGAATATCCAAAAAAGATTCCTTCATCAGCTTTTAGATCAAATTTTGACAGCTACTCAGGATGAGTCTTAAGAACAAAACACTTGCAACCAAATACATGAAAGTATTTCAGATTTGGCTTCTTTTTCTACACCATCTCATATGGTGTTTTTCCTTGCTTGTTTATGAGTGTTGCATTCTGTGTAAAATAAGCAGTCTGCACAGCTTCAGCCCAAAAGTAGGTTGGTAGCTTTGCTTCATCAAGTATAGTTTGTGGAGCTTCAATGAGAGTTCCAGGTGTAGAAAATTCCTGTTTGATTCCATGCTCTTTGCAGAACTCTTCCATAATTGAATTCTTGAACTCAGTGCCATTATCACTTCTTATAATTTTAACAGAATCTTTGACCAACTTATCCAGCTGTCTGACATGATCAGTTAGAGTAAATGCAGTTTCATTCTTCTTGTGCAAGAAGTACACCCAAGTGTACCTTGTGAACTCATCCACTATAACCATAGCATATTTCTTCTTTGCAATAGACATGACATTGACTTGACCAAATAGATCAACATGCAGTAGGTGATAAGGCTCAAAATTGATGACTCAGTTTTGCTCTTGAAAGAAGATTTTCTTTGTTTTTCCTTTTGACATGAATCACAAAGGCCATCAGGAGCAAATACTGATTTTGGCAGTCCTCTCACAAGATCTTTCTTTACAAGCTCATTTATGTTGTTGAAGTTTAAATGAGAGAGTCTTTTGTGCCAATTCCAGCTTTCTTCAATTGATGCTCTACTCAACAGACAGACTGCAGAACCATCAGAACTTGTTGAAAATCTGGCTTCATAAATGTTTCCATGCCTGTTACCTTTCAGAACCACGTTGCCTATAGAATTGCTTACAATTCACAGTATTCTTCAAAGAAATCCACATGATAACCTCTGTCACAGATTTGACTCACACTCAGCAGATTGTGTTTAAGTCCTGAGACATGAGCTACTGTATCAATGATGACATTCCCAAGATTAATATTTCCATATCCAAGAGTTTTTCCCATGTTGCCATCTCCATAAGAAACTTCTGGGCTAGCTTTCTCCACAAAGTCTGAGAGCAGGGCTTTATTTCCAGTCATATGTCCTGAACATCCACTATCCAGTACTATGATGTTTCTCCTATTTCCCTGCAATCACAAAAGCCACTAATGGTTAGTTTTAAGGACCCAGACTTGCTTGGATCCTTTGTCCTTTTTAAGTTTGTTAGCATTTGTAGCGGATTTAATATCAGAGTTTATGCTAACATGTTTATCAGAACTTCTATCAAACTTTACATCAGACTTTACACTAGAAGGAATTAAAGCAACTTTCTTCAAAGAAGGTTTTATTTGATAATAATCATAGTATAAACTATGATATTCCTTACAAGTATAAATGAAATGCCATAAACTTCCACAATAAAAACAAGGATTTTGTGGCTTAAACCTAACAGACTGACTCTTAACTCCTGAATTAGGAGGTAAAGAGTTTATATTCTTATTCTTCCTACAAAAAGAAGCAAGATGGTTAGAGTTTCCACAGTTATAACATTTCTTTCTAGGAGCATTAGGAATAGGCATGATATTCCTTACAAGTATAAATGAAATGCCATAAACTTCCACAATAAAAACAAGGATTTTGTGGCTTAAACCTAACAGACTGACTCTTAACTCCCGAATTAAGAGGTAAAGAGTTTATATTCTTATTCTTCCTGCAAAAAGAAGCAAGATGGTTAGAGTTTCCACAGTTATAACATTTCTTTCTAGGAGCATTAGGAATAGGCATATAATTATTTCTTCTATTCACACCTTCTTTTCCATTCCTAATTTTCCTAGCTGCCTTAACCTTGTTGACATTCCTTATTTCTTTCAGCTTATGCTTAAGCTGCTTCTTTGTCGTTAAGCCTATATTGATTTCAACTGGTTTATCCTGTTCTAATTTGTCAGAAGTTGACTTCTCCTTAACTTTTGTCACAGACACTTTCATCTTTTCAGAATTAGACTTTACAGTTTTAGCTACAAACTTAACAGGATTTACCTTTGGCTTAACAGTTTGTTTAACAACAATTGGCTCAATTTGTTCAGTTACTTTTTCACTTTTATCATTTCCATATCCTAAGCCCTCTTTCCAGTTTCCACTACTTAATAAATTCTGAGTTGTTTTGCCAGAGTTAGTCCAAGTCTTGATAATCTCTTTTTCTTTTTCTAACTCAGTTTTGAGAGATTTATTCAATTTTAGCAATTCATCTCTAACATAAAAGCATCATCTCTCTCTTTCTGAGTTTGATGGAACATAACTAACTCCTTTTCTAAATAATCATTCCTTTTCTTAAAAGTAAGATTTTCAGAAGTTAATCTTTCAAATGTTAAAGTTTGATCTCTATAGCTAATAAACATGGTTTTAAGATATAATCTCAACCCAGTAATATCATCAGTATGAAAGGCATAAGTTGTTTGAGGTACCTTTAATTCAGCAGTTTCAGGGCTGCCATCAGCATTTTCCATCAAGGCATAGTTCACCTCATCTTCAGAATCTGAAGAGTCTGTCCAGCTTTTCTTCTTTGTGACAAGTGCCTTGCCTTTGTCACTTTTTCCTTTCTTCCAGTCAGGAGATATGTGGCCTCTTTCACCACAGTTGTAGCATTTGATATTTGAGTTATCTCCTTTGTCAGACTTTGCACCTTTGCCTTCAGATTTTCTGAAACCTTTCTTATCAGTACTTCCACCTTTCTTGAAAAACTTCTTTCCCTTTCTGAATTTCCTGTAGGCTATCTTTGTGATACCCTTCACCATAAGAGCACATAATTTCATCATCTCTTCATCAGCATATATTTCAGGTAAACTTTCAGTTTCTCAATCAACATCATCAGGACTTGACGATTCTGAATCAGACTTTGTGATGAGAGCTTTTCCTTTGCCATTCTTTGAGACAACCACTTTGGGGAATTCCTCCTCAGTCTTAAGAGCAACTGTCCTTGACTTTTTCCCATATCTCTTGCTTCTTTGATCCATCTCAAGTTCATAAGTCTTGAGCATACCATAAATTTCATCAAGTGTAGTTTCATCAAGAGCATAGTTGTCTCTTATAGTACTAGACTTTAAATACCAACTTTCAGGAAGAGCTAAAAGGAATTTTAGATTTGTATCTTCAAGATCATATTCCTTGTCCAATAGTGACAGATCATTCAAGAGTTTGACAAACCTGTCATATAAGTCAGTTAATGACTCATCACCTTTTGAGTCAAAGTGCTCATACTCTTGAGTGAGTATAGTCCTCCTGTTCTTCTTGATTGCAGCAGTTCCCTGGCATCTTGTCTCCAAAGCATCCCATATCTCCTTTGCAGTCTTGCAATGAATTACCATATTTGACATGACATTATCAATGACACTATGCAGCAAATGCCTTACCTTTGCATCCTTGGAAATGAATGAGATATCTTCAGTTGTATACTCGATTTTCTCCTTTGGTATGGTCTTTGATGGCTGATCTGCAACTACAACAGAGAGCTTGGTTGGCTTATGCGGTCCTTCATTAATTCTGTCAAGGTATTCTGGATCAGTAGCTTCCAGAAACATAGCCATCTTCACTTTCCATATGGGATACTCAGAAGGTCTCAGTATGGGAACCCTAATAGTCTCATATCGACTGTGGATTTGAGTGTTTTTAGTTTCTTCAGTTTTGGTGGGATTGGTTGGATTTTCTGATTCTTCAGACATGTTTATTTGGATCTTTACTGTATGTGTGTTAACAGATAAGCTCTGATACCACTTGTTAGGTCACACAACACTGTAGAAGGGGATTGAATATAGTGTAGAATACAATCAAATTGATTTCGAACACAATTAACAGTAAACAGATATATTCGATATACTAAACTATGGTACAATGGAACTGTTCTCTCTCAGTGATAAACAAATATCACGAGAGCTGCTAGGTTACGATGGAACTGTGTGTGCCCTATGCATCCCCAAGGGTTTTTGATCTTTTCTTTCTAGCATAAGTTTGTGGTGAGCTAGTGTCCCTACCCCTTTTGGCCTGTGCTCCTGGTTGGGAGCTTGTTTCAATAGTGACATCCTTTTGGGAGGATGAAACTAGTAATGTGCTTATTTCCTTATTAACAACCACAGTTTGTTGGGAAACTGTGGTGTGGCTAGGTTTGGGTACTCTTTTCTCACCAGCTTTATCCTTAGGGTTTCTTTGATTTTCACCCTGTCCCTCACCTTTCTCACCCACCTTCACACTCCCCTCTTTTTGTTTAGTGGATTTTGCAACTGGTTTCTTTTGAAAGAAACCAGTGGGAGCTTTCTTAGATTTGGATTTTGAAGTTTGTGTTTTAGTAGCTTGGGTAGGCATCTGTTTGGCATTAACACAGATGCCATTGCTACAATTGAAGGCAGAGAAATGTGTGAGGTTGGAAGAGTGGAGATAGTAGAAATTACCTCACTTACCTAAGGTCCCTCCATTAATGGAAAATAGAAAAGGGGCACCTCTTTATGGTGGTCTTCTCTATTAAGATCTGTAATTATTCTTCTTTTTTGAACCTAACAATTCAGCTTGTTGGCTGGGTTCTCAATCATAATATTCTCAATGAGATGGTTAGCAAGCATCATGAAAAATCTAGCATAATAGACACTTTTACCTCTCTTATTGAGTTCTCCTAACTTAAATCCTAACTCATACAAAACCAAGTCACTAAAATTAAAGTACTTATCAGTAACTAGCATGTAAAGCATGTTAAGCATGGATATGTTAATAGAATCAAAGTTACTGATTTTACCAGAAAACACTTTAGTTACAACATCACATAGATAACTCCATTCTTTCCTAAGACCCAACCTTCTAATTTCACTTAATTTAGAGGTAGTGAGTGCATAGCCCATGGAATTTAGCATGTTAACTATATCAATGTCTGTGTGTGGGGCAGTAACAGTATTATCAGGAATTCTAAAGCATGCTTTGACAATATCACTATTAATGCAAAACTGCTTACCTTTAAGAGTGAAAATGATGGTCTTGTCAGTTGAGTTGTACATTGCAGTTGTCCATATCTCCTCTACAACCTCACAGTAGACAGTGGAAGATTCCAGCATAGCATAGTTGAGTTTACGGCCTTCCACAAAATCCATCATTTTGTGGTAATTTCCAGACAGTTGAATCTCCTTTTTCACTAGAGCTGTGAAGTTGTTCTTTTTATAGATGTACCCAGTTTGAGACATGATTTTGACGACTGGTGCCATTGTTAGAGATTTTGAAATTTGTAGAGAAAGTATTTGCTTTTGAGGAAGAAAGAAGTTAGAGCAATTGAATCTTGAGAATGATAAAAGAGTAGAGCAAAAATGAATTCTGCTTTTATACTATCTCAGAAATAAACTGTCAAAAATAATAAAGTAAAATAAAGTGACCAATAAAAATTGCCCAAAATAGCCGTTTAGAAATAAATAAACTGTAAAAATTCCTTCAATTATTTGTCGTGTTATGCTTACAAACTGTAAGTATACCCGATGGATAATGTTCAAAATTTTACATCTAGGATTGAGACAATTCGACGGATGAGGATAAATCAGTTATCCGTCAAGTTATAAAATACTCCAGAAAAATAATTGATTTTTATTAACAATTCATATACCGACGGATGATCAAACTCGATGGATAATGAGCATCCGTCGGGATGTAAATTTTGACTGAGCCAAAATTTCATCCAAAGCAGAAAAATTAATTAAATTTCTGGCTGCATTACAACTTGCAAAATATCTGAAATAATTCAAGAATAATTAAGCATACCTAACTCACTTACCAACCTTGAAAAGGTGGATTCATCAAGTGGCTTGGTAAATATGTCTGCAAGCTGCTTTTCACTTGGAACAAAATGAAGTTCCACAATACCATTCATCACATGTTCCCTTATGAGATGGTACTTGATGTATATGTGCTTTGTTCTTGAATGCTGTCATGGATTTTCAGTGATGGCAATTGCACTGGTGTTATCACAGAAAATGGGAATTCTATCCACTTATAGTCCATAGTCCAACAATTGGTTTTTCATCCACAAAATCAGTGCACAACAATTACCAGCAGCAATATATTCAGCTTCAGCTATAGAAGTAGAAACTAAATTTTTCTTTTTACTGAACCAGGACACAAGCTTGTTCCCTAGAAATTGACAGTATCATGTTGTACTTTTTCTGTCTATTCTATAACCTGCATAATCTGTATCTGAATAACCAGTTAGATCAAAACCAGAATCTCTAGGGTACCAAATGCCAAGTTTTGGTGTTCCCTTGAGATATCTGAAAATTCTCTTAATAGCTACTAAGTGAGATTCTCTAGGATCAGCCTGAAAACTAGCACAAAGACAAATAGGAAACATTATATCTGGCCTACTAGCTGTTAAGTATAGAAGTGAGCCAACCATACCCCTATAGCTTGAAATATCCACAGACTTTTCAGTAGTGTTTAATTCAAGCTTAGTTGTTGTGGCCATGGGAGTTTTTGCAGATGTGCAATCTATTAGATCAAACTTCTTCAAAAGATTATGAATATATTTAGTTTGACTAATGAATATTACATCACTAACTTTCTTAACTTGTAAACCAAGAAAGTAAGTTAGTTCTCCCATCATGCTCATTTCATACTTACTTTGCATCAATTTGGCAAAATTTTTGCAAAATTTTTCATCTGTAGAGCCAAAAATAATGTCATCTACATAAATTTGAACAAGTATGCTAGAGCCATTAACATTTCTAAAGAATAAAGTTTTATCAACAGTACCTCTTGTGAAGTGGTTTTCCAAAAGAAACTTTGATAAATTGTCATACCAGGCTCTTGGTGCTCGCTTTAGTCCATAAAGTGCTTTCAAAAGATAGTAGACATGATTTGGGAAATTTGGATCTTCAAAACCAGGAGGCTGACTAACATAGACCTCCTCCTCCAAAACTCCATTTAGAAAAGCACTTTTGACATCCATTTGATTGACCTTGAAATTGGCATGAGCTGCATAGGCTAAGAAAATTCTGATGGCTTCAAGTCTTGCAACATGAGCAAAAGTTTCATCAAAATCTATTCCTTCTTGTTGACAATAGCCCTTAGCAACCAATCTAAATTTGTTCCTTACTACTATGCCATTTTCATCCATCTTGTTTCTAAATACCCATTTGGTGTCAATTGGATTCTTTCCTTTGGGCTTGGGTACCAGCTTCCATAGCTTGTTCCTTTCAAATTAGTTTAGCTCCTCCTGCATAGCTAAAATCCAATCAGGATCCAACAAAGCTTCTTCTACCTTCTTTGGTTCTTCCTTAGATAGGAAGCTGCTATATAGACATTCTTCTTGAGTTGCTCTCCTTGTTTGAACTCTAGAAGATGCATCATCAATGATGAACTCAAAAGGGTGATCTTTAGTCCATTTTCTTTGTTGAGGTATATTAGCTCTAGATGAAGAGGCCTCATTGTTGTCTTGATGTGTGACTGAGTTTTGATTATTGGAAACTCCCCCTGAGTTTGTCAATCTTTGATTTGAGAAAGGGGAACTTTCTGTAAGTGATCTATTCTGACTTTCAGCTTCTCATAATGACCCGACGGATGATGCACTCTGTGTCCCGACAGATGAAGTTGATTGTCTCCCGACGGATAAGGCAGATTGTCTCCCAACAGATGAAGCATTTTACAACTCGACTGATGTTGAATTATGTGCTTCATTAGTTATATATTTTTCTGCATTATCCTTATTCACTATTTCTTGATCACTTTCATCATCACTGTCATCACTAACCATCTCCACATTATCAAACTTGAGGCTTTCATGAGAATCTTCATCTTGCAGTCCTTTAATCTTTTTATCATCAAACACAACATGTATTGATTCCATAAAAATGTTGGTTCTTAAATTGTAGACTCTAGATGCCTTTCCCACAGCTTATCCAACAAAAATTCCTTCATCCGCTTTAGCATCAAACTTCCCATATTGATCAGTTTGATTTCTCAAGATAAAACATTTGCAGCCAAAGACATGAAGAAAATTTAGGGTTGGTTTCTTGTTCTTGTACAATTGGTAGGGTGTCATACACTTTGCTTGATTAATCAAAGAAATATTCTGAGTGTAGCATGCAGTATTTACAGCTTCAGCCCAGAAATATGTTGGTAACTTTGATTCTTCAAGCATTGTCCTTGCAGCTTTAATAAGAGATCTGTTCTTTCTTTCCCCTAATCTATTTTGTTGTGGAGTTCTTGCTGCAGAAAACTCATGCATTATCCCATTCTCTTCACAAAATAATCTCATCACAGAATTCTTGAACTCAGTTCCATTGTCACTCCTGATTCTTCTTACTTTAAAATCAGGATGATTGTTGACTTGCCTTATGTGATTGATGATTATTTCACTAGCCTCATCTTTAGACTTTAGGAAGTATGTCCAACAGAACTTTGAGAAATCATCCACAATTACTAGGAAAAATCTTTTCCTTGAAATGGACAACACATTGACTAGTCCAAATAAATCCATGTGTAGTAATTGCAAAGGTTCTTCAATTGTTGAATCAAGCTTCTTTCTGAATGATGCTTTAATCTTCTTTCCTTTTTGGGAGGCATCACACAATCCATCCTTAGAAAACTCCACTTGAGGAATGCCTCTAACCAGTTCTTTCTTGATAAGTTCATTCATGGTCTTGAAGTTTAGATGGGATAGCTTCTTGTGCCATAGCCAACTTTCATCTTGACTTGCTTTACTGAGAAGACAAGTGACAGATTCTGCATTAGATGAGTTGAAGTCAGCTAGATACATATTTCCTTTTCTCACTCCAGTGAGAACCACTTTGTTGTTTCTTTTGTTTGTCACAACACATGCTTCTAAATTGAAGGTTACTGAATTTCCCTTATCACAAAGCTGGCGGATACTCAACAAATTATGCTTGAGACCATCCACTAGGGCAACCTCTTCAATGATGAGATTGTCTTTTGAAATCAAGCCATATCCCACATAATAACCCTTGTTGTCATCTCCAAAAGTAATACATGGGCCAACTCTCTCCTTGAACTCTGTGAGCAGGGTAGAATCTCCAGTCATGTGTGTTGTGAATATGTTGAGTACTTGATGATTACCTAAACAAAACATCTAAGGAGATTTTACTTAGTGAAATAATGTAGGACTCGATGGATAAGAATTATAGTCCCGACGGATAACTCATTATAGTCCCGACGGATGATTAACTTATTATCCATCGAGTGAATAGCTTATGTAATAAGTTTGTAGCACAGTGTTGTATGCACCTTTGTATAGAATCTGCAGTGGCATATAAGTCATGTTGACTTTAACTAGATATGCTGAATAGGTTGATTAGCTGTACATAAGCAATGTCTTGTAATTCTGTATAAGTGAAATGAAGTCAAGTGCCAAAATAGCTACCAACGGATGATTAACAAAGCTTCGACGGATGACCAAAATAGCTATCAACAGATGTTTAACATAGCAGTCGATGGATGATCAATTAAGTCATCGACGGATGATCTGAAAGTCGACAGATGATCAAGATTCAAACATCAGTTGAACAGTGAAAGCTGACACACAGCCGTTGAGTTGGATACAAGTACACTGTGGAAGCTCATTAACTGGGTAATAGAGGACGAAAAGCAGCAAAGATCAAGACTGTTAGATTTTATATTTGTTCAGTTCTTTTGACTTTGTAATCTTGGTATTATATAAACCAAGAAAGTAGCAAACAGAAAAATAACTGAGAGAGCTAAGAAACAACAACAGGGAAATCTTTGTAATCACTACCTTTAGCATTTCCTGTGTTCTTAACAGTTCTATTTGTGTAAGCAGTTGTGAGCATTTCTGCACACAGAGTCCTCTCGATATATTAAATATATCTCTGGTGGAATTGTTTAAATCCACCAGAAAGTTTTTAAAGACTCTTGTTTTTTTAATTACTTATGTTTTGATTCATTCAAGTTTACATTCCGCATTGTGCTAATCAAAACAAATATATCCATAATCGAGTTGAACATTTTTATTTTAAGAAAAAGGTTCAAGAATTCCATTCAACCCCCCTTCTGTAATTCTTGCTATATTGTTAAGGGACTAACAATTGGTATCAGAGCAGGCTCTTAATCAGCAAAGAGTTTAAAGATCAAAACAATTCAGCAAGATGAACAAGAAAGATGTTGGAGTCAAGATTCCTTTTCTTGATAAAGACAATTACCATCATTGGAAGGTAAAGATGCATCTTCATATGCTTTCTCAAGATGAGGCCTATGTGGACTGCATAGAAAGAGGCCCTCATGTTCCAATGAGAGCTGCAACAGGAAATGAACCATCTGTTCCAAAGCCAAGGCATGAATGGTCTGATCCTGATATTGAACAAGTCAGGAAAGATAAAAAGGCCATGAACATTCTGTTCAATGGTGTTGATGCAGACATGTTTGATAACATCATCAACTGCAAGACTGCCAAGGAAGTTTGGGAAACAATACAGATAATCTGTGATGGTACTGAGCAAGTAAGAGAAAATAAAATGCAGCTCCTGATTCAGCAATATGAGCATTTTCACAATGAAGAAAGTGAGTCACTCACTGACATTTTTAGTAGATTCCAAAAGCTACTAAATGCTCTTAAATTACATGTAAGAGTCTATCAGACTAAAGACTCCAATCTGAAATTTCTCAGATCTCTTCCAAAGGAATGGAAACCAATGACAGTCTCATTGAGAAACTCACAAGATTATAAGGAGTTTACTTTGGAGACACTGTATGGCATTCTGAAGACCTATGAGCTTGAGATAGAGCAGGATGAAAGAATGGAGAGAGGAAAGAAGAAAGGAGGATCCATTGCACTGGTGGCTGAACTGGAAAAGGGGAAGGAAGTGAAGATGGAAGCTGTGGAATTAACTTCAAAGGCCTGTGAAAGCAAGGGTAAAGGTCTAGCTGCAGAAAGTGAAGATTCATTGAGCCAAGATGACATGGAGGACATTGACGAGCACCTAGCATTCCTTTCAAGAAGATTTGCCAAGCTCAAGTTCAAGAAGAACTTTGGAGCTGCCAAGCCAAATAGAAACATGGTGGATAAATCAAAATTCAAGTGTTTCAAATGTGGCTTGGCAGGGCATTTTGCAAATGAGTGTAGAAAGTCAGATTGCAGTAAGAAAAGATTTGAGTCTGTGGATTATAAGCAAAAATACTTTGATCTACTCAAACAGAAGGAAAGGGCTTTTATTACACAAGAGAATGACTGGGCAGCTGATGGTTTGGATGAAGATGAGGATGTCAGCTATGTCAATCTAGCCCTTATGGCCAAGTCTGATGAAATAGAGACAAGTTCCTCAAGTAATCAGGTAATCACTACAAACCTTGCACATTGAGTAGAGAGAGAAGAAGTTCCACTAAAGATTGGATTTTATTCTGTTGAATCTGTTGAGAGGCTTGATTCTGCAGGACCTCAATCAGTTGGACCTGTTGCTTTTTTTGACATTTCTCAATAGCCTCTACCTTCTCATGAATAGGTATAATAAACATGTTTTTGTCTAGCTTAAGCATCAGGTCCAGCTTATCATCATTTTCATGTAGTTTATCAACCTTAGCATGAGTAATGGAGTGTTGACCTTAAAGACTTTTAGTACTGAGAGCTGTGACTTTAAGTTGAGATTTGAAGTCAGAATTTGTCATCAACTCATCAGCTTTTGCAATATGATCTGGCAGAACTTTTGAGCTTGGAATGAAGTCAGATTCATTCCACTTCTTGGTCCATTCAACTCCTCTATAAGTCTCTTCCCATGGAACATGAGCTTCTTGTTCAACATATTTCAACAGTTCCTCCTTTCCAAGAATTGGAGCTGGAGTGTTTACTGGAGCTGACTCTCCAGAACTTGCTAGAAACTCATCATCTTCTGACAACACAAGTGTGTGTGTGGCTGTAGGAAATTCTGGTACAACTTCATCTATTTCCACATCCAGAATTGGTGTGGTAGAAACTTCAGCATTTAGTGGAGAAACAGGTGGAGTTGTCACTTGTCGTTGTGGTACTTTCAGAAACATGACAGATGGAATGTTAGCCTATGAATGTCAATTTCAGGACTTAATCCTAAATCTTCAACTGGAACATTTTCTTTGATAGGAGAGACAGGATGTGTGATCACTGTGTTATGAATAGTGTTTCCAGGTGCTGGAAGGGCTTCAATTACTATTGGTACTTGTGAGATCAGAGATTTCTGATCCCCTTCCTCAGCTTCTTTAGTAGCCTCAGATTAAGGTTGTGCCATATGCGTACCTTCTCCCATTTTCTTTGATCTTCTGGATGGTGGAGGAGTTGCTTATGCAGCATTAGAACTTGAAGTTCTTTTCCTCTTTAAAATACCAGAACCCTCAGCTTTATTCTCCTTCTGAGGAGTTACCTTGTCAGCTGCTGTCTCCTTCTGAAAAATTACATTTCAGCTTCTACTGTCACAGGTTCTGATGCATGAACCTGGACTTGCTCCTTTTCATCTGATTCATCTCTAAGAATCATCCTTCTTCTCCTTGGTGGAGATTTAGGAACAGATTTTACTCTTGAAGGTTTGGGTCTAGATGTTGTAGTAGATGGTTGTGGTTGAGAAGATTGTGCTGGTTGGAAATAAGGTTTGATGGTAGCCTCTGTTTGTGGTTGAGAGGATTGAGCTGGTTGAGTATTGGTTGTAGGTGCTAATGGAGGTTAAGAGGGTGAAACTTCAGGAAATATGGGTGTGTATGTGTTGGGGTCAGAGTTTACTAAGAATTGTTTTACTGATGTAGGAATTTGAAGAGGTCTTAGTATCTCTTTCTTATTATCAGTAAATAATAAGTCTGTGAAGGCCGTTTAGCAATTTTAAAAGGTTGAATTGTCTCACTATAGTTTTGAGGCTTATCAGGACAACAAAAACTGTAAATTAATTGACAAAATCTAATAAAGTACACAGTATTTGGGACCTCATTCATCCTATCCCCAATAAAACCCAAAATAGCAGTAGCATAATCAAAGTGAGTTTGATTTAGAAGTGCATACCCTATTTGCTGACTCAAAATGGGAATGGCATCAAAGTTTGAGCATTTGTTGGAAAAAGCTCTGGTGATGTAGTCAAAGAAGTAGCTCCACTCCTTTCTGATGTATGGCCGCTTCAGTTGTCCTAGCTTGGACAAACCTTTCTCATAGCCCAGATTTTCCATCATGTTTTGAAGTGCTGACTCTCCAACTTATGAACTGTAAGAACAGTTTTCTGGAAGATGTAATGCTTGTCGTACTGTAGATAAGGTAACCAGATGCTCATCTTCCCCAGTTGTGAAAATAATGCTTGGGGACCCAGCTTCACCACCATCATCATATACCCCAGACCTCCAGAACTCCAGAATTTATTTGCCTGAAAGAAGATGTGGTTGGGTCAGAGTATACCCAATTTCACTTCGAGCAAGAAAGTCTTGAATGAAGTGAAGTTCAGAAGGAGCCTCGTCCTTGTTAAGAATAGCCATGTAGTTGTTAGGAACAAACTTGGCTCCATCATAGATAAGATCCTTAGGTTCCATATCTTTAAGAAATTAAGTGAAAAGTTGTGTGTACGAAAGGTGTTTGATAAAATGTCTGTAAGAAATAGCTTCAGAGAATATTAGAGAGTGAGAGAGAATAAGAGAGATTAGAAAATAAGAATAGTAGGTAAAAGATTGTAAAATCTTTTAACTCTTTTATTTATACACCCCACGCGACAACGACTATTTTTGTGAAGCAGAACATACTTTTTACACCTGGCAGCATGGAAACAGTCAAAAAAGTAATGAGTGGGCACGATAAACGTGCAGTAATTATTGCTCACATGTTGTTACCAAAACAAACATGCAACCCATTAACCAAATGATTATCACTGTTTTTATCTCACTTAATTATTTTCTGACAAAATATAACTATTACAGTAAATACTAAAAATAAGTCAAGTAATAAAATAATGTCACGTAAGCATCAGATTTTCCATCAGGATTTGCATCAGAGCTTGACTATTATCAGAATTTAACGGTCATCAGAACATGGCTTCTGTACTTAAAAAGTGAATGACTGTTTCTGTGATTCTTCACACAAATACTGACTGGTTTTTTTAGAGTTTAAGCAACAGAACTTTCATCAGAACTTGTCCTCAGAATTTATACAAATGATACTTAACTATTTGTCAAAAACAACTTAATCACCACAGTAATTTTCATCATTCATATGGAGTGAGAGTGTGTGTATGTGCAAATGATCAGATAAAGGTTAAAGTCTGATAAACTTCAGTATATCTTAGAAATAAGGCATAACTAAGAAAAATGCTTAAAATATGTCTTTAATTTTGAAGTCTACTATAGAATAAGTTTATGCAAGAGTCCACCTCAACTGTTTGTGCTCATTTTATGCATCTTTTGACATTCTTTTTACAGTGGCTTCTCGGTGTAAATGAGTCACAACTGCTATCAAAATTTATGCAATTATCAGAGTATTTCTCCAGTAATCATAGAATGTGAAAAGTCACCAAGAAAAATTTATTTGCTTTTCTAATGCATATAACTTAATACCAGCAATGCACTTGGGTCTTCCCTTTCACATATTTACTCTAGATCTCAAAGGAGTACCTGACTTCAATTTCTTTTCTTTTATTTTCTTCAGATAAGTGAGGCTTATCAAGCATGTAGTTCATCCTTAAAGTTTACTGACAACAGAATTTGACAGATAAGAATCAATAATCTTGTTTCTGACTTAGTAATAAGACACACAAAGTAAATTTGACTAAGATCAAAATCAGAATTTGCTTGTGTTATTGATTTCCACATAAACAACTAATTCAAACATGGGATACATAGTTTGTTAAAGACTAATAAGTCAGCATCTATCAAATAATCCTCATTGGAGTGAATAGCCACAAATCATTGAAAACACTATCAGAGTATATAGAATCATATCAGATAATAATCAGTATTTAATATGTTACAATTTAAGTACTAATTACATGGAGATAAGACAATCTTTAAACACTGATCATAAAGTCTGTTTCATGAGAACAAAAACTAAACATATTTTGAGAAAAACCTGAAACCATTCCAAGTTCATTTATCAGTCTTGTAAAAGTAGCTTCACATAGTGGTTTTGTGAAGATATCTGCTAGTTGTTGATCTGTTAGGACAAAATGCAATTCCACTGTACCTTCCATCACATGTTCCCTTATAAAATGGTACCTAATGCTGATGTGCTTTGTCATTGAGTGTTGAACTACATTACCTGTCATAGCAATAACACTTTGATTATCACAGTAAATGGGTATTTTAGAAAATTCTAACCCATAGTCCAGTAACTGATTCTTCATCCAAAGAATATGCGCACAATAACTTCCTGCAGCAATATATTCTGTTTCTGCAGTTGATGTGGAAATTGACTTCTGTTTCTTGCTAAACCAAGAAACCAATCTGCCTCCAAGAAATTGGCAGCTTCCACTAGTGCTTTTCCTGTCTATTTTGCATCCTGTAAAATCTGCATCTGAGTAACCTATTAGCTTAAAATTTGATTCCCAAGGATACCACAATCCTAGATCAGCTGTACCCTTGAGATACTTGAAAATTCTTTTAACAGCTATTAAATGAGGTTCTCTTGGATCAGCCTGAAATCTTGCACAAAGAAAGGTAGCATACATGATATCTGGTGTACTTGCAGTTAAATAGACTAAAGAGACAATCATACCTCTGTAGTTAGTAATATCTACTGATGCTCCAGTATCTTTATCTAACTTGGTTGCAGTGGCCATGGAAGTTGATGCAGTAGAACTGTCTTGCATTCCAAATTTCTTGAGTAATTTTCTGGTGTACTTGGATTGATTTATGAAAGTACCTTCTTCAGTTTGCTTGACTTGAAGTCCCAGAAAATAGCTAAGTTCTCCTATCATACTCATTTAATATCTTGACTGCATTAACTTTGAAAATATTTCACAAAGCTTTGTATTTATAGAGCTAAAGATGATATCATCAACATATATCTGTACCAAAAGTAAGTCCTTTCCATGGTTGAGGTAGAAGAGAGTTTTATCAATTGTGCCTCTGGTAAATCCACTTTCCAGAAGGAATTGAGCTAAAGTCTCATACCATGTTCTTGGAGCTTGCTTAAGGCCATAAAGTGCTTCGTCAAGAATATAGACTGATTTGGAAATTTTGGATCTACAAAGCCTGGAGGTTGTTCAACATGTACCTCTTCATCCAATTCTCCATTGAGAAAAGCACTTTTCACATCCATTTGAAAGACTTTAAACTTCTTGTGAGCAGCATAAGCCAAAAAGATACTTATGGCTTCCAATCTAGCAACTGGAGCAAATGTTTCATCATAGTCAATACCCTCATGTTGAGAGTAACCTTTAGCAACCAGCCTTGCTTTGTTTCTTGTAATTATCCCATCACTGTCAGTTTTGTTTCTGAACACCCATTATGTGCCAACAATTGATCTATTATTTGGTATTGGCACTAGGGTCCAGACTTTATTTCTTTCAAATTCATTTAACTCTTCCTGCATTGCTTGCACCCAATCAGCATCTTGAAGAGCTTCTTCCACTTTCTTTGGTTCAATCTGAGATAGAAAGGAGTGATAGAGACATTCATTTCATGTTTCTGTTCTAGTTCTGACACCTGCTTCAGGATCTCCAATTATTAAGTCAGGTGTGTGTGATTTGGTCCACTTCCTTGCAGATGGAAGTTGATCTCTAGAAGTGGATCCTCCCCCATGATCCATGATGTCTCCATCAACATTTTCTGATGCCCCCCTGAAGTTATGCTCTCTGAAATTTCAGAATTTGAGTTGGATCCTTCAGGAATTGAAGAATCAGAGTTTCCAGAATTATCAGAATTTGGCTCATCAGAACTTGATGAATCGGAACTTGAAGAACCAGTGATAGGTTCTGCTGCTTCTTTAGAGTCTTGAGATATGGTAGGATCATTAGCTTGCTCTCCCTGAACAGGTGCATTTTCCTTTGGAGTAGTTACCACAGTTTCAATGACATTATAGTTTAACCCGTCAGAACTTACAGGATCGGGATTTAGGTCATCAGAGTTTACAGAATCAGAATTTAAATCTTCATTTTCAAATCTTAGCTGATCATGATCATTGAAATCTTCAAGTCCAGTAATCTTTTTATCACCAAAAGATACATTGATAGATTCCATGACAACCCTTGTTCTTAAATTATAGACTCTGAAGGCTTTTGTGTAAAGTGGATATCCAACAAAAATTCCTTCATCAGCTTTTAGATCAAATTTTGACATCTATTCAGGATGAGTTTTAAGAACAAAACACTTGCATCCAAATACATGAAAGTATTTCAGATTTGGCTTCTTTTTCTTTACCATCTCATATGGTATTTTTCCATGCTTGTTTATGAGTGTAGCATTCTGTGTAAAACAAGCAGTCTGCACAGCTTCGGCCCAAAAATAGGTTGGTAGCTTTGCTTCATCAAGCATAGTTCGTGCAGCTTCAATAAGAGTCTCGTTCTTTCTTTTTACAACTCCATTCTGCTGTGGAGTTCCAGGTGCAGAAAATTCCTGCTTTATTCCATGCTCTTTGCAGAACTCTTCCAGGATTGAATTCTTGAACTCAGTGGCATTATCACTTCTTATTATTTTAACAGAATCTTTGACTAACTTATCCAGCTGTCTGATATGATCAGTTAGAGTAGATGCAGTTTCATTCTTCTTATGCAAGAAATACACCCAAGTGTATCTTGTGAACTCATCCACTATAACCATATCATATTTCTTCTTTGCAATGGACATGACATTGACTGGACCAATTAGATCAACATGCAGTAAGTGATAAGGCTCAAGAATTGAGGATTCAGTTTTGCTCTTAAATGAAGATTTTCTTTATTTTTCCTTTTGACATGAATCACAAAGGCCATCAGGAGAAAAATACTGATTTTGGCAGTCCTCTCACAAGATCTTTCTTTACTAACTCATTTATGTTGTTGAAATTTAAATGAGAGAGTCTCTTGTGCCAATTCCAGCTTTCTTCAATTGATGCTCTGTTTAACAGACAAATTACAGAACCATCAGAGTTTGTTAAAAGTCTAGCTTCATATATGTTACCATGTCTGTAACCTTTCAGAACCACTTTGCCTGTATAATTACTTAAAACTTCACAATGTTCTTTAAAGAAATCTACATGATAACCTATGTCACAGATTCGACTCATACTTAGCAGATTATGTTTAAGTCCTGAGACAAGAGCTACTGAGTCAATTATGACATTCCCAATATTGATATTGCCATATCCCAGAGTCTTTCCCATGTTTCCATCTCCATAAGAAATTCTTGGGCCAGCTTTCTCCACAAAGTCTGATAGCAGGGCTTTATTTCTAGTCATATGTCCTGAACATCCACTGTCCAGAACTAGGATATTTTTCCTGTTGCCCTGCAATCACAAAGACCACTATTGGTTAGTTTTAAGGACCCAGACTTGCTTGGATCCTTTGGCCTTTTTTAAGTTTGTTAGCATTTGCAGCGGATTTAATTCAGAGTTTATGCTAACATGCTTCTTATCAGACTTTATATCAGACTTTGCATCAGAATTTACACTAGAAAGAATTACACTAACTTTCTTCAAAAAAGGTTTTATTTGATAATAATCATAGTACAAACTATGATATTCCTTACAAGTATAAATAGAATGCCATAAACTACCACAATGAAAATAAGGATTTTGTGGTTTAAACCTAACAGACTGACTCTTAACTCTTGATCTAGGAGGTAAAGAGTTTATATCTTTATTTTTCCTGCAAAAAGAAGCAAGAAGGTTAGAGTTTCCATAATTATAACATTTTTTTCTAGGAGCATTAGGATCAGGCATATAATTATTGCTTTTTTCACACCTTCCTTTCCATTCCTATTTTTCCTAGCTTCCTTTACCTTGTTCACATTTCTAATCTCTTTCAGCTTATACTTAAGCTGCTTCTTGGTCATTAAACCTATGTTTACTGAAGCTGGTTTGTCCTGTTTTAATTTGTCAGAAGTTGACTTTTCTTTGACTTCTGTTTTGGAATCATTCATATTTTCAGATTTTGACACATCAGTTTTTGCTACAAATTTAACAGGATTAACTTTAGGCTTTTCAGCTTTCTTGGTAAAGTTTGGTTTAGATGACACAGTTTCCTTTTCTTCTTTATCATCTAGGTAACCTAGACCTTCTTTCCAATTTCCATTTTCTAAGATTTTCTGAGTTGTTCTTCCAAAGCTAGTCCAAGTTTTGATTATTTCCTTTTCCTTTTCCAGTTCAAATTTAAAAGATTTATTCAATTTTAGCACTTCATCTCTAACATACAAAGCATCATCTCTTTCTTTCGGAGTTTTATGGAATATAACTAACTCTTTTTCTAAGTAGTCATTTCTGTTTCTAAGAGCAAGACTTTCAGATGTTAATCTTTCATTTGTTAAAGTCTGATCTCTAAAACTAATGAACATGGTTTTAAGATATAATCTTAGCTCAGAAATACCATCAGTATGAAAAGCAAGAGTTGATTGAGGTACCTTCAATTCAGCAGCATCAGAACTGCTACCAGCATTTGCCATCAAGGCATAGTTCACCTCATCTTTAGAATCTGAAGTGTCTGCCCAGTTTTTCTTCTTTGTGATAAGTGCATGTCCTTTATCACTTTTTCCTTTCTTGTAGTCATGAGAGATGTGGCCTTTTTCACCACAATTGTAGCATTTGACATTTGAGTTGTCTCCTCTGTCAGACTTGCCTCCTTTGTCTTCAGACTTTCTGAACCCTTTCTTTTCAGAACTTCCACCTTTCCTGGAAAACTTCTTGCCCTTTATGAATTTCTTGTAGGTTATTTTTGTGATACCCTTCACCATAAGAGCACACAGTTGCATCATCTCTGAATCAACATCCACTTCAGATAAATTTTCAGATTCTAAATCATCATCATCAGAATATGATGACTCTGAATCAGACTGTATGATGAGAGCCTTTCCTTTGCCCCTCTTTGAGATAACCACTTTAGGAGATTCCTCCTCAGCTTTAAGTGCAACTGTCTTTGACTTTCTTCCATGCCTTTTTCTCCTTTGATCCATCTCAAGTTCATGAGTCTTGAGCATACCATAAATTTCATCAAGAGTAGTTTCAGCAAGGTCATAGTTGTCTCTTATGGTAGTAGACTTCAAATCCCAATTTTCAGGAAGAGCTAAAAGGAATTTTAGATTTCAATCTTCAAGATCATATTCCTTGTCCACCAGTGACAGATCATTCAAGAGTTTAGCAAACCTATCATATAAATCAGTTAATGACTCATCAACTTTTGAGTTAAAGTGCTCATACTCTTGTGTGAGTATAGTCTTCCTGTTCTTTTTGATTGCACCAGTTCCCTGGCATCTTGTCTCCAAAGCATCCCATATCTCCTTTGCAGTATTGCATCCAATTACCCTGTTTGACATGACATTGTCAATTGCATTATAAAGCAGATGCCTTACCCTTGCATCTTTGGCAATAGATGAGATGTCTTCAGTTGTTTACTCACTTTTCTCCTTTGGTATCATCTTTGCTGGTTGATCAGGAACTGCAACAGAAAGCTTGGTAGGCTTATATGGTCCATCATTAATTCTATCAAGGTATTCTAGAGCTGTGGCTTCCAGAAATATAGCCATCTTTCCCTTCCATATAGGATACTCAGATGCTCTCAGTATGGGAATCCTAATACTCTCTGTTAGGTCACACACCACTGTAGAAGGGGGTTGAATATAGTGTAGAATGCAATCAAATCGATTTCGAACACAAGTAACAATAAACAGATATATTCGATATAATAAACTCTGTTACAATGGAACTGTTTTCTCAGTGATGAACAAATATCACGAGAGCTGCTAGGTTACAATGGATGATCTTCTCGATAATGATAACACATATAGTGTAAACCTATGTCTGTGTTTATATAGTAAACAGTTATAACATAACTTTTAATTGATATGGAATATAATTCTGTCTCCTAAAATATATCAATCAGATATCTTATACAATTATTTCAGTCCTCTAACTCTTTCCATGCATATCTTCTTTTTGTATTAGTCTCGATCTTCTTTTCTGTAAATCAGCTTCCTTCTTTAACTGTTAGTCATCCCTACTTAAGTTCTGATATCCATCTTCTGATATTTATCTTCTGATAATCTAAGTTCTGATATCCTTAAGTTCTGACTTCCAGCAAGTACTGATTCCAGTAAGTACTGATATTTCCTGTTTGTTAAGATCTGAAAACTAAACATGAAACATATTAGACATGACATCTCAAATATATCTAACAATCTCCCGCAACTTGTAAATTGTGTAAAATATACAAGTTAATAGATTTGATGATGTCAAAAACATTTAAGTTCAAATGCAATAAGAGTTTAATAAGACTATTAACTACAACTTATAGTCCTTGTAGCTTTACCAACTTCAATGGATCACTCTGAATCCATAATTATTCTTAACAAAATCTCTTACCAGCTTGTCTTCAGCTTTTCTCAGAAATTCAACTAATTGTGCTTTAGCCTGCATCAGTTCTTCATCTTTACTATCACCAATATGATAAATGGATTGAATTGATGTTCTTTCAAGTCTATCACAAAGTCTGATAACTCTAGGATGTGAAGAGTTTTCATTATAACGTAAGCATTTTCCTTTCAGAATAACTTCCACCTTAGCAGAATTCTTCAGCATAGAAATTTCTCTTCCGTCACCTTCTGTAATCATTGGTATATACTGAGAATTCTTTGTTCCAGAGATTCTGAATAGATCTCTTATAGCCTTCAAAATGTATTCTAACCATCTTCTTGTAACATCAGATTTTACTTCTAGAAGATAGTGAATATGTTGAAGCTCTCTGACAGACTTCTTTAGCACATCAGTATCAGCTAGTCTGTAAGTTAATCCATCATAGAGAAATAAAATCAATTTCTCCTTTAGATTATCCTTATCATGAGCATCTATCATAATTTGAGCAGACAACACTTTGTCAAGGTTCTTTTTTTTTGATTTGTTCATATGGTTTGTCTGTCAACATGAAAGGATCTCATAAAGTAACTTCTACTCCTATTTGTATCTTTTCTTCATCAGAACCTAATCCAGCTTTATCTCTAGGTTGCTTAGATCTCACCCTAAATGTTGCGAGTTGATTTATCATAAGATTGGATTTTGGTTCAACTGGAGTAGCTTTCTTCCATAACAGCTTCTTCTTATAAGCAATTATCATCTTTTCCAAATTAACTTGATCAGAATTTGCTGTTTCTTCTGTAGCTTGCTGTTCTTCATTCTGAACAACTTGAGCAGTGTCAGAGGTTGTTTTAGATTCTTCAGTTACCTTTCTTCTCTTCAGAATTTGAACAATTTCATCTTCTATCAAATCATCATCATGCATTGTATTTTTATAAACTGGAATGGAAGAACTTATCTTTTTCTCAATCTTTAAAGGTTCACTAACCTTTTCTTTTCCTTTTGACTTAGGATCAATCTCAGTTTGTGATCTAGTCTTGGACTTTGAAGTCTCAGAATTTGACTTCCCTGATCATAATGCCTTTTTCCTTAGGCCTTGGTGGTTTCTTTGTATCAGAAGCTTTAGACTTAAGATTTGTCTTCTCAGCTACAAATCTAGCTTCTTCCTCCTTGAGAGTTTCCAAATCCATTCCTGGATTTTGTTTCAGAAATAATCTTCTAGCTATCTCCTCATCAAGTGTCTGGATTTTAGGATTTTTATAATAAATAGTAGTCTGCTTCCCCTTTAGCTTCAGAGTTTGTAAACACTTTTGAGAGTCTTTAGATCCTGACTGAATCAGAATATTAGAACTTGACATCAGACTTTGCTTATCAGAACTTGACTTCAAACTTTTAGCATTCACAGCATCAGAACTTGACTTGTTCTGTTCAGAAGATTTTCCTTGAACTTTTCCTTGACCTCTACTCTGATCAGAGTTTCCCTGGTCATCACCTTTATCATCCTTTTTCTTCAGGATTTCAGTAGGTGAGCATTTGGACTTAACTACCTTCTCCCCCTTTTGGGCATCATCAGGAAGTAAGAGGGAAAGAAGAAGTTCAACTGAAGATTGGATTTCTTCCAATTGAGATTTCTGAGAAACTTGGTTAGCCAGGACCTCATCAATTTAGGCTTGTTGCTTCTCTTGAATCTTCTCAATGGCTTCAATTTTCTCAAGAGTAGGTTTGATATATCTATTCTTGTCAAGCTTAAGCTGTAGATCTAGCTTATCTGCATGTTCCTTTAGTGTATCAACCTTTTCATGAGTAGAAGAATGTAGACCTTGAAGATGTTTGGTAGATAAAGCAGTGATATTGAGTTGTGTCTTTAAATCAGCATTTGTGAGCAACTCATCAAGTTTAGCAATATGATCTGTCAGAACATTAGAACTTGGAATGAAATCAATGTCATTCCACTTCTTGGTCCACTCCACACCTCTGTGAGTATCCTCCCAAGGAATAGGTGCTTCCTTTTCAACAAATTTCTTCACCAATTCTTCCTTTCCTAGAATGGGAACTGAAGTCTCAACAAAAACATTGTCTTCAGAACTTGAGGAAGACTCATCATGTTCTGACAGCACAACAGTGTGTGAAGCAACTGGAGATTCAGGAACAGCTTAATTTAAATTCTGAACATCAGAATTTATCTCCAGAGTTGGTGTGGTTGATGTAGATGGTATCTAAGCATTTAAAATTGAAAAATGAGTTGGAGATTGCTGAGCTTCTGTAGATGGAGCTTCCAGATAAAAAACATTTGGTATATTCAAATTGTGAATATCTATCTCAGAGTTTTCAGTTTTTTAGCATCATCTGTAGCTTTAATAGGAGAGATAGGAGGGGTTACAACTATATCAGTAGCAATGTCTTTGGCTTGAGCTGAAGGGCTTCAATGATAATTGGTTCTTGTGAGATCAAAGATTCCTGATCCCCTTCCTCAGCTTCAGTTGAATCCTCAGATATAGGCTTGGCCTTGTACCTTTCTGCCCTCATTTTCTTTAGTCTCCTTGCGAGTGAAGGAGTTGCTTTAGCAGCTTCAGAACTTACAGATTGCTTTTTCAAAGTATCAAAACTTTGAGCTGCAGTTTCTGTCTGAGAAGTAACATTCTCAGATCCAACTATCACAGGTTCTGATGCATGAACCCGTGCTTCAACTGTTTCTCAAATCAGCATAATTTATTATTGACCATAATTTTAATCAAAACATTCATCAAAAGATAAAGTTCAAATAAATGAAGTAAAGAGTAACAAATTACAATTAGAACATTCACAATCACATAATATGAGAGAAACATAGACTAAATCTTGCAATTAAGGGAAATTTCATTAATATATCAAACAAGTACATTTCATGAAATTTATAGATTACATGTAAAAATTACAAGATAATCCTAGTCTAAGAATCTTAACATCAACAGCCTTAGTCCTAGTCTAAGAAAACCTATCGACTAGTTCCTCCTGCTGCTGACAAAGAGCACTGTAAGATGGATGATCCGTTCTTACTGAAGGAGAGCCTCTCTCCTTTCTTCTTCCAATCGATCAAGATGGAGCTGGTAGTCCATCGAAAAGAACAAGAGGTCTGTGTGAACCTCTTGTGGAACAGAGTTCCAGAGCTCGTCAGGAATGGCGGTGACATGCCACTCCTGTTGCCAGTCATCACAACTCAACTCTATATTGAAAGTTTCATAATTCTTGAACAAGTTGAAAAGAACCATTTTTGTTTATGAAGAAGAAAAATGATAAGAATTAAAAGAGAGAGTGAGTTTGTGAGAAAATGGAAGATGATTTGGCTGAGATGAATTGTCGATTTAAATAGACAATGGAATACAAAGGGACGCAATGACTGTTTAACGATTACGAGTAAAAAATAATGATTCCTCGTTTCCCTAGACCGATGTATAATAATAACAGTCAGTAAAAAGTTAAAGAAGGAGTTAATGGGCATGAGAAATAAACAATAATTACTGTGCACATGCAGTTTTTTAAGACAAACACGTTTACCACTAACCCATAATGATTATGACTGTTTTTATCTTACCCATGTATATTCTGATTTAAATATGACTGTTTCAGTTTTTCCACAAATAAGTCAAGTAAAGAATAATGTCACGTAAGCATCAAGGATTCCATCAAGATTTAATATCAGAACTTAAACTTATATCAGATTTTAACAGTCATCAGAATATGGCTTCTGAACTCAAAAAGTGAATATATTTTTCTGTGATTCTTCATACAAATACTGACTTGTTTTCTTCAAAGTTTAATCATCAGAACTTCCATCAGAACTTGTCCTCAGAATTTATGCAAATGACACTTAACTATTTGTCAAAAACAACTTATTCACCACAGTAATTTTCATCATTCATATGGAGTGAAAGTGTGTGCATTCAACAGAATATCAGATAAAGATTAAAGTCTGATAAACTTTGGTACATCTTAGAAATAAGGAATAACTCAGAAAAGTGCTTCAAATCCGTCATCAATCATGAATTCTACTATAGAACAAATTTATGCAAGAGGCCACCTCAACTGTTTGTGCTCATTTTATGCATCTTTTGAAATTCCTTTTTACAGTGGCTTCTTAGTGTAAGTAAGTCACGACTGCTTATCAGAATTTATGCTGTTGTCATAGTATTTTTCCAATAATCAGAGAATGTGAAAAGTCACCAAGAAAATTTATTTGCTTTTCTAATGCATATTACTTAATACCAGCAATGCACTTGGGTCTTCCCTTCCAAATATTTACTCTAGATCTCAAAGGAGTACCTGACTTTTATTTTATTTTCTTTTCTTTTCTTTTGATAAGTGAGGCTTATCAGCATTTAGTTCATCCTTAAGATTTATTGACATTAGAATTTGACAGATAAGAAGCAAGAATCTAGTTTGTGACTTAGTAATAAGATACACAAAGTAAACTTGACTAAGCTCAAAATCAGAATTTGCTTGTGTTAATGAGTTTCCACATAAATAACTAATTCAAACATGGGATTTCTAGTATGTTAAAGACTACTAGGTTAGCATCTAGCACAGTTATTCTCATTGGATTGAATAGTCACAGAACATTCAAAACACTATCAGAGTTTAAAGATCCACATCAGATAACAATCAGTATTTAATGAATTTCAATTAAAGAACATATTTCATGAAGATAAGACAATCTGTAAACACTGATCATAAAGTCTGATGCATGAGAACAAAAATTAAGCAGATTTAGAGAAAGAACCTGAAACCATGCCAAGTTCATTTACCAGTCTTATAAAAGTAGCTTCACATAGTGGTTTGGTGAATATATCTGCTAGTTGTTGATTTGTTAGAACAAAATGTAATTCCGCTGTACCTTCCATCACATGTTCCCTTATGAAATGGTACCTAATGCTGATGTGCTTTGTCATTGAGTGTTGAACTGGATTACCTGTCATAGCAATAGCACTTTGATTATCACAGTAAATAGGGATTTTAGAAAATTCTAACCCATAATCCAGTAACTGATTCTTCATCCAAAGAATTTGTGCACAACAGCTTCCTGCAGCAATATATTCTTCTTCTGCAGTTGATGTGGAAATTGACTTCTGTTTCTTGCTAAACCAAGAAACCAATCTGCCTCCAAGAAATTGGCAGCTTTCACTAGTGCTTTTCCTGTCTATTTTGCATCCTGCAAAATCTGCATCTGATTAACCTATTGCTTAAAATCTGATTCTCTAGGATACCACAATCCCAGATCAGCTGTACCCTTAAGGTACTTGAAAATTCTTTTCATAGCTATTATGTAACACCCCCAGATCCGGGGTCGGGGATCCGGGTCGTCACCGTCTTTCTTTCCACAATATTACTTAACTTAATTAATAATAAATAACTTCATGATGTGACCCCACACTAACACACACAACAACACGTTATAGTCTCAGAGATGAAATTGAAATAAGTACAAGTCCTTGAATCCATAATTTAAAAGTTATTACAACCCAAAATGATTACTTGATAAGTTTACAGTTAATTGCCATTATCTGCCACAAGTTATAATTATACATAATTGATTCCCAAAAGTAGAATGCCTGATCTACAAATAGATCTACCTCTGCAGCTATAGAAGCTACGATATCACGGGAAGACGCGGGACGTTTCCCACGCTCTTGCGCTGGGTCTCCTTGAGTCTGGCCATCTTTCATAATTGTTATTGTGTGATGAAGAAAGGAAGCAAGAGTGAGCATTACAGCTCACAAGATAATATATAGAGTAAACAATAATGCAAGTATCTAAATGGATAACTTACTAGAAACCTTTATCAAGTGTAAGGTAATTACTTACTGGATATAAGCGTAAAGGAATATGAAGTTACCAATTACTTCACTATACTTATATCATTTTAGAAAACTACTTGAACTACCACTGTTCAAAGTATATAAGTTTTCGAAGTTCATCACATAGGTGGGACTACAACATAAGACTTGAATAGATTCGACCTTTGAAATATTATTGAATGAAATGAAGTTACGAGATACTTCACTAAGTCCCGATATATATATATATATATCCATATATATCTCTCAAACATTTCCTGAAAACCTCTGTCATGTAAAGTATGCACAGAGTTGCAATATCCAATGAATTTTGGAAAGAAAAGAATTTTGGCATAAACCCGATATCTTGCTGATCAGGCAAATATACCAATAAGTAACCTTTTCTACTAGTAGATGGATGAATTCCCCACTGGTCATCACCCTGGCCGCATTAGGACCTATGATGGACTGCCACTCAGCCACTTACGCATCGACGGACTCCCATTGAGCCACTTACACTTTCATGGACGCCCACTGAGCCCATGTTGCTTATGCCGACTCAAATAGATGGACTTACTTCCCGAACGTTGGGCAAGTAATCAAAATGTTTTCTCAAAACAGTAACCTCGTTGCGAATATAAAATACACCATAGAGCCGGATCCCTCAGGTTTTGAGCGAGTATTTAAATCCCCTTCGAAAGGAAGATCTTAAATCTGAAAATGAGTTTTGGGATCCGCTCTAACTTTTAAAAATCATTTTGAAGACTCGAAAACATTTTAAAGAATGTTTAGAGTAATGCTGATTTAATAAAATAAATCAGTCCCAATATATTAGAAATATCTGAATATTATTATTTAAATAATATTCCCATAAGGATAATCCTTATAAAAATAATTGAAGTAGAAGTTTTAAAACTTATACTTGAAATGAATAGTAAATAACCAAAGATATACTTATACGAAAGTACGATCTTTATTTAAATAATCAAAAATAAGTTTGATTATCGAAACATTATTCTTTAATAAAATAAAGAATATTATTTAATAAAATAAGCGGAGTCATAAGTCCTCGAAGAATATTCAAAATAATATTCATTAACTAAAATAAAGTTATCGAATAAACCTTATTCGATTAATGGTTTTGAAAACTATTCATATATATATATAATTATATATATATTATACTCGGGAACATCGACTCCCGGTTTAGAAAATGTTCACCTTTGGGTCCCCTATACTAAGGGTATACGCAACTACTGCTTATCTCTAGCATAGGTATTATGCAACTTATAAGCATTTGAATTGATAAAAGAATATCAATACTACGAAACAGGCATGCATATAAATATCATATTACATGCTCCAATATATCGCAAGCCTTTGCTAATAATAATCATGCACTTATCACAAGATAATGCATATACATATATTTACATCACAACTACAGTATAACGGGTAGAAAACTTGCATGAGCGACTGGGGGTGGTAAAAGGCCTGGGACGAGTCTGGTAACCTATAAACAACATATAAGTTGGAATTAAACCTAAGTCGCTTAAGAATCTAGACTTTAACCCATTAGACTCTAACGTTCTCTTATGATCGCTTATACCCTTAACGATTCACTTAAGTCGCTCGAGTACTCTCGGCTCCACCATTTTTAATAAATTAACCATTAAGAATTTTAAGGCGATTCCTTTGCGAGTACTCTACCAACTGCCTAATCCACTTTACATAATTGTTTCATACTCCAATTAGTCATTTAAGGGCCTTAACCAAGGTTTTAAAGTAAGGCGAGGGGTAATGGTTCGTTCGCGAAATGCCGTTACTTAAAACGGTCGTTTCTCCTAAACCATGCATCGGATTCAAGCGAACCATCAAAAAGAAGCTCGTAACATGAACTATCTAAACATGGCAACCTGTGACAGAGGTTATCATGTGGATTTCTTTGAAGAACACTGTGAAGTTGTAAGAAAATCTACAGGCAAAGTTATTCTGAAAGGATACAGGCATGGTAACATTTATGAAGCCAAGCTTTCAACAAGTTCTGATGGTTCTCCAAAATTTGTGAGAGGACTGCCAAAATCAGTACTTGCTCCTGATGGCCTTTGTGATTCATGTCAAAAGGAAAAACAAAGAAAATCTTCATTCAAGAGCAAGACTGAATCTTCAATTCTTGAGCCTTATCAACTACTACATATTGATCTATTTGGTCCAGTGAATGTCATGTCTATTGCAAAGAAGAAATATGCTATGGTCATAGTGGATGAGTTCACCAGATACACATGGTTGTATTTCTTGCACACAAAAAGTGAAACTGCATCTATCTTGATCGATCATGTCAAACAACTGGATAAATTGGTTAAAGACTCTGTGAAAATCATAAGAAGTAATAATTGCACCGAGTTCAAGAATTTGATTATGGAAGAGTTCTGCAAGGACCAAGGAATCAAGCAGGAATTCTCTGCTCCTGGAACTCCACAGCAAAATGGAGTTGTTGAAAGGAAGAATAGAACTTTTATTGAAGCTGCACAAACTATGCTTGATGAAGCAAAGTTACCAACCTTCTTTTGGGCTGAAGCTGTGCAGACTGCTTGTTTTACTCAGAATACAACACTTATCAACAAGCATGGAAAGACACCATATGAGAAGGTGAAGAAAAATAAGCCAAATCTGAAGTACTTTCTTGTATTTGGATGCAAGTGTTTTGTTCTAAAGACTCATCCTGAACAGCTATCAAAATTTGATCTAAAAGCTGATGAAGGAATTTTTGTTGGATATCCACTTTCCACAAAAGCCTTCAGAGTCTATAATTTAAGAACAAGGGTTGTCATGGAATCTATCAATGTCTCTTTTGATGATAAGAAGATTACAGAACTTGAAGATTTCAATGATCATGATCAGCTGAGATTTGATAATGAAGTTTTAAATTCTGATTCTGTAAATCCTGATAGTCTAAATCCTGACAGTCTAAATCCCGATACTGCAAACTCTGATGGGTTAAACTCTGATGTTATTAAAACTGTGGTGACTATGCCAAAGGAAAATGCACCTATGCAGGGGGAGCATATTGAAGATCCAACCACATCTCAAGAAGCATCAGAACCAAGAATAGGCTCGTCAAGTTCTGATTCATCAAGTTCTAATGGGGCAAGTTCTGATAATTCAGGAAACTCAAATTCTAATAATTCTGGAAACTCAAATTCTGAAGGATCCAACTCAGAGAGCATAATTTCAGGGGGAGCATCAGAAAATGTTGATGGAGACAGTATGGATCATGGGGGATCATCCAGTTCTAGAGATAATCTTCCATCTGCAAGGAAGTGGATTAAAGCACATCGGAGATCCTGAAGCAGGTATAAGAACTAGAACAACAACATCAAATGAATGTCTTTATCACTCTTTTCTTTCTCAGACTGAACCAAAGAAAGTGGAAGAAGCTCTTCAAGATGCTGATTGGGTACAAGCAATGCAGGAAGAGTTAAATGAATTTGAAAGAAATAAAGTCCGGACCCTAGTGCCAAGACCAAAGAACAGATCTGTTGTTGGTACAAAATGGGTGTTCAGAAATAAAACTGATAGTTATGGCATAATTACAAGGAATAAAGCAAGGCTGGTTGCAAAAGGATATTCTCAACAGGAGGGAATTGATTATGATGAAACATTTGCACCAGTTGCTAGATTGGAAGCCATAAGGATATTTTTGGCTTATGCTGCTCACAAAAAGTTTACAGTCTTTCAAATGGATGTAAAAAGTGCTTTTCTTAATGGAGAATTGGAAGAAGAAGTATATGTTCTCCAGGTTTTGTAGATTCAAAATTTCCTCATCATGTCTACAGACTTGATAAAGCACTTTATGGCCTTAAGCAAGCTCCAAGAGCATGGTATGAGACATTAGCTCAGTTTCTTCTGGAAAGTGGATTTAACAGAGGGATTATTGATAAAACATTGTTTTATCTCAACCATGGAAAGGACTTACTTTTGGTGTATATATATGTTGATGATATCATTTGTGGTTCTACAAATGATAGACTTTGTAAAAGGCTTGCCAAGCTAATACAGATAAGATATCAAATAAGTATGATGGAAGAACTTAGGTATTTTTTGGGCCTTCCAGTCATGCAGAATGAAGAAGGAACTTGTATTTGTCAATCTAAGTACACCAGAAATTTGTTGAAGAAATTTGGAATGCAAGATTGTTCAAGTGCATCCAGTCCTATGGCCACTGTAACAAAATTGGATAAGGATACTGGTACATCAGTAGATATTACTGATTATAGAGGTATGATTGGCTCGCTACTCTACCTAACTGCAAGTAGACCTGATATCATGTATGCTACCTGTCTTTCTGCAAGATTTCAAGCAGATCCAAGAGAACCTCACTTAACAGCTGTAAAAAGCATTTTCAAGTACCTTAAGGGTACATCTGATCTAGGATTGTGGTCTCCTAGGGAATCAGACTTTAAGCTAATAGGTTACTCAGATGCAGATTTTGTAGGATGCAAAATTGACAAGAAAAGCACAAGTGGAAGCTGCCAATTTGTTGGAGGTAGATTGGTTTCTTGGTTTAGCAAGAAACAGAAGTCAATTTCCACATCAACTGTAGAAGCAGAATACATTGCTGCAGGAAGCTGTTGTGCACAGATTCCTTGGATGAAGGATCAGTTACTGGATTATGGGTTAACATATTCTAAAATCCCTATTTACTGTGATAATGAAAGTGCTATTTCTATGAGAGGTAATCCAGTTCAACACTCAATGACAAAGCACATCAGCATAAGGTACCACTTCATAAGGGAACATGTGGATGAATGTACAGTTGAATTGCATTTTGTTCCAATAGATCAACAACTAGCAGATATCTTCACAAAACCACAGTGTGAAGCTACTTTTACAAGATTGGTAAATAAACTTGGAATGGTTTCAGGTTCTTTCTCTAAATCAGCTTAGTTTATGTTCTGATACATCAGACTTTATGATCAGTATTTACAGATATTACTATCTTTGTGTATTCTATGCTTAAAATTGAAAATTTCTAAGTGCTGATTGTTGTCTGATGTGAATTTCTAAACTCTGATAGTGATATGAATGTTTCTGCGACTATTCAATCCAATGAGGATAACTGTGCTAGATGCTGACCTAGTAGTCTTTAATATACTAATAATCCCATGTTTGAAGTAATTGTTTATGTGGAAATCTTTTAACACAATAAAATTCTGATATTGAGCTTGGTTAAAGTTTACTTTGTGTATCTTATTACTGAGTCAAAGACTAGAATAATGCTTCTTATTTGTTAAGTTCTGATGTTAGTAAATCTGATGGATGTACTAGTGATGATAAGCCTCACTTATCAAAAGAAAAAGAAATAAATATTAGGTACTCCTTTGAGATCTAGAGAAAAATATATGTGGAAGGGAAGACCCAAGTGTATTGTTGGTATTAAGTAATATGCATTAGAAAAGCAAAATAAAATTTTCTTGGTGACTTTTCACATTCTCTGATTATTGGAGAAATACTCTGATAATAGCATAAATTCTGATAAGCAGTCGTGACTCACTTACACTGAGAAGCCACTATAAAAATGATTTTTAAAAGATGCATAAAATGAGCACAAAACAATTGAGGTGGACTCATGCATGAATTCATTCTAAAGTAGGCTTCAGACTAATGACATATTTTAAGCAAAGTTCTTAGTTATGCCTTATTTCTAAGATGTACTAAAGTGAATCAGACTTTACTTCTTGTCTGATATTTAGCTTATTACACACACTTACACTCCATATGAATGATGAAAATTATTGTGGTGATTAATGTTGTTTTAGATGAACAGTTTAAGTGTCAATTGCATAAATTCTGAGGACAAGTTCTGATGGAAGTTCTGATAATTAAGTTCTGATGAAATCATATCAGTATTTGTGTGAAGAATTACAGAAATACACATTCACTTTTCGAGTTAAGGAGCCATATTCTGATGACTTTTAAATTCTGATAATAATCAAGTTTTGATGCTGACGTGGCAGTATTTATTTACTTGATTTATTTTTGGTCATTACTTGAACGGTAATATTTTTACAGAATATCGGTTTATGTGAGATAAAGCAGTAATAATCATTTGTTTAGTGGGAATAGTTTTTTTTAAAAAAAAACTGAACGTGCAATGTAATCATTACTTATTTACCATTTCCATTAACTTTTGCCTTAACTGCTGCATGGCTGACAGGTGTAAAGGTCTGTTCCACTTCTCATTAACTGCTGTCACGTGGGGTGTCTAAGTAAAAGAGATAAAAGATTTTCAAATCTTTTATTTTCATTTTTATTCTACTCACTCTCTCTCTCTTTTCCTATTCTCTCTCACATTTTCTGACGGTTTTCATTACAGACATTTTCTCAAACCCCTTTCAGGCAAACAAATTTCTCACTTATTTCAGATGGCACCCAAGGATTTAATTGTTGATGGAGCCAAGTTTGTACTAAATAACTATGCTGCAATCTTGAATAAGGCTGAAGCCCCATCAGATCTGCACTTTGTGCAAGATTTATTAGCCAATAGTGAGATTGGGTATGCTTTGACCCAACCTCAAACTATTTCAAGCAAACAAGTGCTGGCATTTTGGTGAACTGGGTTTTTTGATAATGGTGGTGCTACTGGTACTCCAAGCATTATTTTCACATCAGGAGATATCGAGCATGTGGTTTCTCCTGGAGCAGTTTGTAAAGCTATCCACTTACCTGAAGGTTGTACATTTTCAACAGTGGAGGTGAAGGGTTTTTAGCATATAAACGCAGCGAAAACGTAAATTTAAATCTTAAAAAAAAAACTAAAACCCTCCGCAGGATCCATGCGAAAAATAATATTTAATTCGTAGTTCAATATGTTTACCTTAAGAAGTTTTACGTTAATGGAAAGATAGAGGTCTTTAATGGCGATCCAAAAATGATGAACAGAGATCCTTAGCAGCTGCTCCTCAAGTGTGAAGCACTCCACCGGTATCCACCAAGAAAATGATGTAATGAAGGAGGAGGAGATGGAGAAAATTAGGGTTTTGTAAAACTTTTTGGTTGAGGCAAAAATAGGGTCTATAATAGTATATTTATAGGCAAAATTTTCAGCTGAAAATTTTCCCATAAAATATTATTATTATTAACCCTTTATTATTCTCACTAATAATTAAAACACCTTTTAATTATTAATCCTGTTTTCTAAACTCTTTAGAAATAATTCTCTGACTTGATTTAATTTCAAAAATTAAATTCTTAATTAATAATATTAAGAACCTTTTCTTAATTAATTTATAATCAATTAAATCTCATTTAATTAATTATTAAATTTGCCAATTAATTATTTATTTCATAATTAAATAATTATCAGCCATTATTAATTAATTCCTCCACCATTAAATCATTCTCTTTTATGGTGTGACCTTGTAGGTTCAATATTAAGCCGGTAGTAGAAATAAATAATAATAAAACTATTTTATCATTATTTATATAAATTCTCTAATTCATTAAATATGATTAATTAATTAATCATATTTATTCTACATCGTGAGGGATACTTCTCAGCATATCGCGACTATCCGGATAATACGAATTCACTGCTTAGAATACCAAGAATCTATTCAGTGAGTAGTTACCGTACAATTAATTCCTTATACCCTGCAATGTCATGATTAAATACAAGGCATGGAACTTGTGTCAAGCCTATCTTATTTAATCACTTGCTTTCCCATTCACTATGCTTAGTTCTATTTAATATAAATTAGAAACTCCTTTCTAATTTCATTCACTCTGGCCAGAGATTCTTGAACTAGCATAAGTGGATCAGCATTGAACATTCTCTTCCTTCACTGGAAGGGGTAAATCCTTTATTGATCATACACTATCTTCGTGTACAAATTCCTATACCCAGTAGAGCCCTTATAATTGTCCCTTGAGACTAAGAACTAAACCAAAGCATAGTTCAGTGTACACAAGATGACTATGATGACCTCAAGTCTAAGGATACTTGTACAACTATCACTATATGAACAACTGCTGACACATGAGTGAACTCCATCAGTTGTTGAGCTGTGTGAGTCATGTTCAGTGAGCTTATTCTATAATAAGCACCTACATACTAGCTATAGTGTCACCACATAAATGTCTATGAGAACAGACATCCTTCATAATGAAGCAAGCATAGTATGTACCGATCTTTGTGAATTATTAATTACCAGTTATTAATCCTACGACCAGGAACTATTTAAGTTTAGAGTTATCATCATTTAGGTCTCATTATTATGATCTCATCACAATCCATAAAAAGCTTTACTCTAAACTGTGGTATATCTTATATAAACATTTAAATAGATAGGGCCCGCAATAAAAACAAAACAAGTCTTTTATTAATATCAATGAAATCAAAACAGATTACACTAAAGTTATTCCTAAATCCTCATACATGATTGGACTTAGGACATATCTCTTTCAATCTCCCACTTGTACTAAAGCCAATCACTCTGGTATCTAATACCCATCTTGTCTTTATGACGATCAAAGTGACTTTGAGAAAGTGACTTTGAGAAAGTGGCTTTGTTAAAGGGTCTCCTATGTTGTTATGTGTGTCAACTCTCTTGACGTTGACTTCTCCTCTTTCAGCAATCTCCCTAATCAGATGAAAGCGCCGCAGGACATGTTTGGAATTTCTATGAGACCTAGGTTCCTTGGCTTGTGCTATTGCTGCGTTGTTATCACAATACAACACAATAGGCTCTTCAACGCTAGGAACAACTCCCAACTCAGAAACAAATTTCCTCATCCAAACGGCTTCTTTTGCAGCCTCACTTGCAGCTATATATTCTGCTTCCGCTGTGGAGTCAGCCGTTATAGACTGTTTGGAACTCTTCCAACTAATCGCACCACCATTCAGAGTAAACACGTACCCTGATATGGATTTGCTATCACTTTATGATTGAAAACTAGAGTTAGTATAACCCTCTATTTTCAACTCAGATTCACCACCAAAAACAAGAAAAATGTCCTGAGTCCTTCGCAAGTACTTAAGGATGTTTTTCACTGCTTTCCAGTGGTCTTCACCTGGATTGGACTGATATCTGCTCGTCACACTAATTGAATAAGCAACATCAGGCCTTGTACACAACATCGCGTACATGATAGATCCTATTGCTGAAGCATAAGGAATCTTACTCATACGCTCTCTTTCCTCAGGTGTCTTAGGAGACATTTTTTCGGAAAGGGACACTCCATGGCTCATCGGTATGAGACCTCTTTTGGAGTTTTCCATGCTAAACCTTTTAAGCACTTTCTGGATGTATGTACCCCGGGTAAGACCTATCATTCTTCTAGATCTATCTCTATAGATCTTCATACCGAGAATGTAGGATGCTTCTCCCAAGTCCTTCATGGTGAAGTTCTTTGATAGCCATACTTTGACTGATTGTAGCATCGGTATATCATTTCCTATAAGAAATATGTCATCCACATACAATACAAGAAATGTTACCGCGCTCCCACTAACCTTCTTGTAGACACATGGTTCATCTATGTTTTTGATAAAACCAAACTCTTTGATTGTCTCATCAAAACAGATGTTCCATCTACGAGAAGCTTCCCTTAAACCATATATGGTTCGCAGCAGCTTACATACTTCCTCCTCAAGTTCCCCATTGAGGAAGGCCGTTTTCACGTCCATTTGCCAGATCTCATAGTCGTAGTAAGCAACAATCGCAAGCAAAATCTGAATTGATTTTAACAGGGCTACAGGCGAAAAAGTTTCATCAAAGTCAATCCCTTGCCTTTGTTTGAATCGTTTTGCCACGAGCCTGGCCTTATAGGTCTCCACCTGGCCATATGCTCCAATCTTTCTTTTGTATACCCACTTGCACCCAATAGGCTTAACACCTTCAGGCGCCTCAACCAGAGTCCATCTTGGTTGGTATACATAGATTCCATTTCGGATTTCATGGCACTATGCCATTTCTCTGAGTCAACACTACTCACAGCCTCGTTATAGGTCACAGGGTCATCATCATCAATGATTGACAACTCATTGTCATTCTCAATGACAAGGCCATAATACCTCTCAGGTTGGCGAGACACTCTCCCTGTCCTACGAATGGGTTGTTCCACAGAAGGTTGTTCAGTCTGAACATATGTTTCCACTTGATCCGTAGTAGTTTGTGCTTCTTGAACTTCATCAAGTTCAATTTTGCTCCCACTGTTTCCTTCAAGGATAAACTCCTTTTCCAAGAAGGTAGCATGTCTGGAGACAAACACCCGATGATCGGTGTAAAAGTAATACCCCAAAGTTTCTTTAGGATATCCCACAAAATTACATTTTACGGATCGAGATTCCAGCTTATCTGGGTCAACTTTCTTGACATAAGCTGGACATCCCCAAATCTTAACGTGTTTAAGACTCAGTTTCCTTTCTTTCCATATCTCATATGGTGTTTGAGGAACAGATTTGAAAGGCACCTTATTCAGTAAATATGCTGAGGTTTCCAATGCATAACCCCATAGGAATACTGGAAGATTGGCATAGCTCATCATGGACCGAACCATGTCTAACAAAGTTCGATTTCTCCTTTCAGATTCCCCATTTAACCGTGGAGTATATGGAGGAGTCCACTGGGAGACTATACCATTTTCTTTGAGATAAGCTAGAAACTCTCCATTCAAGTATTCAACACCTCGATCTGATCGAAGAGTTATAATACTATGTTTGGTTTATTTCTCCACTTCATACTTATATTCTTTGAACTTTTCAATGGCTTCAGACTTGTGTTTCATCAAATACACATATCTGAATCTAGATCGATCATGTATAAAAGCAATGAAGTATGAAAATCCACCCATGGCTTGCGTAGACATTGGTCCACATACATCTGTGTGTACCAATCCTAGCAAATCTGCAGCCCTCTCTCCATGTCCACTAAATAGAGATTTGGTCATTTTACCCAATAGACAAGACTCGCATGTAGGATATGATTCAAAATCAAAGGGGTCAAGTAACCCTTCCTTATGCAATGTCCGTAGTCTATTTTCACTAATATGACCAAGTCCGCAGTGCCACAAGAAAGTGAGATTTTCATCATCCCTTTTTCTTTTATTAGTATGTTCAATTTGTAGTAAATTATGCTCTACGTCACATACATACAAACCACTGTTTAAAATACCACTTCCATAAAGAACGTTATCTCTAAGAATTGAACATTTATTATTCTGAATAAAAAACGAAAATCCATCCAAGTCTAACATGGAATAGAAATAATATTCCTCAGAATCGAGGGAACAAAATAATAATTATTTAGAACAATAGTCTTTCCCGTAGGCATATGTAAATGAAATGATCATACAGCTTCAGCAGCAACTCTTGCTCCATTTCCCATCCGTAGAATCACCTCCTCTTCTTCAAGAGTCCTACTTCTCCTTAGTCCCTGCAACGAATTGCAAATATGAGAACCACAGACGGTATCTAATACCCAAGTAGAAATTTGACCTAGTCACATATTAACTTCGATCATGAACATGCCTGAATCAGAAGCGGTAGTCTCACTACCCTTCTTCTTCAATTCTGCAAGGTAAACCTTGCAGTTCCTCTTCCAGTGCCCCAACTTGTTACAGTGAAAACAAACAGCTAAATTAGGACCAGTCAACTTGTGAGCATCTAATATGCTCCAGAGTGATAGTGCAGAAGACATGACGAATATAGTAAATCTGTAAATAATAAATACATAAAACACTTAGCAAATATTCAATTTCATTTCAAAACACTATATGAATCAGGTCTTTATTCATAAGTGTCTCCCACTAGTTTATCTAATTTTTTTAACCCCCTAAGTGAAAATTAAGCATTCATAATGCTAGTGGGAATAGGGATCCTACATTCCATCACACAACCTCGGCTGTGGCACGAAACGTCATGTGATGTTCAATAGGCAGACAACTCTTGTCAATTACATCTTATGTTATTCCCTAATATAAGTTTAGCGTCTTGAATAATTGAGTCACGGCTATGGCACGACAAACTCAATATTCTAAGTCAAGTCTAACCCAACATTTCGTACAATTGAATCAGTCTCCAACGGCCCACGGCTGTAGCACGTACCGACCTTTAGATTCTAATTCAATGTACACATCTCTATGTAATAGACAAGTATTTCTTATTTCGAAATCAAAGCCCTCAGCAGTAGCACGAAACGACAATGATTTAAAAATAAGAACCACTTTCTACCATGTTGGAAGGCTATGACCGACACAAGCCCGTTGTGTCATTGGCCAATTACTACTTGATATTATTTAATTTTAGAGGGATTATATTACATTACAATCATAATTATATTATAAAGAGATTCTTCCTTTTAAATTAAATATTTCAAATCAATAATCGATAATCAGATGATTCCCATATCGGGTGGAGCATTGTCAAGAGGCGTCACTTAAAAACCCTTTCTTACAGATAGAAATTTGTTGTTGACAGAATCATCCTTTCTCTCAATATTGAAAATTCATATTCAATTACGTGTTTCATAAACACAAGAATCTCATGATCGTAAATGTAAAGTGCAATAAAGTAAATGTGTTTGGTTATGACCCCATCCTATGTGATCTTTATCAAGCTCATGATAAAGATCAAGGTCAATCTAATATGGTGATAGAAATAAATACAACTACTTATTACATAAGTCTTCTTCTTTGTTTAGACTTCTTATATGTCTCGTCTTCTTCTTTGTATCACCTCCATTGGATAGCCTTCTTGAGTCTTCAATTACATTACATGATTGAAAGTAAAACTAATCTAATGAACATACAAGAATAACTCGAGTTACATTCGAGATTTATGATTACAAAGATTGACGATATGCAAGTCGTATTTAAAACCAAAACCAAAACCATTACACTAAGGTCGAAAGGCCATAACCATACAACATGCTCATACAACACATAAAAGCATGTTAAAACACATAATCTGATCTTAACATATCATATTATCCATGATCTAATCATAAAAAGAAAATATGACAAAAATCAGAAAAATCCGAATCAAATCAGAAAAACAAGAATCACTGTTTACGGGCAGTAAACGACGTCAAACGCCTTACAGACGAGTCGTTGATAGATTTAGCTATCAGTTTTGTTCAAACGTTCGTTTACCTATGGAATAGGGTATTCGTTTGCGTAAATCGGACACCAGACCCAGATTTCAGTAAATCTGCAGCAGCCAATTCAGAATTCGTATCTAATATGATTCTCATAATTAGAACAAACATAAATCATGTATATATCAGTATATATACAGATTACATAATCATCTTATGATTATACAACTCACATGAATATCATATATTCAAAACCATACATATATAAGCATATTATATCAACATCAAATCATGGCGAATCACGTACATGCTCATATATCGAAAACAGTTAAACACATAACGAATTAAAAACTTTTCGCAAGTAGCTCTGATGCCATTGAAGGGTTTTTAGCACATAAACGCAGCAAAAACGTAAATTTAAATCTTAAAAAAAAACTGAAACCCTCCGCAGGATCCATGTGAAAAATAATATTTAATTCGTAGTTCAGTATGTTTACCTTAAGAAGCTTTACGTTAATGAAAGATGGAGGTCTTTAATGGCGATCTAAAAATGATGAACGGAGATCCTTAGCGGCTGCTCCTCAAGTGTGAAGCACTCCACCGGTATCCACCAAGAAAACGATGTAATGAAGGAGGAGGAGATGGAGAGAATTAGGGTTTTGTAAATCTTTTTGGTTAGGCAAAAATAAGGTCTATAATAGTATATTTATAGGCAAAATTTTCAGCTGAAAATTTTCCCATAAAATATTATTATTATTAACCCTTTATTATTCTCACTAATAATTAAAACGCCTTTTAATTATTAATCCTTTTTTAAACTCTTTAGAAATAATTCTCTCACTTGATTTAATTTCCAAAAATTAAATTCTTAATTAATAATATTAAGAACCTTTTCTTAATTAATTTACAATCAATTAAATCTCATTTAATCAATTATTAAATTTTCCAATTAATTATTTATTTCATAATAAATAATTATCAGCCATTATTAATTAATTCCTCCACCATTAAATCATTCTCTTTTATGGTGTGACCCTGTAGGTTCAATATTAAGCCGGTAGTAGAAATAAATAATAATAAAACTATTTTATCATTATTTATATAAATTCTCTAATTCATTAAATATTATTAATTAATTAATCATATTTATTCTACATCGTGAGGGATACTTCTCAGCATATCACGACTATCCGGATAATACGAATTCACTGCTTAGAATACCAAGAACCTATTCTTGAGTAGTTACCGTACAATCAATTCCTTCTACCCTGCAATGTCACGATTAAATACAAGGCATGGAACTTGTGTCAAGCCTATCTTATTTAATCACTTGCTTTCCCATTCACTATGCTTAGTTCTATTTAATGTAAATTAGAAACTCCTTTCTAATTTCATTCACTCTGGCCAGAGATTCCTGAACTAGCATAAGTGGATCAGCATTGAACATTCTCTTCCTTCACTGGAAGGGGTAGATCCTTTATTGATGATACACTATCTTCGTGTACAAATTCCTATACCCAGTAGAGCCCTTATAATTGTCCCTTGAGACTAAGAACTAAACCAAAGCATAGTTCAGTGTACACAAGATGACTATGATGACCTCAAGTCTAAGGATACTTGTACAACTATCACTATATGAACAACTGCTGACACGTGAGTGAACTCCATCAGTTGTTCAGCTGTGTGAGTCATGTTCAATGAACTTATTCCATAATAAGCACCTACATACTAGCTATAGTGTCACCACACAAATGTATATGGGAAAAGACATCCTTCATAATGAAGCAAGCATAGTATGTACCGATCTTTGCGGATTATTAATTACAAGTTAGTAATCCTACGACCAGGAACTATTTAAGTTTAGAGTTATCATCTTTTAGGTCTCATTATTATGATCTCATCACAATCCATAAAAAGCTTTACTCTGAACTGTGGTATATCTTATTTAATCATTTAAATAGATAGGGCCCGCAATAAAAATAGAACAAGTCTTTTATTAATATCAATGAAATTAAAACAGATTACATAAAAGTTATTCCTAAATCCTCATACATGATTGGACTTAGGACATATCTCTTTCAGGAGGATCCTGTCTTACAGCAGCTTATGGCTAGTCTGGGCTATGAGAAAAGTTTGGGAAAGCTGGGTCAACTGAAAAGATCAAATATCAGAAAGGAATGGAGCTTTTTCTTTGATTGTATCACAAAGGCATTTGCCAATAAATGCTCCAACTTTGATGTTATTCCCATCATGAGTCAGCAAATCGGGTATGCCCTCATTCATCAAACTCATTTTGATATTGCAAGTGTTGTGCTAGGTTTCCTAGGGGATAGGATGACAGAGGATAGGAATGTAGTATACTTTGCTAGATTCTGTCAACTTATATATACTTTTTATTGTGCTGATGAGACCCCACTAGCCAGTGATTTAATTCCACCCTTTAAGCTTGCAAAAAGGGCTTTTAATGATTTGTTAAATGCTGACAATAAGAAACCAGTGCTGAGACCCTTACAAATTCCTCGGTTAGTAAAATAGATCTTGGTGAATGCTGATCCACAAACTTATACATCTGTCTATCCTGATGTTCAACCCACCAACTCATCACAACCAACACAACCATCAGAACATACCACAACTACACAAACACCTCAAATTTCTCAACCTCAAACAACTCAACCCTCCATCAGGGCATATTACAAACCAACACAGTCATCTCAACCTCAACCTTCAGCACATCCAGTGAAGCCTTCATCTTCAAAACCCAAGAGGACTAAGATAGTACCTAAGTCTCAACAGAAGAGAAGGAAAATTGTTTTGAGAGATGAGTCAGATAATGAGGAACATGTTCCAATATCAGAACCTGTTGTTGTAGAAGCTGAGAAGATCTCTTCTTAGAAAGATACTGAAACTGGGAGTTCTAGGCCCCTCAAAAGGCTTAGAAAGCTAAATTCTGATGATGAAGCTCCCAAAGTTTCCAATTCTGCAAAGAGACTTAAAAAGCAAAGAGCCAGGAGGGATGTAACTGTATCATCACACTCTGAAGAAATTCTGGAAGCAGCAGCTAAGGAAGGGGGTCAGGAATCTCTGATCCCAACAGGACCTATAGTCATTGAATTACTTCCCACAGCTGAATCAGACTTTACTCAAGCTCAAAAGTCTCCTATTCAAGAGCAAGAGGATATTCCAGAGCAAGTGTCTACACCTTCCGTGTCTCCTATCATTAATCCACTACATGTTGAAGACCCAGGTACAAGTGCTGAAATTGATATTCATAACTTGATTGTGCCTGAGGTTCTGTACTTGGAAGCTCCACCAACTCAACTCACTCCACCAACAACACCACTTTTGGATGCTGATTTCAATACAGATATTCCATCAACACCAGTTCTGAATCTAGATGATGAAAATCAGATTTTGGGTGGGCATCAAAATTTGGATGTTGATCAGAACTTAGTTGCAGATCAGAATTTAGAGGATGATGTTGAAGCCTCTATAGCCTCACATACTTTTATTTTATCAGAGGATGCTGATACTGCAGGCTCTGTAAGTTCTGATGTTGACAATGCTGAATCTACTGGTGAAGCTGCTACAAATCTAGATGTTGATGCAACTGGTCCTTCAGGACATACACCTCAACAAGCAGTTAACAAAGCTGATTTGATCAAGAAGTTTGTTAGAGAGGATGCACCAGTACCTTGGAGTGAAACTCCTAGAGGAAAGGAGTGGCCTAAGGAATGGAACACAGTTAGTTTTGTTCCTACTGAAAATTTTTTTTGCTGAGCACCTTTCCAAAGCTGATGAAATGCTGATAAATGATGATTTCAAGGCACAACTTAGAGTTACTGCATTGAGTACAAGGCACCTTCATCGTCAACACTCAATGACTCATGAGAAGGTGAACAAAATTCAAGAATCTCTGATCCAACAAGATATGAATATAAAATTGGAAAATAACAGATTTTTCAAGCCAGCCTTTGACCGAATTGGGTATATTAATAAGACTCAGGAGAAGCAACAAGATCAAATTTCTGAAATTCTATAGAATTAAGCTTCTCAGCAAACTCAACTCAATGAGATCCAATCCTCAGTGGAATTGCTTGTCTCTCTTCTTTTACCTACTGATGCCAAAAGGGGGAGAAAGTGATTAAGTCCAAATGCAAATCTACTCAACCACTGAAGGGTAAGGATGATGGAAATGATGACCAGTGAAACTCTGATAAGGGTAGAGGTCATGGTCAAGGTAAAGATTCTTCATCAAGGATAATTGAAATTTCTACACAAAGAACAAGTTCTGATGCTGGGAGAAGAATAAGTTCTGATACTGGTAAAAGGATAAGTTCTACTCGACATCTGGAGCTTGATGAAGAAATTTCAAAGAGATTATTTCTCAAGGAAAATCCAGGAATGGACTTTGAAATTATAAAGGAAGAAGAAGCTAGACTTAAAGCAGAAAATGTCAACTCCAAGTCTAAAGCTTCTGTTGTTGAAAAGAAACTTCCAAAACCTAAGGGTATTATGATTAAGGAGAGGACAAATTCTGAGGCAACCAAAGTCAAATCATAAGTGGAGGTAGATCCAAGATCCAAGGGCGAAAAACAAATTGATGAACCTGTAAAGGTATATGTGCCAATCATGGATGAAGAAATAATTGATGAAGAAGATGCTAGTCTTACTCTGATGAAAAAGAAGATTTCTCAACCAACCTCTGACATGGCTCAAGTTGTTCAGAGTCAAGATGTAGTAAGTTTCGATATGACAGTGAAGTAAGCAACCTCTGACATAGCTCAAGTTGGCTTGATATCAGAAGATAAGGAAAAGGAAACCTCTGACATTGCTCATGTTAAACCTTCAAATATTCTACTACCAGGATTCACCAAAGCTCAACAGACTCAACCTTTGAGGACTACATCAAGTGGTTTTGAAGCAAGAGTTGTTATATGAAAATAAATAAGAGACAAATCAGGATTGGGTAGTTCTAAAGAGAAGAGAATACACAACACTTCCAATGATCCAACTTCCTTAAGTGAACCAGGTGTAGGAGCAACTCCTGAGAGGTTGAATCAACTTGAATCTGTACAAATGGTTTACACTCTGTTTTAAAAGAAGATATCATGTTATACTTTATGATAGATGGGAGGGTATTCCAGATCAGGGAGAATGCAATTTCATTGAAGTATTTTGAAGAACTGGAACATGTTCTATTTCTACTTCAAGTGAAAAACAGATCAACAAATGGTGCTGCAGGGTGTTTAAAATCAAATATTCAAAGACAGAAGAAGCTTTACTCTGTAAATTCTGATAGCCCATACTGTCCTAAGTACAAATCTCACAGTGGAGAAATTATTGAAATGAAGCCTAATACTGCTAAAATCATCACTACATTTTCTGGTATTAAGGGACTTGAATTCAATCTAGAGTCTGATAAAGCCTATATCATCAGACTAGATCAGGATATAAGGAAAACTAAAATAAATGATCTCAGGGCTGCTATCTTTCAAACTTGTAAAGATACAGTTGAATTGAAAAATACTAAAAGGAGGATGGTCAATGAACTTGAATATACTGAGAGATGTCTGTTGAAGCACTATCTCAGAACAACTCCTGATATCAAAGAGATCTGAAATTGAAGCCAAGTCAAAGATCTACAACTGCTTAAATTCTAAAGTGTATACAGACTGAAGCTGATATCAGACTTTAAGGATGGTAAAGCTGTAAGGACTGTAAGTTGTAGTTATTTAGTCAAATTCTCATGCATTTATACTTAATGTTTTTGACATCATCAAATATCTGTTAAACTTGTATATTATGCTAATTTACAAGTTGGGGGAGATTGTTAGATATATTTGTGATGTCATGTCTAATATAATTTGTGCTTAGTTTTCAGATCTTACTTAACAGGACAAATCAGGACTTAACTGGAAATCAGTACTTATACTGAAGTCAGGACTTAAGATATCAGAACTTGAGTTGTCAGAACTTAAGTTATCAGGAGATATTTATCAGGAGACGTTCAGATAAGGAAGGCGGTTGATTGAAATGAAAGAAGATCGAGACAAACATAAGAAGGATATGCATGGAGAAGAATTCTATGAAGAATAGAATACTTGGAAGAAAAGATAACTAGTTGATATATATTAGGAAGTAGAATTATATTCGATATCAATTAGAAGATTATCTTGTAACTGTGTAGTATATAAACACAGACATAGGGTTTACACTATATGTGTTATCTTAATCGAGATTATTATTCATTGTAACCATAGAAGCTCTCGTGATAATTTGTTCATCACTGAGAGAGAACAGTTCTTTGTAAAAGAGTTTATTATGTTGAATAAAATCTGTGTTTTGTTACTTGAGTTCTTATATTTGATTTAATTGTAGTAAACACCGTATTCAACCCCCTTCTACAGTGTGTGTGACCTAACATATAGTACATTCCTATCCTTTGTCATCCTATCCCCTATAAAACCTAGCACAACACTTGCAAAATCAAAATGAGTTTGATGGATAAGGGTATACCCGATTTGCTGACTCATGATGGGAATAGCATCAAAGTTGAAGCATTTATTGGCGAATGCCTTGGTGATTCAATCAAAGAAAAAGCTCCATTCCTTTCTAATATTTGATCTTTTCAGTTGACCCAGCTTTTCCAAACTTTTCTCATAGCCCAGACTGGCCATAAGCTGCTGTAAAACAGGATCCTCCACTGTTGAGAATGTACAACCTTCAGGTAAGTGGAGAGCTTTACGAACTGCCCCTGGAGTCACCACATGCTCAACATCTCCTGATGTGAAAATTATGCTTGGTGAACCAGCAGCACCACCATTATCAAAAAGCCCAGTTCGCCAAAATGTCAGCACTTGATTGCTTGAAATAGTTTGAGGTTTGGTCAAAGCATACCCAATCTCACTATTGGCTAATAAATCTTGCACAAAGTGCAGATCTGATGGAGCTTCAACCTTATTCAAGATTGCAGCATAGTTATTTGGTACAAACTTGGCTCCATCAACAATTAAATCCTTGGGTGCCATCAGAAATAAGTGAGAAGTTAGAGTGCCTGAAAGGTGTTTGAGAAAATGTCTGTAAAGAAAACCGTCAGAAAATATGAGAGAATAAGAAAAAGAGAGAGAGTGAATAGAATAGAAATGTGAATAAAAGATTTGAAAATCTTTTATCTCTTTTACTTAGACAACCCACATGACAACAATTATTGAGAAGTGGAATAGACCTTACACCTGTCAGCCATGCAGCAGTTAAGATAAAAGTTAATGGGCACGGTAAATAAGTAATTATTACTATGCACGTTCAGTTTTTCAAAAAGAAACTGTTCCCACTAAACAAATGATTATTACTGCTTTATCTCACATGGTCCAATATTTTGAAAAAAATATAACCGTTTAAGTATTGACTTAAAAGTAAACCAAGTAAATAAATACTGCCACGTCAGCATCAAAACTTGATTATTATCAGAATTTAAAAGTCATCAGAATATGGCTCCTTAACTCAAAGAGTGAATGTTTATTTCTGTAATTCTTCACACAAATACTGATATGGTTACAACAAAACTTAATCATCAGAACTTCCATCAGAACTTGTCCTCAGAATTTATGCAACTGACACTTAAACTGTTCATCTAAAACAACATTGATCACCACAGTAATTTTCATCATTCATATGGAGTGTAAGTGTGTGCATTAAGCTAAATATCAGACAAATAGTAAAGTCTGATTCACTTCAGTACATCTTAGAAATAAGGCATAACTAAGAACTTTGCTTAAAATCCGTCATTAGTCTGAAGCCTACTATAGAATGAGTTCATGCATGAGTCCACCTCAACTGTTTTGTGCTCTTTTTTGCATCTTTTGAAATTCCTTTTTTTACAGTGGCTTCTGAGTGTAAGTGAGTCACGACTGCTTATCAGAATTTATGCTATTATCAGAGTATTTTTCCAGTAATCAGAGAATGTGAAAAGTCACCAAGAAAATTTATGTTGCTTTTCTAATGCATATTACTTAATACCAGCAATGCACTTGGGTCTTCCCTTTCACATATATTTTTCTCTAGATCTCAAAGAAGTACCTAATTTTCATTTCTTTTTCTTTTTCTTTTGTAAAGTGAAGTTTATCAGCACTTAGTACATCCATAAGATTTACTAACATCAGAACTTAACAGATAAGAAGCACTATTCTAGTTATTGACTTAGTAATAAGATACACAAAGTAAACCTAACCAAGATCAGTATCAGAATTTGCTTGTGTTAAAAGATTTCCACACAAACAAATACTTCAAACATGGGATCTTTAGTATATTAAAGACTAATAGGTCATCATCTAGCACAATTTTCTTCATTTGATTGAAAAGTCACAGAAACATTCATATCACTATCAGAGTTTAGAAATTCACATCAGGCAACAATCAGCACTTAGAAAATTTCAATTTAAGCACAGAATACACAAATATAGTAATATGTGTAAATACTGATTATAAAGTCTGATGTATCAGAACATAAACTAAGCAGATTTAGAGAAAGAACCTGAAACCATTCCAAGTTCATTTATCAATCTTGTAAAAGTAGCTTCACATAGTGGTTTTGTGAAGATATCTGCTAGTTATTGATCGGTTAGAATAAAGTGCAATTCCACTGTACCATCCATCACATGTTCCCTTATGAAGTGGTACCTAATGCTGATGTGCTTTGTCATTGAGTGTTGAATTGGATTACCTGTCATAGCAATATCACTTTGATTATCACAGTAAATAGGGATTTTAGAATATGTTAACCCATAATCCAGTAATTGATTCTTCATCCAAAGAATCTGTGCACAACAGCTTCCTGCAGCAATGTATTCTGCTTCTGCAGTTGATATGGAAATTGACTTTTGTTTCTTGCTAAACCAAGAAACCAATCTGCCTCCAAGAAATTGGCAGCTTCCACTTGTGCTTTTCCTGTCAATTTTGTATCCTGCAAAATCTGCATCTGAGTAACCTATTAGCTTAAAGTCTGATTCTCTAGGATACCACAATCCTAGATCAGCTGTACCCTTAAGGTACTTAAAAATTCTTTTCACAGCTGTTAAGTGAGGTTCTCTTGCATCTGCTTGAAATCTTGCACAGAGACAGGTAGCATAAATGATATCAGGTCTAGTTGCAGTTAGATATAGTAATGAGCCAATCATACCTCTATAATCAGTAATAGCTACTGATATACCAGTATCCTTATCCAATTTTGTTGTAATGGTCATAGGAGTGGATGTACTTGAACAGTCTTGCATTCCAAATTTCTTGAACAAATTTCTGGTGTACTTAGATTGACAAATAAAAGTTCCTTTCTCATTCTGCTTGACTTGAAGGGGCAGAAAATAGATAAGTTCTCTCATCATACTCATTTGATATCTTGACTGCATTAGCTTGGCAAACCTTTTACAAAGTCTGTCATTTTTAGAACCAAAAATGATATCATCAACATATATCTACACCAAAAGTAAGTCTTTTCCATGGTTGAGATAGAATAAAGTTTTATCAATAGTCCCTCTTTTGAATCCACTTTCCAGAAGAAACTGAGCTAATGTCTCATACCATGCTCTTGGAGCTTGCTTAAGGCCATAAAGTGCTTTATCAAGTCTGTAGACATGATTAGGATATTTTGAATCTACAAAACCTGGAGGTTGTTCAACATATACTTCTTCTTCCAATTCTCCATTAAGAAAAGCACTTTTTACATCCATTTGAAAGACTGTAAACTTTTTGTGAGCAGCATAAGCCAAAAATATCCTTATGGCTTCCAATCTAGCAACTGGTGCAAATGTTTCATCATAATCAATTCCCTCCTGTTGAGAATAACCTTTTGCAACTAGCCTTGCTTTATTCCTTGTAATTATGCCATCTCTATCAGTTTTGTTTCTGAACACCTACTTTGTACCAACCACTGATCTGTTCTTTGGTCTTGGCACTAGGGTCCAGACTTTATTTCTTTCAAATTCATTTAACTCTTCCTGCATTGCTTGCACCCAATCAACATCTTGAAAAGCTTCTTCCACTTTATTTGGTTCAATCTAAGAAAGAAAAGAGTGATAGAGACATTCATTTGATGTTGCTGTTCTAGTTCTTATACCTGCTTCAAGATCTCCAATAATCAAGTCAAGTGTATGTGCTTTAGTCCACTTCCTTGCATATGGAAGATTATCTCTAGAACTGGATGCTCCCCCATGATCCATGCTGACTCCATCAACGTTTTCTGATGTTCCTTCTAAAATTATGCTCTCTGAGTTGGATCCTTCTGTCACACCCCCAACTTAACAAACACAATATATATAACTATTACAATATTTAAAAGAAAGTAAATATAACCGAATCCAAGATCTTACAGTTTAGGGTTTGGAACAGCCCAACACTACAATCTATTACAACTGATTTTAATATCGAGTCCTCACACAAAACTATCTCTTATTCTAACTGAGCTCAGACATACGCATCGGCATCACAAGTCTTACGTGCGGTCTGCTTGAATCTAACCATAGCTGCTATCTGTAATGTCAGGGTTAAAGCAAGGAGTGAGCCAAATGCTCAACAAGTGCTAAACAATACGGTACAAAACATAAATCGAGATGTTAAAGAATGACAATGCGAAGATATAACTAATAATAACAAGAGATGAAATTTTGGGTGATGGCATCATTTGCTTGAATCAAAACATTTTCAAAATCATATCTTAATCAAAATCATTTTATGACGCTACGGATTACAGCCGGTGATCAGCCGCGAAATAATCCCGAACCTCGCTGGGTTCTAAAACATCAATGGGATCCCTAGGCAACTTTTAAGCCTACAATATCAGTGTGGAAAGGACTTGTGTCTAGTCCAGATCCACTATTCAAAGAAAACATTTATCCCCCTTTGGGACTGAAAATCCACATTTTAATCATTTCAAAAACTGATGCCGATTTATAATAAAATCTCTTAAACAGTAAACTTTTTTTATTAAGGGATTATAGATCAACTTTGAAATATTGGAAATATGTCACCAACTCTCAGGGCCATAATTCACTAGACTTTATTCTATCGGGGTACTTGTACAGTTATTATTTACAAGGTTTCTGACAAGGAGATTTAGTAGAGTTTTTGGATAATAGGAAAGAGTAATGCCAAACTAGGCTTTAAACAAGGGTTTTTGACAAGGTACAGGTACTAGAACATCAAGAAGATAAGCTTCATGTATACTAGGGGTGTTAAGGTATGAAGAAAATGATCTTTAGCTTAAGGTATATCAGGATTGTCGAACTTTAGGGTAAGAAAAAGGGTTATCAATCAATTAAGAACAACTTTTAAAGAATAACTGGTTTTTAGGTATCAAGGTAAAGTTTTTATTGGGGTTCTAGCATCAGGGTGAGATGTCAAGATTTTAGGAATCAATAGCATGTTAATCAAGAGGATCAATCAAGTATTATCTTTATTTTATCATGGCATTCCAATTACTTTGATGTACTAGCATGGTACGACTTTTGATCTACTTGCAGTATGTACTTGAGGGTTCATGGCATTTCTATATGATACGAAGGTAGATTTAAGAATCACTTGGTTCAAGTATATCAAGATAACTCAGGATACCCACATCATATATATATAGGAACTAATTATTACACATTTGCAGTATAAACGAAAAACAGGTTGAATAACTTGCCTTGAGAAATGCTGGACTGGTCTGGAGGTAGGAGCAGCTAGAAGCTTTACTCGACCTTTATGGCAAGTTTACCCTCATCTCGAGATCCTACACAATTAATAATAACCTCATTATAATATATTCTCACCAATTCAACCCAATTTTTAACCCGAAATTAAACACAAGTGGCACTTAGGCCTATATGCACGAAATTTATAATCACCTTATAAATACAATAGTACACATAACCACATATACTCACATATCATATTTTAATACCAAATAATATCACACACAACATTTTGCAACACTAGGCTTGGATGATCTCGACCCCCAACTTAAGTCACTTGATCTCTAAACTAGACAAAGTCTCCAAATTTGGCCTCCTAACTCGATGTGCCATTACTAAACTATCCAAAACCTATTGACCCTAACTTGGGCCTTTTACTTTACTGGCTTTATACTATCTTGCAACCATAGTGGTCAACCTAGGTCTCACTCATAAGTGCTCTAAAACTATGTGATAAGTGAAAGTGCTTACCAAGGAGAATTTCAGAATGACATTTATGGTTTCTTGAGTGCATTAGACACTCTTACACTACAAGTTTACCTCCAAAACTTCTACACTAGACTCTTCTGACCATAAGGCATTTCCCAAACTTGATGTGGCTCAAGGGCCTTGTAACGCCTGGGAAATATTATATAGTTATTTTTATCAATAAATAATTATTATGTGAGTTTTGTGTGAATTTTGGTAAATTATTTGATGATGGATAAAAATATTTGAATGTTTATTTCTGATAAAATTTAGATATTTTAATTTTTAATTATCTAGAATTAAATCTAGATAATTTCAGTGTTTTTCTGGTAATTTTTGGAATATTATATGATTTTACAAGGATTTACAGAATTAATAATGATTATTTTTATATAATTATAAAATTACTTTTTAGAATCAGAAATCGTCCCACTTCAATCGTTTTTGCGTTTTTACAACACGAAACTCTTCCGAAAACTCTTTTCTAACCTAATCTGATAATTCTGAACATTTTTCATGTTTTGACTTTCTCGATCCGGGGTACGCTTTGGCCTGTACGAGTCCCGGTGTGAAATTTTCGATACGCAAATCATTTTATATATCGATAAGAATCCAAATTCTCAAAAGGCGAGACATTATCATATTAATTTCGTATAAAGTATTTTATAGGAAGGGTTGTTTTGATAATTATCCAATACTGATATTAAAATCGTATCGTCTTTTCAGTTACTTAGCGGCTAAGAAACCTATTTTCGGAACCGATCTTTAAATGTAATTATCGAATTATTCAATAAATAAAATATGTGATGGTTATGTCAGTTATGTGTTGCTGTGTTATTAATCGTTTGTGAATTGCTGGATGCAAAGGTTAATTTTATAATTAATTATTGAGTTGTATGAATTTAATTCATTTTAAAGTGATTTTATTGAATATTTATTCTCCTAAATGTTAAAATTGTTTTAAAATTATTTTATGCTTTCATAATTTCAATGTTTATTTTTAATAGTTTATAAAATTCATAAATTAATATTTTATCAATTATTTATCTTTAAATGATTTTTCTGATTCCTTTTAGTTGAAAAATCAATATTTAATTCCAGAATGTTTCAAAAATTATGAAAATTTTATTTTATTAAGTTTGGAATATTTCAAGAATTTTAAAATTATTTCGGTAATTTTTTGGCTTTTATCCGCTGTATATTTGTTCATTAAATTATAAAATAGGGGTACGTTATGCGATTCAAAAATGATTTAAAATTTTGAAAATTTTATATAATTAATTTTTAATTACTTTAAGAATTTTAAAATTACTCTGGGTATTTTTTTTTGGGTTATTTCCACTCGTTAGTTGCTCGTTAAATTATAGATTACGGTGTCAAATTCAGGCCAATAAAGGAAAAGAACGAGAAACAAAAGAGAAATAAATCAGATAAGTACACATGTTTTTATCCTTTTCTTCTCATCAACACCGCCTCAATCTCTCTGGAAAATCTCTCGGCTCTCTTTCCTCTCCTTCCTCGACAATTCTCTTCTCTCTCTTAATCCTCTCTTCTCCCATCTCTGTTCATCGATTTTTTTTACTCTTCCATTTTGGGTAAGATTCCCCTGTTCTTCCGCCATGTTTTCGGCCGTCGCCGCCTGCCTTGCTTTCCCGGCGTGTATGGTGACGCGTGTGCCGCGTTTCATGCGTATATATATATCGGCTTCGTGTGTGTGTCTATTTATGTGCGTGTGTATGTTATAGGTGTCTGTGTGTATCGTGTGCGTGCGATTGTGTGCCTGTGTGCATTGCGTGTGTGAGTTGTGTGTGTGTTCTGTGTGTGTGAACACCGTTGTGTTCTGTTGCCCTGTTTGTCGGTTTTGTGTTTGTTTATTTTCCGGCTTGTTTCGCCGGTGCTCTGTGGTTTCTGATTGTGATATTGGGGGCGCGTGCGTGTTACGCGCGTGTGGCTGTTTAATCAGACTGTTATTAATATTTTATTTATTTACTGCAGGGATTATTTAAATCATTTCATGATAATAAAATAATGATTTTCCGTAGAAAAATAATACAACGAATCGGTGAAATTCGTGTTGGACTTCCGTTATAAACGGGAACCCACGAATTTAATCACTGTCGACGATGAGCCTCGGCGAGTCGACGGTGGACCGTGATGAATAAATTCTGAGTCCTAAATTATAAATAAATAAAAATTAAAATTAGTTTGTGAAAGAAATTTCGAAACGAAATGAAAAATAAAATACGAATAACAATACATAATAATTGAATTCATATCGGTGGTTGGGATTGTTTATTGGATTGTGGATTGTTTTGTGGTTGTGATTTGACGTCGAAATGATTCGACGGGCAGGCCGATAAATAGAGGAAACGCTGCCCAATTTTCGAGAAAATTAATTCCAATACTACGGAAATGTAACCTGTAATTATCAGGAACGTCGAACGAGAATATAATTGAACTTTATGAACCGATTTGCGTGACGTGACAAGATATTTTGTGAATAATCGATTACCCTATTTTTCAAAACGACAAATATACGTATTTTCCGAAATTAAATACCGAACCGATTTTCGAAGATGTGAACCATAATTGCTATGTGTATTTCGATAATATATAAATATGAATTCGGTTATGAAATCGTATGGGTAGAATAGGATAGTGATTTGATGTTAAACTTAAGCGATTATCTGAATTAGGGTATTTCAACCCTGTAGGTTTTAGAATGAAGACCGAGATTTGACATCGGACTAGGAACGATCTAGTGATTAGACGTCGAGATCAACGAAGTTCTAACTGAAGAGTGTGAATGTTGGGATCGAATCCAGAATAGGATATTAGTTTGACGATAAAGCCGAACGATCAAAGTCGAACCAAAGTCAATAACGGTTAAAGCTTATTGAGGCAAGTATTCGTGATTTTCTTTTAAATACTGCAAGTATTCTGGATTTTCTTTTGAATGCTGCAAGTATTCCTGATTTTCTGCAATTATTTCTTCGATCCTATTCTAAGTTCAGAATAGTTAACTGTTTTATATTTTGCTGCAACTACTCATATTATGCATGTTTGTTTATTCTTGTTCATATAATTCGATTGCTCTCTTGAGCAAATACCCATTCTTTCGGGTTATTTGCGAACCCTGAATTGGGATGTTTTGAATTCAAAATGATTTGACATCAAAACACACCACGGGCAGGATAGTGATATTTTGGGGATTGAGTTTTACTTAATCCTGAGGACCGGGATGACTGGTGCCTCGAGCTGGGCTGTAGTGCCTAGGGACCCGACTAGATCTATATATTGAGATATAGATCTGCATTATATTCTAACTGATCAGCAGAATATAGATGTGAACTAGTGTCCAGTCTAATTTGTTGTTGATCGCCATTAACGGCATTCTCTCTAGAATGGTTTTATGATTCCAAAACCGGACAAAACCCTGGTTTAGGAGAGGAATCTGGGAATCACTTGTCACTTTTAGATTTATAATCGAAGGCCGGTGACAGCCAACGTTTACTCGCTCAAAACACCCAAATAAATAGAATTGTTTAAAATTGTTTTAAGATTTTGTCCGGAAGTTTTCTTTGATATTAATGTTTGAAACTCAAATTATATACTTGCTGGGCATTTTTGGCTCACTCTTGCTTTGTCAATTCTTATTTCTGCCAGAAACAGAAAAGGATAAAAGTGAATAGCTTTGATAGATAGCAGGAATTAGAGAAATTTTCGTTGCGAGAGGTTGAAGGTGTTAGAAGAATGTGACAAGATCATTAGTTCAAAGGTATTTACACTTGTATTCTAGTTGTAGTGAGTTGTAGAAGGTTAGATTCTTGTTTCATACCATAACCTTTAAACGATCCGAATTCAAGGGGTTATTTATTTATTTCTTTATTTTATGTAATGATTGTTTAGTGACCCCAAATCTTGACCCCAGATTTGGGTTGTTACAGTTGGCATCAGAGCTGCAGGTTATTGGTCTCTGAAATAAGAATAGGTGAGAGTAAGATAGGAATGATAGGTCGTACAGGATAGGAAGGACCCTAGGCATACTCAGGTTAAGTTGAGTTGAGTGTGAATTAGGGTTAGCAGATCCGATAAGGAGTTGGTAAGATAGGATTGATGAGAAAGTGTAAGGCGAATGTCACAACGCTATAGGTATATTGAAACCTCAGATCATACAATAATGAGAAATCGACGGATCGACGGAGACTGGGTATGTTACCCTACTTTTCATGTGGTTTTGAAGGAAATGCGGGTGATTTCGTGAGCACTTGTGTAAGGAAAGCTAGGTGAGTGTTGGCTCGATTTAACTTAGAATTAGGTAGTAGGAGAGCTTCTCGTCGGAGGCAACCAGTTGATAGAAGCTGATGAAGAACTAACGTTGCACGTTTCCAAGGCACCACTGTTGCAAGAAGATTCTTATCACTTATCAGGCGCTGCGCGAGGAATGATATCTACCTTCCTAGATATAGGTAAGACTAGAAAGAAGATGCGACCCTATCTACAGACTGAACATCGAAGCACATGCGTGGTTGTAAGCATAACGTCAAGGACGATGACAAGAATATGAAAGGCCATGACAGACGTCAGCGTTGGGTTCGAGTTAGGAATAAAATGATATACCACAGTAAATGAAGTTTCATCGACTAAGAAATGCGAATAGAGTCCAAGGAAAAGTGGAAGAGGTACCAAAGTGGAGAGACCCTTATATGAGCAGTCTTTTAATTAGACATTCCATTAGTAAATCAGGAAAATAGCAAGTAACTTATCTAGTAATGACGACCAAATATTTGATTTTCAAAACTTTAAAAATGAGATTTTGGGAAAAGAATTTCTTAACCAACTTTCAGAGGATTTTTGGCATGAAATGAGTTTTATAAATTGGTTGTCGAATTACTATCTATGTTCTTGTTATTACCAACAGAAAATGACCTAAAAAGAAGAATGGAATTAGACTCAGTGTTGTTAATTCGAAGGATCAAGTAGACCACTAGTAAGAAGAAAGTTTAAATTTCTCCGTGAAAGACGAACATAAATTCTGAATCAACATGTCAAAAATATTACTTACTCAATTTATAAAATTATTAAAATTTAATGAGGTTCGTGGTTTGAATAAATGAAGGATGATTGAAGGAAATGGTAGAATCTTCTAGATGGTGGAAGAGGCATCATATTTTATCGACATAATTGAGGAGTTGCGTGATCGATGGATACTTTACGCGACATGAATGAAATCTGAATCCGTGATATTAAATTTTGGAACGATGCAATTAAGACCAAATTATTGAAGCATTTGGTGTGAAGGCATTTCCAGACATAATTTTGAAGCAATGATGTGACTTAAATTGTAAACCGGTATCCGAACGATCCTGAAGGCAGAAGTAGGAGAAGCATGGAAGGTGATCAATACTGACATCCCATCTTCTAATACGATAGTACACGTTTTTCTTGATTCTTGAATGCGACTGGAAGCAATGATTATAAATATTTGAAGGACGCGGTATGATCGAATTGTTAAAGCTTTGAATATGGAGGCATTTCCAGATGACATTCCGAAGTTATAATGTGACCTAAACGGTGAATCTCTCATCTGAATGGTTCTGGAAGGCATACGTAAGTGAAGCGTGGAGGGTGATTAGCACTAACATTCTTTCCTCTAATATGACAACATATGTTTATCTTGATTCGTGAATACGTCTGAGCTTCTTCTGTTGATAAATTATATGAGGCGAAAATGAAAGAAAATTTATTGTATTCCTTCTGAATTGTTTCTCTTCTCGAATCCTTGATTTCCGATTGAGACAACAGTGTTATGATATGACGTTTTGTCGAAATGACGAAAAGTCGGGTCGGACGCCACCTAATCATGTGCTGTATGCCATATAGTATGAAAGACTGGCCATCTTGAGTACGAATATGGTTGTCTCATTCTTCACTCATTTTTCTTCCTTCAATTTTCTGATTTACAAATTCTTTCAATTGGTTGTTGCATTGTTATTCCTTATTCCGTTTTTTAATCAAAATCATGTTCACAAACTCTCCTTTTGCGCAAAGTCTGATCTCTGAAGATTTCATAAGAAATGAAATAGTGTGATACGTGGAACCATACAATGAACATAGATACGACTGCAAATCGATAAATGGTAGACATCTGCGAGCGAGGAAAATAAATGGATGCACCGACAAATGTGGACATGGCAAAGATATCAAGTCAGACAGTTGTTCGAGTTATGAGGATATCATCAGTATGGTAGATTGCGTTGACATAATGCCCTTCAAACCAGAGGATTTCAACGCAAAATGAATGGTTAGCGAATCGTACATTAATTACGAAATAAGGAAGTAAAGTTATGTGCTTCGAACGGAGCAAACGAGTATTGGGACGACGATCAAAGATCAAGGAAATTCTGAACAATGACTCAGACGTGCAATTACGATGTGAAATATCCTTTCGTCGCTGAAAGATACTTGTCGTGAAGATTCAAGATGGGAGAAATCTTAAATGTAATCAACCTTCGAACGTGTTCTTCAAGAAATTCTGAAGTTCTCTAACTTGCATAAATAAGTGATTGTGAATTCAATGCTCATACCCGGGTCAGTGACGGAAGTTCGATGCGAAGCCATAAGTGGAGATGAAGGAATGGTGATTCGACTGTGGAATCTTTTAAGAAATAATGATACAACGATTAAGTTTCCACCAGATTGCGACAATAGTAATGATGACCATGCGTAATTATTAAAAGATAAACTGATTAATAATGGTCAGAAATAAATTAAAAGAATCATGAAATCAAATCTTAAGTTCATTAATAACAATTCGTAATATTCTGAATGGAATGAGAAGAGTATGGTTATATTAATTATTGTTGTTGTAAGACCCAAATTCCCAATTAAAAAAATATATGTTATGCCAATTAATAATACATATGCTGATCCAAAACGATATAATCTGAATTGTGTTGAATGGATGGATGTGGTTGATTGATGGTGTCGGCGTGAGTCCGACTGGTAGTCAATGGTGTAGGGGAATTGCTGCCCAAATTTTGAGAAATTACCCTATAGTTAAGGACAAAGAAGTATATTATCGTTCTCGTCAGTACTCCAAATAATTGCAATCTCGGTTCTTGAGAAAGTTGTTATGACCAAACTGACTTTATATAATTGGTCTTTGATTCCAGTTAGCTAGTCAGCATTTGGTTTAAGTGATCAGTTAAAGGAGTTAATTGATCAACTTTACCAACTAATGGTTAGTTAAATGGAGATCGATTCCAATTAGATTGTGTCAAGCTCAAACATGATTTCCAGATCTGAAATTAAAGCGATAAGAAATTTGGAAAAAGTAACGGAGTTAACGTAAATTGAAGGCTTAGTTTAATTAGCGTGATGTTACTGTAATCAGGTGCAAGTTTTGATCCAGAAGAATATACTCTTTTCGATGAATAAGAGGAACATGAAGTTATTGGTACATGCTAGTAAGAAGAATATTTTAAGACCTGAAGGTTCAAGATAAAGCAAAGGGATTATATCATCTGCAATAGCGTTCCAGGAAGAACTTGGATGTATACCCATATCGAATGACGAATTAATGAAAGATTTGAATGTACATTTTTTTCGAACGGCGATTAAATGGAAGTTGCGGTAGAATAACGAAAAGCTCGCAAATTCGAGCACCCAATGAAAGACGGAAATTGATGAAGTCCGCATGTGAACTCAGGAAAAAAGAGATAATGGTCAATGAAGAGAAGTCAAGCACTCGATATATGATACGTCAAGCAAGGCTAAGGAAATAGCTACCGAGGAAATTCGATTTTTCTGTTAGTAAGAATTAAAATATTATAAATAAAAGCTTTCATTTCAGTGTAAACTCCAGAAATAACTTATCCAATAATAAATAGATTAATATTATTAAGAAAAAGAAATTAGTTATGTGTAAAAGAGATAATGAATAATGAAAATAAAGAAATAATGAAGAAAAGAAGTGGAATCAAAAAGGATGATAAAGAAATTTTATAAAATAATCCAGGAATATGTAAGTTGGAAACGTCGGTTGAACTCGAACTGTTAGGAGAATGAGCTGAAACGTCGATAGTTGGAGATAGGAATTCGTTCCACGAATGCGTGTAAATAGGGATGCTTAAACAATGGTATTGGTGGCAAACGGCTAGAGAAAAACGTTGCAATGAATTTCATGTCAGAATTCTTTAAAATTTAAAATAAAGTCCCACAAGTTCGAACAAATGATTTACCAAGATTACCTCAAGGAATGAGGTGAAAATTTCCCGTCGGTTACTGCACTGAGTCAAGCTGGTGTCAAAAGCCCTGTATCGTCTAACTCAATAGGGATAAAATAATAAAAGAAGGAAAACCTCAGAAATGTGGAATGAAAGAATAATGAAATAAAGAATATTTTGTGCCGTGCACAAAAGCAGTTATGGAAAAAGAGAATGGAGGTATGAAATTACGCACCGATTATCAGAAATTTTAAATCTGAAGATTAAATGAACACAATGTACCAGGAATATTGGGATAGTGTGATTGTATTTATTGATAACATCCTCGCTAATTCAAAGACTAAGGAAGACCAAGTTGAACGCCTGAAGATATGCTTGCGAAGAGTTGGAAAATAGCAGCTGCATTCTCAGCCTCAAAGATATGAATTCTGGTTATAATTGAGTATGTGCTCCAGTGTGTGGGTAAATACCAAACAGGAAAGGTCCATTTAGGAAAAAATGTTTCAAATAGAAAGAAAAGAGTGAATACCATTATGATTGTTGGGAAATGGTTAAAAGAAAAAAAAATTGGAAATTGAAGAATAAGTTTTGATCCGGCTTCTGGGTTATGTTGATACTTACTTTGTTGTTGTATATTAAAGGTGGTATTAATGCAGATGATTGATGTTGACTTCAGTAGGAAACATTGTGAGCATCAAAGTTCGTATTGATATCTAATTTGATAGGACAACAAAATGAGTATTAGTACCAAGAGACCGGATTTTGAATAAAGTTCTAATTCATCCTGTTCCCAATTAATGTACTTTCTTTCAGATAGTAAGGGATTCTCGCTTGATGAAGCTACTTGATAGTGATTGAAAAGAAATAGAAGTATGCTACCAAATCGTGAGTAGATGCAATTGCCGAGATTTTTCTTTTTAGCTTTTGAATAGATGTAGAACATTTCGAAGCATCAGACGTCATGAACTCAGGACATCGGGTGCAGACGAATAGGAAATGCAAGAGACCGATTAAAGATTCTTGAATATGATTGGAAATGATTATAGGTCAATTTAACCGAACAGAAGGAGACATAATAAGTAGAGAAGAACAGTCAATGAAAATAGAAATTTCATGAACAGGAAACTATTAGAATCGGAAAGAAAAGAAGGTTAGTGTATTAAGTTGGTCCTTTAAAATAGTGAGATAAATAGAACGATTGTGAATGAGTTGGTCTTGTTATCACAGGTGTAACGAGTCCATAAGGCATTTATATGTGTAGGACTATGAAGAGTAATTTAGCTCCAAATATGTGAAATAAAAGAGCGAGTTAGGGGTTGCATGAGCAACTGATAAATCTGAAGACGGTAGGAGACCGTTGAAACGTGATTAAAGTAGTGAGTCCTGAGAAGTTTTAAGTAGATACTCGAAATGTAGCAGTGTCTGTTCTTTAGCATGATTCTGAGGACATATTCCTTTTAAGGGGGGAAGAATGTAACGCCTGGGAAATATTATGTAATTATTTTTATCAATAAATAATTATTATGTGAGTTTTGTGTGAATTTTGGTAAATTATTTGATGATGGATAATAATATTTGAATGTTCATTTCTGATAAAATTTAGATATTTTAATTTTTAATTATCTAGAACTAAATCTAGATAATTTCGGTGTTTTCTGGTAATTTTTGGAATATTATATGATTTTACAAGGATTTATAGAATTAATAATGATTATTATTACATAATTATAAAATTACTTTTTAGAATCAGAAATCGTCCCACTTCAATCGTTTTTGCGTTTTTACAACACGAAACTCTTCCGAAAACTCCTTCTTAACCTAATCTGATAATTCTGAACATTTTTCATGTTTTGACTTTCTCGATCTGGGGTACGGTTTGGCCTGTACGAGTCCCGGTGTGAAATTTTTGATACGCAAATCATTTTATATATCGATAAGAATCCATATTCTCAAAATGCGAGACATTATCACATTAATTTCGTATAAAGTATTTTATAGGAAGGGTTGTTTTGATAATTATCCAATACTGATATTAAAATCGTATCGTCTTTTCAGTTACTTAGCGGTTAAGTAACCTATTTTCGGAACCGATCTGTAAATGTAATTATCGAATTATTCAATAAATAAAATATGTGATGGTTTTGTCAGTTATGTGTTGCTGATTTATTAATGGTTTGTGAATTGCTGGATGCAAAGGTTAATTTTATAATTAATTATTGAGTTGTATGAATTTAATTCATTTTAAAGTGATTTTATTGAATATTTATTCTCATAAATGTTAAAATTGTTTTAAAATTATTTTAAGCTTTCATAATTTCAATGTTTATTTTTATTACTTTATAAAATTCATAAATTAATATTTTATCAATTATTTATCTTTAAATGATTTTTCTGATTCCATTTAATTGAAAAATCAATATTTAATTCCAGAATGTTTCAAAAATTATGAAAATTTTATTTTATTAAGTTTGGAATATTTCAAGAATTTTAAAATTATTTCGGCAATTTTCTGGCTTTTATCCGCTGTACATTTGTTCATTATATTATAAAATACGGGTACGTTATGCGATTCAAAAATGATTTAAAATGTTGAAAATTGTATATAATTAATTTTTAATTACTTTAAGAATTTTGAAATTACTCTGGGTATTTTTTTTGGGTTATTTCCACTCGTTAGTTGCTCGTTAAATTATAGATTACGGTGTCAAATTCAGGGAAATAAAGGAAAAGAACGAGAAACAAAAGAGAAATAAATCAGATAAGTACACATGTATTTATCCTTTTCTTCTCATCAACACCGCCTCAATCTCTCTGGAAAATCTCTCAGCTCTCTTTCCTCTCCTCCCTCGACAATTCTCTTCTCTCTCTTAATCCTCTCTTCTCCCATCTCTGTTCATCGATTTCTTTTTACTCTTCCATTTTGGGTAAGATTCCCTTGTTCTTCCACCATGTTTTCGGTCGTCGCTGCCTGCCTTGCTTTCCCGGCGGGTATGGTGGCGCATGTGCCGCGTTTCATGCGTATACATATATCTGCTTCGTGTGTGTGTCTATTTATGTACGTGTGTGTATTATAGGTGTGTGTGTGTATCGTGTGTGTGTGCGTGCGATTATGTGCGTATGTGCGTTGTGTGTGTGTTCTGTGTGTGTGAACACCATTGTGTTCTGTTGCCCTGTTCGTCAGTTCTGTGTTTGTTTATTTTCCGGCTTGTTTCGCCGGTGCTCTGTGGTTTCTGATTGTGATATTGGGGGCGCGTGCGTGTTACGCGCGTGTGGCTGTTTAATCAGACTGTTATTAATATTTTATTTATTTACTGCAGGGATTATTTAAATCATTTCATGATAATAAAATAATGATTTTCCGCAGAAAAATAATACAACGAATCGGTGAAATTCGTGTTGGACTTCCGTTATAAACGGGAACCCGCGAATTTTATCGTCGTCGACGATGAGCCTCGGCGAGTCGACGGTGGACCGTGATGAATAAATTCTGAGTCCTAAATTATAAATAAATAAAAATTAAAATTAGTTTGTGAAAGAAATTTCGAAACGAAATGAAAAATAAAATACGAATAACAATACATAATAATTGAATTCATATCGGTGGTTGGGATTGTTTATTGGATTGTGGATTGTTTTGTGGTTATGATTTGACGTCGAAATGATTCGACGGGCAGACTGATAAATAGAGGAAACGCTGCCCGATTTTCGAGAAAATTAATTCCGAAAATACGGAAATGTAACCTGTAATTATCAGAAATATCGAACGAGGATATAATTAAACTTTATGAAACCGATTTGCGTGACGTGACAAGATATTTTGTGAATAATCGATTACCCTATTTTTCAAAATGACAAACATACGTATTTTCCGAAATTAAATACCGAACCGATTTTCGAAGATGTGAACCATAATTGCTATGTGTATTTCGATAATTCATATAAATATGAATTCGGTTATGAAATCATATGGGTAGAATAGGATAGTGATTTGATGTTAAGCTTAAGCGATTATCTGAATTAGGGTATTTCAACCCTGTAGGTTTTAGACTGAAGACCGAGATTTGACATCGGACTAGGAACGATCTAGTGATTAGACGTCGAGATCAACGAAGTTCTAACTGAAGAGTGTGAATGTTAGGATCGTATCCAGAATAGGATATTAGTTTGACGATAAAGCCGAACGATCAAAGTCGAACCAAAGTCAATAACGGTTAAAGCTTATTGAGGCAAGTATTCATGATTTTCTTTTAAATACTGCAAGTATTCTGGATTTTTTTTAAATACTGCAAGTATTCCTGATTTTCTGCAATTATTTCTTCGATCCTATTCTAAGTTCAGAATAGTTAACTGTTTTATATTTCGCTGCAACTACTCATATTATGCATGTTCATTTATTCTTGTTCCTATAATTCGATTGCCCTCTTGAGCAAATACCCATTCTTTCGGGTTATTTGCGAACCCTGAATTGCGATGTTTTGAATTCAAAATGATTTGACATCAAAACACTCTACGGGCTGGATAATGATATTTTGGGGATTGAGTTTTACTTAATCCCGAGGACCGGGATGACTGGTGCCTCGAGATGGGCTGTAGTGCCTGGGGACCCGACTAGATCTATATATTGAGATATAGATCTGCATTATATTCTGACTGATCAACAGAATATAGATGCGAACTAGTGTCCATTCTAATTTGTTGTTGATCGCCATTAATGACATTCTGTCTAGAATGGTTTTATGATTCCAAAACCGGACAAAACCCTGGTTCAGGAGAGGAATCTGGGAATCGCTTGTCGCTTTTAGATTTATAATCGAAGGCCGGTGACAGCCAACGTTTACTCGCTCAAAACACCCAAATAAATAGAATTGTTTAAAATTGTTTTAAGATTTTGTCCGGAAGTTTTCTTTGATATTAATGTTTGAAACTCAAATTATATACTTGCTGGGCATTTTTGGCTCACTCTTGCTTTGTCAATTCTTATTTCTGCCAGAAACAGATAAGGATAAAAGTGAATAGCTTTGATAGATAACAGGATTTAGAGAAATTTCCGCTACGAGAGGTTGAAGGTGTTAGAAGAATGTGACAAGAGCATTAGTTCAAAGGTATTTACACTTGTATTCTAGTTGTAGTGAGTTGTAGAAGGTTAGATTCTTGTTTCATACCATAACCTGTAAATGATCCGGATTCAAGGGGTTATTTATTTATTTCTTTATTTTATGTAATGATTGTTTAGTGACCCCAAATCTTGACCCCGGATTTGGGTTGTTACAGTTGGCATCAGAGCTGCAGGTTATTGGTCACTAAAATAAGAATAGGTGAGAGTAAGATAGGAATGATAGGTCGTATAGGATAGGAAGGACCCTAGGCATACTCAGGTTAAGTTGAGTTGAGTGCGAATTAAGGTTAGCAGATCCGATAAGGAGTTGGTAAGATAGGATTGATTAGAAAGTGTAAGGTGAATGCCACAACGCTATAGGTATATTGAAACCTCAGATCATACAATAATGAGAAATCGACGGATCGACGGAGACTGGGTATGTTACCCTACTTTTCATGTGGTTTTGAAGGAAATGCGGGTGATTCTGTGAGCACTTGTGTTGTGCATATGTTGTGTACTTGATGATTTCATAAACAAAGCATCTAAGTAGATTTTACTTAGTGAAATTATGTAGCACTCAATGGATAAGAATTATAGTCCCGACGGATAACTCATTATAGTCCCGACGGATGATTAACTTATTATCCATCGAGTGAGTAGCTTATGTAATAATAAGTTTGTAGCACAGTTATGTATGCACCTTTGTATAGAATCTGTAGTAGCATATAAGTCATGTTGACTTTAACTAGATATGCAGAATAGGTTGATTAATTGTACATAATTGATGTCTTGTAATTCTGCATAAGTGAAATAGAGTCAAGTGCCAAAACAGCTACCGACGGATGATTAACAAAGCCATCGACGGATGATCAAATGACTATCAACGGATGTTTAATATAGCAGTCGACGGATGATCAATTAAACCATCAACAGATGTTCTGAAAGTCGACGGATGATCATATGAAGAATTCAAACAGCAGTTGAACAGTGAAAGCTGACACACAGCCGTCGAGATGTATACAAACACACTGTGGAAGCCCATTAACTGGGTAATAGAGGACGAAAAATAGCAAAGCTTAAGACTGTTAGATTTTATATTTGTTCAGTCTTTTTGACTTTGTAATCTTGGTATTATATAAACAAGAGAGTAGCAAATAGAAAAATAACTGAGATATCTGAAAAACACATAAATAGAGAAATCTTTGTAAGCAGAATCTTTAGCATTTCCTGTACTCTCAGTAGTTCCATTTGTAAGCAGCTGTGAGCATTTCTGCACACAGAGTCCTCTCGATATATTATATATATCTCTGGTGGAATTGGTTAAATCCATCAGAAAGTTTTTAAAGACTCTTGTTTTTAATTACTTATGTTTTGATTCAATTAAGTTTTCATTCCGCATTGTGCTAATCAAAACAAATATATCTATAATCGAGTTGAACATTTTATTTCAAGAAAAAGGTTCAAGAATTCCATTCAACCCCCCTTCTGTAATTCTTGCTATTTTTTTAAGGGACTAACAATTGGTATCAGAGCAAGCTCTTAATCTACAAAGAGTTTAAAGATCAAAACAATTCAGCAAGATGAACAAGAAAGATGTTGGAGTCAAGATTCATTTTCTTGATAAAGATAATTACCATCATTGGAAGGTAAAGATGCATCTTCATATGCTTTCTCAAGATGAGGCCTATGTGGATTGCATAGAAAGAGGCCCTCATGTTCCAATGAGAGCTGCTACAGGAAATGAGCCATCTGTTCCAAAGCCAAGGCATGAATGGTCTGATCCTGACATTGAACAAGTCAGGAAAGATAAAAAGGCCATGAACATTCTGTTTAATGGTGTTGATGCAGACATGTTTGATAACATCATCAACTGCAAAATTGCCAAGGAAGTTTGGGACACAATATAGATAATTTGTGATGGCACTGAGCAAGTAAGAGAAAATAAAATGCAGCTCCTGATTCAGCAATATGAGCACTTTCACAATGAAGAAAGTGAGTCACTCACTGACATTTTTAGTAGATTCCAAAAACTACTAAATGCTCTTAAGTTGCATGGAAGAGTCTATCAGACTAAAGACTCCAATCTGAAATTTCTCAGATCTCTTCCAAAGGAATGGAAACCAATGACAGTCTCATTGAGAAACTCACAAGATTATAAGGAGTTTACTTTGGAGAGACTGTATGGCATTCTTAAGACCTATGAGCTTGAGATAGAGCAGGATGAAAGAATGGAGAGAGGAAAGAAGAAAGGAGGATCCATTGCACTAGTTGCTGATCTGGAAAAGGAGAAGAAAGTGAAGATGGAAGCTGTAGAATCAACTTCAAAAGTCTGTGAGAATAAGGGTAAGGGGCTAGCTGCAGAAAGTGAAGAATCATTGAGCCAAGATGAAATGGAGGACATTGATGAGTACCTAGCATTTCTTTAAAGGAGATTTGCCAAGATCAAGTTCAAAAAGAACTTTGGAGCAGCCAAGCCAAATAGAAACATGGTGGATAAGTCAAAATTCAAATGTTTCAAATATGGCTTGGCAGGGCATTTTGCAAATGAGTGTAGAAAGTCAGATTCCAGTAAGTAAAGGTTTGAGTCTGTGGATTATAAGCAAAAATACTTTGATCTACTCAAAAAAAGGAAATGGCTTTTATTACACAAGAGAATGACTGGGCAACAGATGGTTTGGATGAAGATGAAGATGTCAACTATGTCAATCTAGCCCTAATGGCCAAGTCTGATGAAACAGAGACAAGTTCATCAAGCAATTAGGTAATCACTACAAACCTTGCACATTTATCTAAAGCTGAGTGTAATGATGCCATAAATGACATATCTACAGAATTGTATGATTTGTGTGTTACACTTAAGTCTCTCACTAAAGAAAATGCTAAAATCAAAGAAAACAACTTGTTTTTAAGTGAGAGAAATAATGTGCTTGAGTCTCAGTTTGTTGAGTTTGAGAAACTAAAAAATTGAGTGTAAGATTGCCAAGGACGAATTAACTGAGTCCTTGAAAAAGGAAGAAATTTTGAAGAAGCGGCTCGAGCGTGAACAAGAGGCGATTAAAGCATGGAAAACATCCAGGGATGTTCATGCTCAAATCACCAAAGTTCATGGAATTGAGTCTTTTTGTGATGAAGCCTGGAAAAAGAATAAAGAGAAACTAGAACCTATTTTGGTAGATGGGTTGCTGACAGATGTAGACTCGACGGATGATGAGGACTATCCGTCGGATAACAAAAACTGTTATCCGTTGAATGATAAAAATCCTCATCTGTCGGCTGTAAGCAAACCTATTAGCAAAGCCAAATTAATCAAGCTAAATGATAAGTATGGGTCTGTTTCCAAGAACTTTGTTTCAGGAGAGTCAAGTCAAGCTAAAAAAGGGAAAAAGGCTAATGTTGGTCACATGACTGTCAAACAGTTAAGTGACGGACTTGAGAAAATAGAGATAAAAACAGAGACTAAAAAGAAAAACAATAGGAATGGTAAAGTAGGGATTAACAAACACAATAACTACATACCTGATAAATATGCTCCTAGAAAAATCTGTGTCAAGTGTGGTAGTGTAAATCATTTGTCTGTTAATTGCAAATCTTCCATGCCTACTCCCATGTCTGTTCAACCTCAATTTCCTAACATGAATGCCATGCCTCCCATGTCTGTTAATGCTATGCCTGCACAGAACATGAATGCACAGTTTGCTAATATGCCATTTGCACCTAATCCATATTATGATGCATACAATATGCCTCAAATGCCATTTAGCATGCCTTACTGGAATAACATGTTTGCACCAAGCATGTCATTTCCTGTTAGCCATAATATGCATGATAATTCTGTTGCATTGAATGGTTTTAAAGGCCCAACCCAAATGACTAAGGAAGAATCTAAAATTCCTAAGTCAAATGAGTTAAGACCTAAGAAACAGAAGAAGAAAGGTAACAAGGCAGGACCCAAGGAAACTTGGGTACCAAAATCAACTTGATTTGATTTTGATGTGTGCAGGGAAACAAAAAGAATCTTTGGTACTTGGATAGTGATTGTTCAAGACACATGACTGGTGATTCTACCCTGTTCATAGAGTTTAAGGAGAGAGATGGCCCAAGTACTACTTTTGGAGATGACAACAAAGGTTATACTGTGGGATATGGCTTGATTTCAAAGGACAATGTCATCATTGAAGAGGTTGCCTTAGTGGATGGTCTCAAATATAATCTGTTGAGTATCAGCCAACTTTGTGATAAAGGCAACTCAGTAACCTTCAATAAAGAAGCCTGTGTTGTGACTAATAATCAAAACAACAAAGTGGTTCTCACTGGTGTGAGAAGAGGAAATGTGTACCTAGCTGACTTCAACTCAACTAAAGCAGAATCTGTAACTTGTCTTCTCAGTAAAGCAAGTCAAGATGAAAGTTGGCTATGGCACAAGAAGCTATCCCATTTAAACTTCAAGACCATGAATGAGCTGGTAAAGAAAGAACTAGTAAGAGGCATTCCTCTAGTGGAGTTTACAAAGGATGGACTGTGTGATACTTGCCAAAAAGGGAAGCAGATCAAAGCATCATTCAGGAAGAAACTTGATTCAGCAATTGAAGAGCCTCTGCAACTGCTTCACATGGATTTGTTTGGACCAGTCAATGTATTGTCAATTTCAAAGAAAAGATTTTGCCTAGTAATTGTAGATTATTTCTCAAAGTTCTCTTGGACATATTTCCTAAAGTCTAAAGATGAGGCTAGTGAAATCATCATCAATCACATAAGGCAAGTTAACAATCATCCTGATTTCAAAGTTAGAAGAATCAGGAGTGATAATGGAACTGAGTTCAAGAACTATGTCATGAGAGAATTTTGTGAGGAAAATGGAATCTTACATGAGTTCTCAGCAGCAACGACTCCACAATAGAAAAGAGTAGTGGAAAGGAAGAACAGATCACTTATTGAAGCTGCAAGGACAATGCTTGAAGAATCAAAATTACCAACATATTTCTGGGCTGAAGCTGTAAACACTGCATGCTACACTCAGAACATCTCTCTGATTAATCAAGCAAGATGCATGACTCCTTATCAATTGTTCAAGAACAAGAAGCCAACTCTAAACTTTCTTCATGTCTTTGTCTGTAAATGCTATATTCTGAGAAATCAAACTGATCAAAATGGCAAGTTTGATGCTAAAGCAGATGAATGAATTTTTGTTAGATATGCTGTTGGTAAAATATATAGAGTCTACAATCTAAGAACCAACATTGTTGTGGAATCTATACATGTTGTGTTTGATGATAAAAAGATTGAAGGACTGAAAGATGGAGATTACCATGAGAGCCTCAAATTTGACAATGTTGAGATGGTCAGTGATGGAAGTGATGATAAAAGTGATTAAGAAACAATGTATAAGGATAATGCAGACAAATCTACCACCAATGAAGCACAAAACCCAACATCTGTCGAGTTACAAAATGCTTCATCCGTCGGTAGACAACCTGCCTCATCCGTCGGTACTAAAAATTCACCATTCGTCGGGTTATCAAAAGAAGCAGGAAGTCAAGGCAGATCACCCACAGAAAGTACCCCTTTCTCAAATCAAAGATCCACAAACTCAGGGGGAGTTTCTAGCAATCAAACCTCAATCACACATCAAGACAACATTGAGGTCTCTTCATCTAGAGCTAATCTACCTCAACCAAGGAAATGGAGAAAAGATCACGCCTTTGAACTGATTATTGGTGATGTTTCTTCTAGAGTTCAAACCAGGAGAGCAACTCAAGAAGAATGTCTATACAGCAGCTTTCTGTAAAAGGAAGAACCAAAGAAGGTAGAAGAAGCCTTGTTAGATCCTGATTGGATTTTAGCTATGCGGGAGGAGCTAAACCAATTTGAAAGGAATAAAGTATGGAAGCTGGTACCCAAGCCTAAAGGAAAGAATCCAATAGACACCAAATGGGTATTCAGAAACAAGATGGATGAAAATGGCATAGTAGTAAGGAACAAATCCAGATTGGTTGCTAAAGGCTATTGCCAGCAAGAAGGAATAGATTTTGATGAAACATTTGCTCCTGTTACAAGACTTGAAGCCATGAGAATCTTCCTAGCCTATGCAGCCCATGCCAATTTCAAGGTCTATCAAATGGATGTCAAAAGTGCCTTTCTGAATGGATATTTGGAGGAAGAAGTGTATGTTAGTCAACCTCCTGGCTTTGAAGATCCAAATTTTCCAGAGTATGTCTATTATCTACTGAAAGCACTTTATGGACTGAAGCAAGCACCTAGAGCCTGGTATGACACTTTATCAAAGTTCCTTTTGGAAAATCACTTCACAAGAGGTACTGTAGATAAAACTTTATTTTTCAGAAATGTTAATGGCTCTAGCATACTTGTTCAAATTTATGTAGATGATATTATCTTTGGCTCTACAGATGAGAAACTTTGTAAAAAGTTTGCCAAAGTGATGCAAAGTAAGTATTGAATGAGTATGATGGGAGAACTAACTTACTTTCTTGGTTTACAAGTTAAGCAAGTTAGTGATGGAATATTCATTAGTCAAACTAAATATATTTTTGATCTTTTAAAGAAGTTTGATCTAATGGATTGCACATCTGCAAAAACTCTCATGGCCACTACAACTAAGCTTGAACTAAACACTGCTGAAAAGTCTGTGGATATTTCAAGTTATAGAGGCATGGTTGGCTCACTTCTGTACTTAACAGCTAGTAGGCCAGATATAATATTTACTACATATTTATGTTCTAGATTTCAGGCTGATCCTAGAGAGTCTCACTTGATAGCTATTAAGAGAATTTTCAGATATCTCAAGGGAACATCTATACCTTCCAATGTCTTCACCATCTCCCACCAGTAGGTGGCCTCATTCTTCAAATAGTAACTTGCAAACTCAACCTTCTGTTCCTCCTTCACTTTCACTAAGGAAAATGCCTTCTCTATTTCTTTTAACCATATTTGCTTCAATCGGCTCTATGGAACCCTTGAATTCTGGTGGGTTTACTCCTTGAAAAGTTTTGAAAGTTACCTGGGGATTAGTCTGTCTTTGTTGTTGTTGTGCCAGGTGAATTGTTTGTTGGGCCAAGATTTGGAGAATCTGGGCTATTGCTGGGTCTATGGGTCCTGGGTTCACATTCTGGTTTGTCTCATCTTGGTTATTATTGTTGTTGTTGGTTTCTTCATTCTGGGTGTTGGTGCGGGTATTTCTTCTGGGAGGCATTTTCTGTAAAGAATCAAACAATTTATTTAGCTTTTGAATCAAATCTTTGCATAAAGGAAAAGTTTTGTAAAACAGGAATATCTCTTTTTGAAAACAGTTGTAACTAAGTAAATTGCATGCTTCTTTACAGAATATGAACAGTTATGGAAAACAGGGTACATGGTATCACAAGGTATACTGGTGCAATAAAGGTAAAGTAAAACAGGTGCGATAAAGTAAATGACAGTGCTGGAAAAGAAAAGGTATTGATATATAGATCAAAAGTTTTAGGGTAATACAAGCGTAAAGACGCTTTGAAAGTAAAAGCAAAAAGGGTACAATAACCTACTCACTAGTTAGCATAGCTAGTCTATAAATACAACTCAAAAGTCTACTGATACATACTTGTGGCGCCCTCCAAACCCGGGTCAGAAGTTTGGGGTCCACAATATAAACACAATATATCAACCTGTATAAGAAATATTAATTATAATGACCCTGCTTCACAAAACCACGGATCGCAACAGGTTAAAGTATGAAAACAAGCCACAACCTTAATTATTACATCGTACCAAATCCTAACTAATTTAACTTACAATTGATAATAAAATCATTCTTACAACCTTGCTATCTCACTACTGCCATAAGCTCCTGCTAGCTCGATCAATCATAATCTGGAATCCTAGCTCGAACATTGAACCGGGAAACCTTGCTATCAACCGTATCCTTCTTAACTGTAGAATATATAAAAAGATTCGCAAGAGTGAGGTAACTAGCTCAGCAAGTCATATTATCAATAACTGAGGTTAGACAATAATAAATGAGATGATTAAAAGGAATCAAGTTTCTTGTTAAACAACCAATAGAATTGGATTATTCATTTTAAGTTTTTAAACCAAGGTTAGGCTGCTGATCAGTCACGCACTAACCCCGAGCAAAGCACACATCACTGCTCTAACTACTGGATCTAAGGCACACATTGGCCTAACTTGACCATCGATATGGTCTGACCACGAATCTGGTCCATACAAAGAAAACTATCCAATTCTAAAGCATTTCAATATGATAAACAATAGAGTTCAATAAAACCAGATCATAATCAATAACCATAAAACATTTGTAAAAGAGCATGGTAAAAGTTCATAGTTACCAAAAAGGGTATGTCAAAATACATAAAAGAAGTGGCCTCCAGCCGGTAGGATAATCGGGTATTAGATGAATAGTGTTTTTCCAAAGTTTTAGTGCTTTGATATCACAAGGTATGGTTAAGTATAAAAGTTTTTGTATATATAAACAATTTTGTTCTAGTGTTTGGTATATGATGAATATATATTTGTGGAGTAGTATCGTATTTGTGTGGTTTAATATTTGGTAAATCCACAAGAAATGGTTCACAAAGAATAAGGCTTACGGCTCAAAGATCAAATGATGTGGCTCAGGTTCAAGGCTGGAGGATTCAAAGTATTTCCAATATAAAAGAGAGCTATTTTGAATATTAACAATAGGTCACAAGAGAATTAAAAATATTTGCTATAAATCTCGAGAAAGGTTTAGAAGTACTTGCCTTATCATAATTGATTCCAACCTCACTTGTACTTGTCTACGACTCTATTCAACCACCATTCATCTGTTTCTCCTATGCCTCACTTCTAATCTCTGCTCATTTGCTGTATTTTCTACATGTCAATTCTATTTTCTGATCACCTGCTTCTCTTTCTTACGCCTTGCTTACTCTGCTAGGCATCATAAGTATCTATCAATATTCCACTCATACGATTCTGTTCAACACATACTTCTATCTACCCTTCATTTCACCCAAATCCGATTAACGGATTGAAAGTTATGCCATAAACAGTAATCATCGAATATATAAACCGACAGTCAATCAATAAGTCACACATAATACATCACGTAATCAATGACATATCAATATATAAAGACATTTTGGGTCATAAATAGGCTTTCTGGTATTTAAAATGATTTTTAAAACATTTTTCGGAATTAAAACGGGTCGTTGGATCAATTTCGGAATAATAAACAGGGTTCGGTTGGCCAATTCTGGCTCCGAAACAATTTTAGAATAATTATCGAGCCTTGAAAATAATTTAGAATAATATTTTAAAGCTCGAAACTATTTTTTGAAATTTTTAAATCATTTTTAAATAATTAAATCTAATTAAATAATTAATAAAAAATCAATTAATAATTAATCAAATCAATTAATCAATTAATTTTCAAATTAATTGACTAATTAATCAATTAAAAATTAACTGAAATTAATTAACTAATTAATTCAGATTTATTTGTGAATTAAAAATAATTTTCGGAATTAAAATAATAATTTTTAGAATTTTCAGAAATTAAAAACGGATTTTTATAATAAAAATAAATAGGAAATATGATTTTTAAACATTTTTAAAACAGGAATCCAATTTTTGCAAAGTCTGGAAACTTCAGGGACTAAACTTCATCATCTACAAAACTACAGGGACTAAACTGCAATTTTGCAGTCCAGTGGCCGGAAAACACAGGGGTGGCCGGAGAACACGATTCCGGCCTCCTCACCTTGCCACAAGCTCTAGATCATATCTACGGATTACCAGGAACATAACCATGCAATCAAATCGATCTAACAATCCCTGAGTTGGCCGGAATTTGGCCGTGAAGTTTGCCAGTTTCCGGCGAACTTCAGAAATATTTAAAACACAACTTCCTTCTCTACAGACCTCGTTGATTCATGAAACTTATACGACTGGATTGCAAATTTTACAGAGAACACAATCCAGTTTATCACAACATCAATCTATTCCAGAATAAGAAACCCCCAAATTTCAATTAAGAACATTCATACGGGTTATAAACCCTAATTTTGAAATTCGAAAATCAAACTCAAATTTGAACATGTTATTGGACTCCAAATCAGACGTATAATATACCAAAATCATCAGGAAAACATGCTCTACAACATGCAATCATCAAATCATACAAACAATCATCCGAATAAAAATTCATATTTTTCACGAAAATAATTCGAAAATAATTAAATTTATAAAAAATCAACCTTTGATTCTGCAGTAAAACAGGTCCTGGAATCTGATAGTACTCCTTAAGACCTTCAAATTGGTTACTCCAACTTTCCAAACGGATTTCACTAACACCTTGAATTTGTGGTTTGATTCTCAGAAAGGTTTATGAATATATGATTTTTCTCTGTAAAAATTATATAATTATCTGTCTGCAAATGATTTTGATACGAAATAAAATACGGTAAAAGGCTATTTATAATTACGGAGAATTAGTATCCCGTTGGATCATTTCGGATATAAAACGGTACGTTTATTTATAAAAACTGATCCAAACGGTATCGGTTTTCGGGATAATTATCCAAATCAGTACAATTTGTACTGCGGTCTTGGTCTCAGCGCCTGGTTACACGTACTACGAGGTGATAATTGGGATAGTTTAATAAAAAGATCCCGTTTATCGAAAATACGGGTTTGATTGATTTACCGAAATAAATATTGTATCGAAAATGTTGCGCCGTGACCCGCGCAGGACAAACCGTACGCTGGATCGAAAAAGTCGAAACATGGAAAATGCTTGGAATATTGCAATTAGGTTAGGAAGGAGTTCTCGGAAGAGTTTCGGGTTCTAAAAACGTAAAAACAGTTAACGGTGGTTGGTTCCCGTTTTCATAAAATAGGTTTTAAATACCCGGAACAAGAGTTTAAAAAAAATCCATATGATTCCTATAAATTCATAAATTAACATAAAAATAATTAGGAAGATATGACAATTATCTATATTTTATTTTGGACATAAAAAAAAATTGAAATACTCAATTAATAACATTTTTAAACATTCAAACATTTTTAACACTTAACAAATAATTCACAGAATAGATACTGAATACATATAATAATTATCTATTAGCAAAAATAATTACACGATATATCCCGGATATTACATCCTTCCCTCCTTAAAAGGATTCTGTCCTCAGAATCTTCTAAGAAAACAAATGAGGACACTTTTCTCTCATATCACTTTCTAACTCCCAGGTTGACTCTTCAACCTTTGGGTTTCTCTACAATACTCTTACTAATTTTACCACTTTATTTCTCAATACTTTCTCTCTTTCCTCTAGAATCTCTATCAGACTCTCTACATATGATAAATCTGCCTGAAGCTCTATTGGCTCATATTCTATTACATGCCTGGAGTCTGGATTATATTTCTTGAGCATCGATACGTGAAAAACATTGTGAATGTGCTCCATGTGCGGGGGTAACGCCAACTCGTCAGCTACTTTACCAATGCGCTTTAGGATTTCAAAAGGTCTGACATATCTTGGGCTTAGCTTCCCTTTTTTTCCCAAACCTCGTTAGTCCTTTCCACGGTGATACTTTCAATAATACCAAGCTTCCTTCTTCAAATTCCATGTCTTTTCTTGACTGGTCTGCATATTTCCTCTGACGATCTTGTGCGGCTATTAATCTCTTCTGGATAATTTCAACAATTTCCTTTGTCTGCTGCACCAATTCAGGTTCGAGTATTTTGCATTTTCCTACTTCATCCCAATACATTGGAGATCTGCATTTGCGTTCCTAAAGGGCTTCATAGGGTGGCATCCCAATACTGGCGTGATAATTGTTAATGTAAGCAAATTCTACCAGAGGTAAATGCTTGTCCCAACTTCCTTTAATATCAATACACAAACACGTAGCATGTCCTTGATTGTTTGGATCGTTTCTTCACTCTAGCTGTCCGTCTGCGGGTGGTAAGTCGTACTCATATTCAATCTTGTTCCTAAACATTCTTGAAAACTCTTCCAAAATCTCGAATTACATCTTGGATCTCGATCAGATACGATAGACACAAGAATTTCATGACGAACTACAATTTCCTTCAGGCACCTATGGATCAACTTATCGGGCGAAAATCTTTCCTTTATAGGCAGAAAATGAGCTGACTTGGTAAATCTATCCACTATAAGCCAAATGGCATCATGATTAGTTTTTGTGCTTGGTAACCCCAACTATGAAATCCATGGTGATATGCTCCCACTTCCAAACTTCCAGTGACTGTAGCAATCCACTTGATCTCTGATACTCTACTTTAACTCTGTTGACATATATAACATCTGCTAATTCATTCCACAATTCCTCACTTCATATCTAACCACCTATAATTTCCTTTAAATCTCTATACATCTTGGTACTCCCTGAATGGATTGAATACCTCAAATTATGAACTGCCTGTAAAATTTCATTCTTCAGTTCCATCACTGGTGGAATCCAAATTCTAGAAGAAATCCTAAGAATACCTTGATCATCTTTTTTGCGTGCACTACTATTCTTCCCATACTAAATGATTTATATCTTGATCTACTACCTCTTCCTAACACTTCTTTATCTTTTCTAACAATCCCGACTGAAAAGTTATACTTATATATTCTCACTCCTTTTTGGATCATGCACTCTGACTTCCAATTCCAACTTCTAGAATTCCATAGATAATTCTTCTGGTACAGTCTCTATGTTCATTCTCTCTCCTTCTTGCTCATCTCTTGCCACTACATTTACTTTTCCTAGAGAGTTCATACTTCAACTCTTGTGGCCCGTATATATCTCACATCTTTCTCTATACTTATAATATTTCCCAATCTTTCAAAATGAATATTATTGTTGCTTTTAATTCCCAGTTATGAGTAGGGTACTTCTGCTCATAAGGTTTCGGTTATCTAGATGCATATGCAATAACTTTATTGTTTTGCGTCAACACACATCATATTCCCTTACGAGAAGTATCATTATAAACTACCAAATCTCCCTGATGATTTCAAAGTGATAAAATAGGTGTTATAACCATTCTTTCATTTAACTCCACAAAGCTTTCTTCACCCTTCTCCATTTCATATAACCTTCTTGCTTTTCCTGGTTAACTTCATCTCTAATATTACAACTTTCAAGAAATCTTGCACAAATTTCCAATAATAACTGGCCCATGATAAAACTTCTTACTTTTGTTGGTGCTTCTGGTCTTTCTTCATTCATACTATCTTTAAATTTTTCTGTTGAATCCCCTTTTGTCTCCTCCTTACTAACTGTCTATACTAAGAATTATACCTCCTGCTATTAAAGTTTTCACCTGGTAAACTCTTTTTATACTGCTTCTTTCTTCTTTGACTCCTCAGCTATCATTGTATAAGTTGCATGGTTCTTCTTAATTAATGCAAGTATATCTTATCCAAATTCTTCCTTCAAAATTCTACTCATCAAATTTAAATATCACTGGTATATCAGTTCATTCCACTAACATTTTTATTATTTCTTAACAACAGTACTGAGTTCTGAAAATCATCTTTGATATGTCCATAAGTTCAATCTTCACTTGGTAATATACCCAGTCTTAAATCAATCTTATAAAAATACCTTGCTTCGTTCATTTAGTTAAACAAATCATTGGTTTCGAGGTAACAGATATCTGCTCTTGAGAGTAAACTTGTTGAGCTTTCGCTAACACATAATCTCACCCTTCCATCTTTCTTATTAACACATCGTGCCGGTGCACTTTAAGGGGTACGCTAGGTCCAGTTGCTTTTTCTTTTAATCATCTCATGCGTTTGCTCTGGTAACTTCTTCATTTTATCTGGTACCATTCTGCGTGGGGCTTTGAACACTGGCTTCATTTCACGTACTAAATCAATCATAAACACATTTTCTTTATCTAAAGGAAATATTGGTAACTCATCTGGAAATATGTCTTGATACTGTAAAATCTTCAAGTTCGGTCTGCTCCTAACTCTTATTTATAATCGCCATAGCACTTATATTTTGGTCACTGTAATCTTAAATTATTTTTAACAAATTCTTTACTTTCCTTTGTCCTTTAAACTTCTTCATGTTCTCCTTTGGCGTCTCCAGAACTATCTTCCGTCACGACGGTTTACCTGGGCATCACACTTGAATAGTTAATCCATCCTTATAATAATATCAAATCTTCTTATCTCAAATGATATCAATTCTTCACATCTTAATGCCAGAAATATCGATTCCGTCATTGGTACTTACATATTTAATGACTGCACGTTCTTAATTTGCTAGTCCTTTAGTCCTAGACTTATTGATTCGATAGAATAATTCATCTTATCAATAAAACCTTGAGAAATATATGATCAAGTTGCTCCCATATCTTTTAATACTTTAACGTATAAGGTATCCGTAATAATCTTCCACGTCATCACATCCATATTCTAAATAACATATCGCAAATTCTCGTTCTCGGAGACGTATCCCTTATTGAAGTAGATTCCCTTAACTGTTAATGCATCCCGGGCTAGGGACAGTGATTTGTAATTTTCACCATATGCCCTTGTTTCCCTTCCCATGCATGCGAGGTAGATGAGACTTTGCCCGCTGAGTGTATAATACGGTAACTTTTGTTTGAAAAACTCTCGCAAGGAACAACGGTACAATGAAACAAATAGAAGGATTCATAATTTTAATAAACTTAGAGTTGAAGAGAAAGAAGAAGTAATGATTTGAATATGAATGAGACAACCACATTAGTACTGAAGATGGCCAGTCTTTCATACCGTGTGGCATACAGCACATGATTAGGTGGCGTCCCACCCGACTCTTTGTCATTCCGACAAAGTGTTTCATCATAACACTGTTTGTCCCAATCAGAAAGCAAAACCCGAGGGGAACAATTAAATTTGAAAGGAATGCAAAATTCTCCGTTTTGATGTTATCAGAAAGAATTTATTAAGAAAAGGAGTTCATACATTTTTAGGAATTAAAAAGGAATATACGATGTAGTGTTGAGGACAAGAATGATACCATTGATCACCATCCACATTTCACTTGTATTCATCTTTCGAGTTTGATTGATCATATCCCAATTGAATCATATAGTAACTTTAGAAGTATGCTAAAATGCCTTCGTAACTAAGCATTATGGTAGATTCTTACTTGTTAAGTCTCGCATCTGTAACGTCGTACCTACACGTATAATATTTTAACAATTTGATCATAATGGCGCTCTTATCAGATAACCTTGAGTTTCCTCTTTCTAATTTGGAATAACCGTAAATCATTCAACATAACGATCATTTTATTAATAATATTCTTCCTTTAGAAGAGTCTGAAAATTTTCCCAATCTTCTTCGGTCATGCTCAGGCTTCCGTTTAATCAATGAATTCTTCGAACTCTGATAATCCCAGTAATTGGATGAATAGTTATTCCATACGCTGGTTTTGTTGTTAATCTTATCAAACAATATTTGTACCTTCTTGTTAGGAATAACCAACTTCCTCATAATCGCAGATTACTTCGTTCTCTGAATTAACAATACTAAATCTAAAATAATATCCTTCCAGCTAATCCGAGCCTTTTGACAAACAAGAAACTCAAGTAGTAACTTGACAACCGATGTTTAAAACTTATTTTATTCGAAAAGGCTTTTAGAAATGTTGTGAGGAAAAATCTTTTTCAAAAACTTGTTAAAAATTTTGAAAATTTTGAAAATCACACCTCTGGTTGTTCTCACTATATGAGTTGGTTGTTGTCTTTCTTATGACCAAATACCAAGTTAAAGAAATGATCACTCAAAGGTCCATTCACTTCCATTTATCTCCTCTCCTTCATTGGGTCTATTATCTTCCTTAATCGATGTAAACTTCAACTGTCGTTGCATGTTATCTTATTCGTAGCTTCACATTAAGGCTCCCATACTGGTAGTACTCCCGTTAACCACTTGGCAATCATTGAGTGGAACAGATTATCCCATAGTCAACAAGTCAGCTAATATCTCATCATTACAACATCATTAATCTCAAGAAATCTTCAGATCCCTCATCTCCTCTAACCCTCTTTCTTCAACACTTATCTACTCCATTCCACAAGCTAGTCATGAGTGGCCTAATTACTAATAGCTTCTTTTAACCGGATACAGCCATCCTTCAGAACACTTGAATCTTCTTTCTAAACGCCTTCTCACCTTAATTTATATCTCAATACTCACCGTTTACTGCCGCTATCGCGTCCCTTCTCGCAAACGTTGTTGTTTCGGTAGAAAGGTTTTTAAACTAAGGATGTAGAATATGGTGTATAATAGACAGAAAAGATACATTCATAGTTGAATGTTCAAAGAACAAGAATAAGCAAATGAAGGTTCTTGAATAGGTAGTCTCATATCGAGAGATGATAGAATAGCGTTGAATAACTTGGAGAGGCGCAACTGTCATAACAGAAAGTAATACCATTAATACTGATGGAGAACAAGGCACAAATCGAATCTGGGAGAAGATGACAATCCTTAAACGGAAGGTTCCAAAAGATCAGTTGATGCAGGGAAATCAGGATCTGCCATTGTCGTTGCCTGGATATCACGTCGCTAGTCAAGAATCCCGAATCGCAACACGAACCGTGCCGGAGACCTACTATACAGTCGCACTCAACCTCACAATGACCTATCTTTCTATTTCCTATTCCTAATCCTAACCCTCTACCCAATCCCGACAATCTAGGCTTGTTTCAGTGACTTATAACCTGTAGCTCTGATACCAACCTGTGGCGCCCTCCAAACCCGGGTCAGAAGTTTGGGGTCCACAACACAAACACAATATATCAACCTGTATAAGAAATATTAGTTATAATGACCCTGCTTCACAAAACCACGGATCGCAACAGGTTAAAGTATGAAAACAAGCCACAACCTTAATTATTACATCATCCCAAATCCCAACTAATTTAACTTACAATTGATAATAAAATCATTCTTACAACCTTGCTATCTCACTACTGCCATAAGCTCCTGCTAGATCGATCAATCATAATCTGGAATCCTAGCTCGAACATTGTACTGGGAAACCTTGCTATCAACCGTATCCTTCTTAACTGTAGAATATATAAAAAGATTCGCAAGAGTGAGCTAACTAGCTCAGCAAGTCATATTATCAATAACTGAAGTTAGACAATAATAAATGAGATGATTCAAAGGAATCAAGTTTCTTGTTAAACAACCAATAGAATTGGATTATTCATTTTAAGTTTTTAAACCAAGGTTAGGCTGCTGATCAGTCACGCACTAACCCCGAGCAAAGCACACATCACTGCTCTAACTACTGGATCCAAGAAACACATTGGACTAACTTGACCATCGATATGGTCTGACCACGAATCTGGTCCATACAAAGAAAACTATCCAATTCTAAAGCATTTCAATATGATAAACAATAGAGTTCAATAAAACCAGATCATAATCAATAACCATAAAACATTTGTAAAAGAGCATGGTAAAAGTTCATAGTTACCAAAAAGGGTATGTCAAAATACATAAAAGAAGTGGCCTCCAGCCGGTAGGATAATCGGGTATTAGATGAATAGTGTTTTTCCAAAGTTTTAGTGCTTTGATATCACAAGGTATGGTTAAGTATAAAAGTTTTTGTATATATAAACAATTTTGTTCCAGTGTTTGGTATATGATGGATATATATTTGTGGAGTAGTATCGTATTTGTGTGGTTTAATATTTGGTAAATCCACAAGAAATGGTTCACAAAGAATAAGGCTTACGGCTCAAAGATCAAATGATGTGGCTCAGGTTCAAGGCTGGAGGATTCAAAGTATTTCCAATATAAAAGAGAGCTATTTTGAATATTAACAGTAGGTCACAAGAGAATTTAGAAATATTTGCAATAAATCTCGAGAAAGGTTTAGAAGTACTTACCTTATCATAATTGATTCCAACCTCACTTGTACTTGTCTACGATTCTATTCAACCACCATTCATCTGTTTCTCCTATGCCTCGCTTCTAATCTCTGCTCATTTGCTGTATTTTCTACATGTCAATTCTATTTTCTGATCACCTGCTTCTCTTTCTTACGCTTTGCTTACTCTACTAGGCATCATAAGTATCTATCAATATTCCACTCATACGATTCTGTTCAACACATACTTCTATCTACCCTTCGTTTCACCCAAATCCGATTAACGGATTGAAAGTTATGCCATAAACAGTAATCATCGAATATATTAACCGACAGTCAATCAACAAGTCACACATAATACATCACATAATCAATGACATATCATTTATAAAGACATTTCGGGTCATAAATAGGCTTTCTGGTATTTAAAATGATTTTTAAAATATTTTTCGGAATTAAAATGGGTCGTTGGATCAATTTCGGAATAATATACAGGGTTCGGTTGGCCAATTCTGGCTCCGAAACAATTTTAGAATAATTATCGAGCCTTGAAAATAATTTAGAATAATATTTTAAAGCTCGAAACTATTTTTCGAAATTTTTCAATCATTTTTAAATAATTAAATCTAATTAAATAATTAATTAAAAATCAATTAATAATTAATTAAATCAATTAATCAATTAATTTTTGAATTAATTGACTAATTAATCAATTAAAAATTAACTGAAATTAATTAACTAATTAATTCAGATTTATTTGTGAATTAAAAATAATTTTCAGAATTAAAATAATAATTTTTAGAATTTTCAGAAATTATAAACGGATTTTTATAATAAAAATAAATAGGAAATATGATTTTTAAACATTTTTAAAACAGGAATCCAATTTTTGCAAAGTCTGGAAACTTTAGGGACTAAACTTCATCATCTACAAAACTACAGGGACTAAACTGCAATTTTGCAGTCCAGTCGCCGGAAAACACAGGGGTGGCCGGAGAACACGATTCCGGCCTCCTGACCTTGCCACAAGCTCCAGATCACATCTACGGATTACCAGGAACATAACCATGCAATCAAATCGATCTAACAATCCCTGAGTTGGCCGGAATTTGGCCGTGAAGTTTGCCAGTTTCCGGCGAACTTCGGAAATATTCAAAACACAACTCCCTTCTCTACAGACCTCGTTGATTCATGAAACTTATACGACTGGATTGCAAATTTTACAGAGAACACAATCCACTATATCACAACATCAATCTATTCCAGAATAAGAAACCCCCAAATTTCAATTAAGAACATTCATACGGGTTATAAACCCTAATTTTGAAATTCGAAAATCAAACTCAAATTTCAACATGTTATTGGACTCCAAATCAGACGTATAATATACCAAAATTATCAGGAAAACAAGCTCTACAACATGCAATCATCAAATCATACAAACAATCATCCGAACAAAAATTCATATTTTTCATGAAAATAATTCGAAAATAATTAAATTTATAAAAAATCAACCTTTGATTCTGCAGTAAAACAGGTCCTGGAATCTGATAGTACTCCTTGAGACCTTCAAATTGGTTACTCCAACTTTCCAAACGGATTTCACTAACACCTTGAATTTGTGGTTTGATTCTCAGAAAGGTTTATGAATATATGATTTTTCTCTGTAAAAATTATATAATTATCTGTCTGCAAATGATTTTGATACGAAATAAAATACGGTAAAGGGCTATTTATAATTACGGAGAATTAGTATCCCGTTGGATCATTCCGGATATAAAACGGTACGTTTATTTATAAAAACTGATCCAAACGGTATCGGTTTTCGGGATAATTATCCAAATCAGTACAATTTGTACTGCAGTCTTGGTCTCAGCGCCTTGTTACACGTACTACGAGGTGATAATTGGGATAGTTTAATAAAAAGCTCCCGTTTATCGAAAATACGGGTTTTATTGATTTACCAAAACGAATATTGTATCGAAAATGTTGCGCCGGGACCCGCGCAGGACAAACCGTACGCCGGATCGAAAAAGTCGAAACATGGAAAATGCTTGGAATATTGCAATTAGGTTAGGAAGGAGTTTTCGGAAGAGTTTCGGGTTCTAAAAACGTAAAAACGGTTAACGGTGGTTGGTTCCTGTTTTCATAAAATAGGTTTTAAATACCCGGAACAAGAGTTTAAAAAAAATCCATATGATTCCTATAAATTCATAAATTAACATAAAAATAATTAGGAAGATATGACAATTATCTATATTTTATTTTGGACATAAAAAAATTGAAATACTCAATTAATAACATTTTTAAACATTCAAACATTTTTAACACTTAACAAATAATTCACAGAATAGATACTGAATACATATAATAATTATCTATTAGCAAAAATAATTACACGATATATCCCGAATATTACAATACTACACACTACTGTACATACTATACAACCACAACAACACTGCTCCGCATCTCCATCTCTGAGTCTCTGTCTCAACTCCAAGGAAACTCTGGTCCTGCCAGCCTCTCAAAGTCCTCCATCACCTCAGTAGCCCAGCCCATCAGTGCATCAGGGCCTCTGCCAGGTAGTGTAGCTCCATGTAGCCTAACCTCAAGAACCCTCCTTATCACATGAATCTCCTCTCGAAGCTCCCTCATACCACGATCAACATCTGTAGTCCTGATGATATGCTGTAGCTCTCTGATCTGAGCCAACAAGGAATCACGCTCCAATAGAAGAGCCTCATACCGGTAATAAGGAACTGGGGGTAATGTGGACTGAAATGGGGCACTCGCAACTGAATGTCCAGTGGAATCTGAATCAGCTGGTGGGGGTCCTCTGATAGGTGGCCTCATGCCTGGAGGGGGAATAGCCTGTAGTGGTACGGGCTGCAACACCGGTGGAGGTAGAATAGCCAATGCTGGTGGAATAACAGGACGTGGATCCGATGCTGGTGCTCCAACTGAAGGCTCTGAGCGATCAGCTGATACGGGAATAAAAGAGTCGGCCATCTCTACTATCTGAAATCATATCGCAATATAAGAATCTCGAACCACGACGCGAACTATACTAATACCAGTTATACCATAACACTCAACTTCTCGGCGTTCTATCATCCTATGCCTTACTTCTAATCCTAACCCCCTACCCATTCCCGTCAACCTAGGCTTGTGTCAGTGACTTATAACATGTAGCTCTGATACCAAACCTGTGGCGCCCTCCAAATCCGGGTCAGAAGTTTGGGGTCCACACACACACCTTATTTATAACCTGCTTATAACAATACTAAAGATAATAATAATATGCAATGACCCTACTTACTAACTACCACGGATCGCAACAGGTTAAAGTATGCACAAAAGCCACACACACTAATATATTACATACCGATCAAATCCCAACCATTCAAACTCAAACTGAGTATTAAACTTATTACAAACTTTTACAATTTTAAATTATTCCAAAAGAAGCCTACTAGCTCAGCTCCAACAGCCTTAATCCCTAGCTCTCGCACTGGGCTGGGGATCATTGCTACCAACTGGTTCCTTTTTAACTGGAAAGAATATAAACAACATCGCACAAATGAGCTAACTAGCTCAGCAAGTCACAATGACAAAACTGAGTATAATGATCATCAAGTGAATATGGTTATGATACCAAGTGAACAATGGATTATGATTTAGAATTGGATACTATATTTTTATTTTAAAAACCAAGGTTAGGCTGCTAATCAGTCACGCACTAATCCCGAGCAAAGCACACATCATTGCTCTAACTAATGGATCCAAGGCACATATTGGCCTAACTTGACCATTAAATGGTCTGACCACGAATCTGGTCCACAATTTTATAAAAGCAATCCAATTCTAACATAATAACAGAATGAACAATAATAACAATAATCAGAATCATTAACAACAGTGAATACTTAACAATGAAAGGGTTTCAACCCTTGTAAGGATCGATTAGGTAATTTCAAAGCTGGGATGCTGGGTAATGAAAGAATTGGATAACAAAGGAATCAACGTTTCAGGGTTTCAAGGATTTGGTCTTTCAGAGCATAAGATATCATGGGTTGAGTACATAAGAAATTCAGTTTAGTGTTTAGTATTTAGTTTGTATGTACTTGTGGAGTAGTATCGTAGATGTGTGGTTCGTGTTTGGGTATACAATAATAAATGATTTAGAACGAATAAGGTTCATGGCTCAAGAACAATAACTGAAATCAGGGTTTAGGTTTCAGTGCTTCAAGGCACTTGCAATATCAACAGGACTATCAAGTACTACAATATCTCGAGAAAGTTCAGAACACTTGCCTGGTACTAGCTTACTATTCTGCACTCGCTTCCAATCATATTCGTCTTACTCCTCAACTACCTATTTCTCTTTCCTACGCCTTGCCTCTTCTGCTCACATATCATAAGCATCTATCAATCACCAACTCATAGGATTCTATTTAACACATACTTCTATCTACCCTTCGTTTTACCCAAATCCGATTAACGGATTGAAAGTTATGCAATAACCAAGTAAACACCGAATATATAGACCGATAGTCAATCAACAAGTCACGTATAACACATAATACATCACGTAATCAATGACATATCATTTATAAAGAAGTCTTGGGTCATAAATATGCTTTCGGGTATTTAAAATGATTTTAAAGTATTTTTCAGAATTAATACGGGTCGTTGGATCAATTTCGAGTTAATAAACAGGGTTCGGTTGGCCAATTCTGGCTCCGAAACAATTTTGTAATAATTATCGAGCCTTGGAAATAATTTAGAATAATATTTTTAAGCTCGAAACTATTTTTCAGAATTTTTAAATCATTTTTAAATAATTAAATCAAATTAAATAATTAATTAAAATCAATTAATAATTAATTAAATCAATTAATCAATTAATTTTTGAATTAATTGACCAATTAATCAATTAAAAATCAACTGAAATTAATTAACTAATTAATTCAGATTTATTTTTGAATTAAAAATAATTTTCGGAATTAAAATACTAATTTTTAGAATTTTCAAAATTTAAAAATGAATTTTTATAATAAAAATAAGGAAATATGATTTTTAAACATTTTATAAACAGGAATCCTATTTTTGAAAACTTTGCAAACTACAGGGACTAAACTTCATCATCTACAAAACTACAGGGGCCTGTTTGCAATTTTGCCAGCCCAGCCGTCGACTCGCCGGAGTGTGGCCGGAGAACACGATTCTGGCCACCTCAGGCCACCAAACTGTCCGGATTAAATCTACAGGTTACCAGCAACTTATTCATGCAATCAAAACTCAATAATCATCTCTGTTCTGGCCGGAAATTGGCCAAGAACATCGCCGGTTTTCGGCGAACATCGAAAACTTTCAAAACATAACTCCCTTCGATCCATTAATCCTCTGTTAACGAGCTATATACCAATCGATTGCAAATTTCATAAGGAACACAACCCACTATAAATCAACAGCTAATAACCCCTGGATCAAAAACCCCCAAATTTCAATTGAAAACATTCATACGGGCTATAAACCCTAATTTTGAAATTCGAAAATTAAACCTACTTTTGAGCATGTTATTGAACTCCAAATCAGACGTATAATATATCAAAATCATCAGGAAAACAAGCTCTACTACATGCAATCATCAAATCATACAAACAATCATCTGAACAAAAATTCAAATTTTTCATAAAAATAATTCAAAAATAATTAAATTTATATAAAATCAACCTTTGATTCTGCAGTAAAACAGGTCCTGGAATCTGATAGTACTCCTTGAGACCTTCAAATTGGTTACTCCAACTTTCCAAACGGATTTCACTAACACCTTGAATTTGTGGTTTGATTCTCAGAAAGGTTTATGAATATATGGTTTTTCTCTGTAAAATTATATAATTATCTGTCTGCAAATGATTTTGATACGAAATAAAATACGGAAAAAGGCTATTTATATTTACGGAAAATTAGTATCCCGTTGGATCATTCCGGATATAAAACGGTACGTTTATTTGTAAAAACTGATCCAAACGGTATCGGTTTTCCGGATAATTATCCAAATCAGTACAATTTGTACTGCGGTCTTGGTCTCAGTGCCTGGTTACACGTATTACGAAGTGATAATTGTGATAGTTTAATAAAAAGCTCCCGTTTATCGAAAATACGGGTTTTATTGATTTACCGAAATGAATATTGTATCGAAAATGTTGCGCCGGGACCCGCGAAGGACAAACCGTACGCCGGATCGAAAAAGTCGAAACATGGAAAATGCTCGGAATATTACAATTCGGGTTAGAAGGAGTTCTCGGAAGAGTTTCGGGTTCCAAAAACGTAACAATGGTTGACGTCGATTGGTTCCCGTTTTTATAAAATAGATTTTAAATACTTGGAAAAAGATTTTATAAATTTCATATGATTCTTATAAATTCATAAATCAACATAAAAATAATTAGGAAGATATGACAATTATCTATATTTTATTTTGGACATATAAAAATTAAAATACTCAATTAATAATATTTCTAAATATCCAAACACCGATAACACTTTAACAATTAATTCATAGAATAGATACTGAACACACATAATAATTATTTAATAGCAAAAATAATTACACGATGTATCCTGGATATTAAAACATTCAAGGACAAAGCACATAGACATCAAGTACCATTTTATAAGGGAACATGTAATGAATGGTACTGTAGAGTTACATTTTGTTCCAAGTGAGAAGCAACTTGCAGATATATTTACCAAGCCACTAGATGAATCCACCTTTTCTAGGTTGGTAAGTGAGTTAAGTATACTTAATTACTCTTGAATCTATCTGAGTTATTTTGCAAGTTGATATGTAGCCAGAAATCTAACTGATTTTTAGTCATGAGTGAAATTTTGGCTAAGTCAAAATTTGCATATCGACGGATGACCATTATCCATCGAGTTGAGTCATCCGTCGATGTACTATGTGCAAATAAAAATCAATTACTTTTCTGAAATCTTTTAAAACTCGACGGATAACAGTTTATCCTCATCCGTTGAAGTGTCTAAATCTTAACCGTTAATTCCCTAAACATTATCCATCGAGTATACTTATAGTTTGTAAGCATTACACGACGGATAATGGGTGGAATTTTTACAGTTTATTTTTAAACGGCTAATTTAGGCAATTTCTATTGGGTAATTTAATTTTCTTTATTATTTTCATCCGTTGTTTTTGAGTTAGTATAAAAGCTTATTTCATTCTAATTATTTTCTTTTATCATTCTCAAATTCAACTGCTTTTATTTTATTCTCTCTCAAGCAAATATCCTCTTTCTCATCAAGCTTTCATTCTCTAACAATGGCACCTGTAGTAAAGATCATGTCTCAGACTGGGTTCATTTATGAGAAGAACAACTTCACTGCTTTGGTCAATAAGGGTATTCAGCAATCAGAAGACTACCACAAGATGATGGACTTCGTGAAGAACTGCAAGTTAAGTTATGCCATGCTTGAATCACCCACAGTTTACTGTGAAGTTGTTGAAGAGATATGGACCACTGCAATCTACAACTCTACTGACAAAACCATCACTCTAACTATCAAAGGTAATGAGTTCTGTATCAATAGTGATGTGAGAAAATCATGTTTCAAAATTCCTGATGATGATTTAACTTCACCACACACTGACACTGATATTATCAATATGCTTAATTTCATGCATTATGCACTTCCTTCTAATAAGCTAAGTGAGATTAGAAGATTAGGTCTTAGGAAGGAATGGAGTTTCATGTGTGATGTTGTGACTAAAGTTTTCTCTGGAAAAGTTAGTAATTTTGATTCTATGAACATTTCCATGCTTAACATGCTATACATGCTAGTTACAGATAAATTTTACAATTTCAGTGACCTTGTCTTGTATGAGTTGGGTTTTAAACTAGGTGAGTTAGCCAAAATGGGAAAGAATGTATATTATGCTAGATTTTTCATGATATTGGCTAACCATCTTTGTCAAGAGATTGTACTTGAGAACCCAAACAACAAATTAGCTTGTTGGGTTCAAGAGAGAAGAATCATTACAGATTTGAACAGAGCCAACCATCATAGGGATGTGCCAATGTTCTACTTTCCTCTAATGCAGACACCTCAGGTAAGTGAGGTAAGTTCATCCATACCCTCAACTATTCCAATCTCCTCAATTTCTTTGAGTTCAGGAGTAACTATGGCAACTGTGACAATGACCAAACAGTTGCCTACCAAAGCTGCCAAAACAACTGTAATTTCCAAATCCAAGTCAAAGAAAACCCCCTCCGGTATCTCTCAAAAGGTACCAGTTGAAAAATCTACCAAAGCCAAAGAGGGTAGTGTGAAGGAGGGTCAGTTAGGTGAGGGAAGGGGTGAACATCAAAGAAACCCCAAGGATAAGGTTGGAGAGTTGAGTGAATCCCAGCCTAGCCACACTGCAGTTTCCCAACAAACTGCAGTACTTAAAAAGGACAAAAGCTCACTTCTAACTGCATCCTCCCAAAAGGATGTGGCTATTGAACAAAGCTCTCAGCCAAGAGCACAGGCCAAAAGGGTTAGGGACACAAGCTCACCCCAAACTTACACAAGAAAGAAGAAATCCAAAACAACTGGGGATGCACAGGGCACACACACAGTGCAAACTGGTGCTAAAGACACAGTCCCTGCACTTTCTCAAATTCAGATTGATGTGGCTCCAATAAATGTGGAGTCACAGCCAAAATATCTTATAATAGAAGCCTCTGAAACACCATACTCACCAACAAACTCTCTGGAAGTGGATATGATAAACACTTCAATTCCTGATTCCCCTTCTTTAACTCTGTTGGGGAAGCCAAAATCTAGTGCAAGTGAGCATCATCTTTTAGATGATTTGTTGGCTCACTTGCCAATTCTTTCAGATACTATTGTGACATTTGTGCCTCAAATAACTTCAATCAACACAGAGTCAACAATAGTTTCTCTTCCCACCTCATTCATTTCTACTCTCTCGATGGATATTGCTCATCCGTCGAGTAGTGATTGTATCCCGACGGATAAGCTTAACAGCAGTTATCCGTCGGATAGCTTTACCACTCACCCGATGGATATCACTTATCCGTCGAGTGTCTCTGCACAACTTCAAACTTCAATTATTTCTAGTGTAGAAGACTTAGTGGTAATACAGTCACTCTTAGGACTGAGAGAGGAGAGTACATTGAGTGAGAGGCTGGGTTGCTCCCAGGAAAAAGGAGAGGAAAAGAGTGAATCTCAGCAATCCATTTATTCAGGATTGGTAAAAGTGAGTGAGAGGAGTCCCACCTTAGTAGGTGAAGGTGAGGGTGTGAGGGTGGGGAGCCAGGGTGAGACCCTGATGCAACAAAAGAGAGATTATGAGAGAAAGGCAGGTACAGGAGAAATAAGGATGGATCCAGCCATTGCTAGTGAGTCAATGATTGTGGATGATGCTGAAAAGGGAAGACAATTTTAGCAACATTATAAAGCTGAAATTGATAACATTTCCTTGGATGCTGACACTTTTACTCATCCTGTGTCAGCCTATCAATTGTTGGCTGCTCAGGGCAATGTGGAGGCAGAACAGACTTTGAATTTAGTACACACCTCAGAATCTCTTCAAAAAGATAAAGCTGCTATCAATAGGATGCCTTCTCAAGCTGGTGAGCCATCTGAAGAATTTGGAGTAAATTCTAATGATGATGACTCTGTTTCTTTGGATGGAAGCATGAACTTAGGGGGATACTAAGGCCCAAGTTCTGTTTTAAATTAACCTGGATGGGCATGGACAAAGGAATTTACACCAGGACAATTTGATGTGTCTTTGGTCAAGCAAGTGGTGGCTATTCAAAAGGCCCTTCAGGAGACTTCAGATGCTGGTACCAAGGCTATTCTTCAAGCTCACCTAGGCTCTCTACATCTCATGAAGATCCAACACTTAAGACAGAATATAAGTGTGGATGAACGAAAAAGAGATATAGCTGACTTGAAGACATACAATTCTGAGAAACTGGATTCAGTAATGCCATATGGTACCATGCAAGATCTACTACTGAGATTAAGGAGAGAATCAGATTCTGAAAAGAAGCTAGCCAAGCTGGAAAATAGAGTTCAAGTTATTGAGAATTTAGTGGCTATCCTTCTTCAAAATCAACAGACTTAGACAAATCTTCTTATGCAACTGGCTAAAGCATAAGGCCTAACTCCTCAACTTGATAATAACAAAAAGGGGGAGAGAGAATCAAGTAAAGGGGAGAAAGGACCAACTGAGGGGGAGAAACTTCAAGTACAAATCAGCAAAGTAATTGTACCTTCAATTACAATCTCCAAGCCAACAGTTACAGATGGTATAGATCTAATTAATACAGCAGCAACAAATTTGAAAGTTGCTGAAAAAGGAAAGTTGAGTTTGATGAACTGGAATAAGATTGATGAGGAGATACAGAAAAAGTTTGAACTAGTCAAGGAGCCAGTTCAGTCAGCCATCCATCATTCTCATGTCAAGCCAATCAGTGTGAATGAGATGAGCATGAACTATCTAGAAAAAGGACAATCTTCCTGCATCAAGTCTACAAAGGCTGAAACAATTCTTAAACCAAGGGCAAATTATCCAAAATCATCTTGGAAGAACCCTATAGACACTGTGTATGAGACACCTAAGCCTGATGAAAAGAAGCTTCTATCAAGATCTATTGACTTCTATAAAGATCCAGCTGATTCAGCTTCAAAAAGGAGAATTGCTAAGATATTCAGAAATGGAAAGGAAATTTATGTGGTGGCTGGACATCCACAGTTTGCTCAAGCAAAGAAAGAAGAAAAAGCCAGATTAAAGTAGGAAAAGAGGCAAGCTGCTCTAGATGCAAAGAAGTCTAAACAAAAGAAAGAACAGATTGCTATCTTGGCCAAGCTACAGGCTGTGAATTCTTCTCAACAAATTCCCTCTCAAACATCTGAAGCTACTGAATCAAAGAAGAAGATTGAAGAACAGAAGAATTCCCCAAGGAAGAAAGAATTGGCTAGAAGAACAAAAAGGAAACTGGATGTTGTTGACAAGGAATTGGAAGATCAATTTCCTAAGGAATCCACACCAGCTACAACTCAAGCATCAAAGCCCTCTATGGTATTTGAAGACATAAGGGTGGTGGATCCCTACAGGAACATACATGGTGAACCTATTGTGCCAAAGGATGAGCCAATAGAGTGGGATAACATACCAATTCCTGACTTCAACTTACCAATCCTTAGCAAGCCAAAAAGGACAAAGTCTAGGGCAGTCAAGAAAGTGAAGCTGTCACCTCTCAAATCCAAGTCAGTAGTTAAAGTTCAACCCAAGGTCAACAGGGGAGACTACTTGTACCTGTGTGACATCAAAGAATTTTCAGATCTAAACCTTTATCTGGATGAACTGGATGAAGTAAGGGCAATTGATGCATACAGAAACCTACCTGATTAAAGTCTATTCATCCTTCAAGAAAAACTTTGGGTTCAATGTAACTTCAAGAAGACTAGTATTGAAGAAGATTGAAGAGCTGATGAGTGTTAGAGCTAAAAATGCACTCCCAAAGACTCTAATCATCCCATACACAGGGAGAAGAGTGCATCTAAGGCCCTACTGGCTGATGGAATTCATGGATGACAAGGGTGTGAGAAGATTCTTCAGATTAGAAGACCAACTGAGTATCTCTAGCAATGAGACTCTCTTGGAAATGCAAGAAAAGCTAGATCTCTCAGAATCTGATGAACTAGAATTCCACAGGTAGCTCCAGAAATAAATTGAAGAAAATAACAGAAAGCTTGGAAGAAGATCCAGACCTTCAAGGAAGTAGAAAAATCTGCTCAGGCTAGAGGATCATCTTGAATTGACTGTGAGTCAAACCTTGCACATTTTAATTAATTGAAGCACTTTCAGTTTATCTACTTATCTTTAAAGATATATGTTCAGGTTATTTTGTTATCATCAAGTAGCTCTTAATTTATGGTTACAATTCCAGTAGACATAAATTGGGGGAGATTGTTGTGCATATGTTGTGTACTTGATGATTTCATAAACAAAACATCTAAGTAGATTTTACTTAGTGAAATTATGTAGCACTCGACAGATAAGAATTATAGTCCCGAAGGATAACTCATTATAGTCCCGACGGATGATTAACTTATTATCCATCGAGTGAGTAGCTTATGTAATAATAAGTTTGTAGCACAGTTATGTATGCACCTTTGTATAGAATCTGTAGTAGCATATAAGTTATGTTGACTTTAACTAGATATGCAGAATAGGTTGATTAATTGTACATAATTGATGTCTTGTAATTCTGCATAAGTGAAATAGAGTCAAGTGCCAAAAGAGCTACCGACGGATGATTAACAAAGCCATCGACGGATGATCAAATCACTATCAACGAATGTTTAATATAGCAGTCGACGGATGATCAATTAAACCATCAACGGATGTTCTGAAAGTCGACGGATGATCATATGAAGAATTCAAACAACAGTTGAACAGTGAAAGCTGACACACAGCCGTCGAGATGTATACAAACACACTGTGGAAGCCCATTAACTGGGTAATAGAGGACGAAAAGCAGCAAAGCTTAAGACTGTTAGATTTTATATTTGTTCAGTCTTTTTGACTTTGTAATCTTGGTATTATATAAACCAAGAGAGTAGCAAATAGAAAAATAACTGAGATAGCTGAAAAACACATAAACAGAGAAATCTTTGTAAGCAGAATCTTTAGCATTTCCTGTATTCTCAGTAGTTCCATTTGTAAGCAGCTGTGAGTATTTCTGCATACAGAGTCCTCTCGATATATTATATATATCTCTGGTGGAATTGTTTAAATCCACCAGAAAGTTTTTAAAGACTCTTGTTTTTAATTACTTATGTTTTGATTCAATTAAGTTTTTATTCCGCATTGTGCTAATCAAAACAAATATATCTATAATCGAGTTGAACATTTTTATTTCAAGAAAAAGGTTCAAGAATTCCATTCAACCCCCCTTCTGTAATTCTTGCTATATTATTAAGGGACTAACAACTTGTGTAAGGGAAGCTAGGTGAGTGTTGTCATGATTTAACTTAGAATTAGGTAGTAGGAGAGCTTCTCATCGGAGGCAACCAGTTGATAGAAGCTGATGAAGAACTAAGTTGCACGTTTCGAAGGCACCACCGTTGCGAGAAGATTCTTATCACTTATCAGACGCTGCGCGAGGAATGATATCTACCTTCCTAGATATAGGTAAGACTAGCAAGAAGATGTGACCCTATCTACAGACAGAACATCGAAGCACATGCGTGGTTGTAAGCATAACGTCAAGGACGATGACAAGAATATGAAAGACCATGGCAGACGTCAGCGTTGGGTTCGAGTTAGGAATAAAATGATATACCAGGGTAAATGAAGTTTCATCGACTAAGAAATGCGAATAGAGTCCAAGGAAAAGTGGAAGAGGTACCAAAGTGGAGAGACCCTTATATGAGCAGTATTTTAATTAGACATTCCATTGGTAAATCAGGATAATAGCAAGTAACTTATACAGTAATGACGACCAAATATTTGATTTTCAAAACTTTAAAAATGAGATTTTGGGAAAAGATTTTCTTAACCAACTTTCAGAGGATTTTTGGCATGAAATGAGTTTTACAAATTGGTTGTCGAATTACTATCTATGTTCTTGTTATTACCAACAGAAAATGACCTAAAAAGAAGAATGGAATTAGACTCAGTGCTGTTAATTCGAACGATCAAGTAGACCACTAGTAAGAAGAAAGTTTAAATTTCTCCGTGAAAGACGAACATAAATTCTGAATCAACATGTTAAAAATATTACTTACTCAATTTATAAAATTATTAAAATTTAATGAGGTTCATGGTTTGAATAAATGAAGGATGATTGAAGGAAATGGTAGAATCTTCTAGATGGTGGAAGAGGCATCATATTTTATCGACAGAATTGAGGAGTTGCGTGATCGATGGATACTTTACGCGACATGAATGAAATCTGAAGCTGTGATATTAAATTTCGGAACGACGCAATTAAGACCAAATTAATGAAGCATTTGGTGTGAAGGCATTTCCAGATATAATTTCAAAGCAATGATGTGACTTAAATTGTAAACCGGTATCCGAACGATCCTGAAGGCAGATGTAGGCGAAGCATGGAAGGTGATCAATACTGACATCCCTTCTTCTAATACAATAGTATACGTTTTTCTTGATTCTTGAATGCGATTGGAAACAATGATTATAAATTTTGTAAGGACGCGATATGATCGAATTGTTAAAGCTTTGAATATGGAGGCATTTCCAGACGACATTCCGAAGTTATAATATGACCTAAACGGTGAATCTCTCATCCGAATGGTTCCGGAAGGCATATGTAAGTGAAGCGTGGAGGGTCATTAGCACTAACATTCTTTCCTCTAATAGGACAATATAAGTTTATCTTGATTCGTGAATACGTCTGAGCTTCTTCTGTTGATAAATTATATGAGGCGAAAACAAAGGAAAATTTATTGTATTTCTTCTGAATTGTTTCTCTTCTCGAATTCTTGATTTCTAATTGAGACAACAATGTTGTGATATGACGTTTTGTCAAAATGATGAAAAGTCGGGTGGGACGCCACCTAATCATGTGCTGTATGCCATATAGTATGAAAGACTGGCCATCTTGAGTACGAATATGGTTGTCTCATTCTTCACTCATTTTTCTTCCTTCAATTTTCTGATTTACAAATTCTTTCAATTGGTTGTTGCATTGTTATTCCTTATTCCGTTTTTCAATCAAAATCATGTTCACAAACTCTCCTTTTGCGCAAAGTCTGATCTCTAACGATTTCATAAGAAATGAAATAGTGTGATACGTGGAACCATACAACGAACATAGATACGACTGTAAATTGATAAATGGTAGACATCTGCGAGCGAGGAAAAAAAATGGATGCACCGACAAATATGGACATGGCGAAGATATCAAGTCAGAAAGTTGTTTGAGTTACGAGGATCTCATCAGTATGGTAGATTGCGTTAACGTAATACACTTCAAACCAGAGGATTTCGACGCGAAATGAATGGTTAGCGAATCGTACATTAATTACGAAATAAGGAAGTAAAGTTGTGTGCTTCAAACGGAGAAAACGAGTATCGGGACGACGATCAAAGATCAAGGAAATTCTGAACAATGACTCAGACATGAAATTATGACGTGAAACAACCTTTCGTCGCTAAAAGATACTTGTCATGAAGATTCAAGATGGGAGAAATCTTAAATGTAATCAACCTTCGAACGTGTTCTTCAAGAAATTGTGAAGTTCTCTAAATTACGTAAATAAGTGATTGTGAATTCAATGCTCATACCCGGGTCAGTGACGGAAGTTCGATGCGAAGCCATAAGTGGAGATGAAGGAATGGTGATTCGACTGTGGAATCTTTTAAGAAATAATGATACAACGATTAAGTTTCCACCAGATTGCGATAATAGTAATGAAGATCATGCACAATTATTAAAAGATAAACTGATTAATAATGGTCAGAAATAAATTAAAAGAATCATGAAATCAAACCTTAAGTTCATTAATAATAATTCGTAATATTCTGAATGGACGGAGAAGAGTATGGTTATATTAATTATTGTTGTTGTAAGACCCAAATTCCCAATTAAAAAAATATATGTTATGCCAATTAATAATACATATGCTGAGCCAAAATGATATAATCTGAATTGTGTCGAATGGATAGATGTGGTTGATTGATGGTGTCGGCGTGAGTCCGACTGGTAGTCAATGGTGTAGGGGAAGTGATGCCCAAATTTTCAGAAATTACCCTATAGTTAAGGACAAAGAAGTATATTGTCGTTCTCGTCTGTACTCCAAATAATTGCAATCTCGGTTCTTGAGAAAGTTGTTATGACCAAACCGACTTTATATAATTCGTCTTTAATTCCAATTAGCTAGTCAACATTTGATTTAAGTGATCAGTTAAAGGAGTTAATTGATCAACTTTACCAACTAATGGTTAGTTAAATGGAGATCGATTCCAATTAGATTGAGTCAAGCTCTAACATGATTTCCAGATCCAAAATTAAAGCGATAAGAAATTTGGAAAAAGTAATGGCGTTAACGTAAATTGAAGGCTTAGTTTAATTAGCGTGATGTTAGTGTAATCAGGTGCAAGGTTTGATCCAGAAGAATATACTCTTTTCGATGAATAAGAGGAACAGGAAGTTATTGGTACATGGTAGTAAGAAGAATATTTTAAGACCTGAAGGTTCAAGATAAAGCAAAAGGATTATAACATCTGCAATAGCGTTCCAGGAATAACTTGGATGTATACCCATATCGAATGACGAATTAATGGAAGATTTGAATGTACATTTTTTTTTGAACGGCGATTAAATGGAAGTTGCGGTAGAATAATGAAAAGCTCGCAAATTCAAGCACCCAATGAAAGACGGAAATTGATGAAGTCCGCATGTGAACTCAGGAAAAAAGAGATAATGGTCAATGAAGAGAAGTCAAACACTCGATATGTGATACGTCAAGCAAGGCTAAGGAAATAGCTACCGAGGAAATTCGATAATTCTGTTAGTAAGAATTTAAATATTATAAATAAAAGCTTTCATTCCAGTGTAAACTCCAGAAATAACTTATCCAATAATAAACAGATTAATATTATTAAGAAAAAGAAATTAGTTATGTGTAAAAGAGATAATGAATAATGAAAATAAAGAAATAATGAAGAAAAGAAGTGGAATAAAAAAGGATGATAAAGAAATTTTATAAAATAATCCAGGAATATATAAGTTGGAAACGTTGGTTGAACTCGAACTGTTAGGAGAATGAGCTGAAACGTCGATAGTTGGAGATAGAAATTCGTTCCACGAATGCGTGTAAACAGGGATGATTAAACAAAGGTGTTGGTGGCAAACTGCTAGAGAAATACGTTACAATGAATTTTGACACACCCCTAACTTAAACAGCAAAGTAAATGTAACTATTACACCATTTAAAAAAATAAATAAACATAAACAAATCCAAGATCTTACAGTTTAGGGTTTGGAACAGCCCAACACTACCATCTATTACAACTGATTTTAAATATCGAGTCCTCACATAAAACTACTATCTCTTATTCTACCTGAGCTCGAACATAAGCATCAGCATCACAGGTCTTACAGGCGGTCTGCTTGAATCTAACCATAACTGCTAGCTGTAATATAAGGGTAAAGCAAGGAGTGAGCCAAATGCTCAATAAGTTCTAATCAATACGATACAAAACATAAGTCGAGATATACATTAAAGAATGTCAATGAGAGGACATAACCAATGATATCGAGAGATAAAACTTTAGGGAGGTGGCATCATTTTGTTTATATCAAAACAACTTCAAAATCATACTTTTAATCAAAATCAATTTATGACGCTACGGATTATAGCCGGTGATCAGCCGCAAAGTAATCCCGAACCTCGCTGGGTTCTACAACATTAATGGGAATCCCTAGGAAACTTTTAAGCCTAATATAAGTGTGGAAAGGACTCGCGTCTCAATCCAGATCCACTATTCAAGAAAACGTTTATCTCCCTTTGGGACTGAAAACCCACATTTTATTTATTTCAAAAACTGGTGCCGAACTATAACAAAATCTCTTTTAACAGAAACATTTTTTCAAGGAATTATAGATCTACTCGAAACACGGGAAATATGGTACTAAATTTCAGGGCCATGATCCACAAAACTATACTCTATTAGGGTAACTGAATGGTTTTCATATATCAAAGTTTGGACAAGGGAATTTAGTGAGTCTATTGGATATTATGAAGGGTAATGCCAAACTGGGCTTAAAGCAATGATTTCTCATCAAAGTTCAAGTGCTGGATCATCAAGAAGGTAAGCTTCATGAATACTAAGGGTGTTAAGGTATGAAGAAATGATCTTTAGCTCAGGATTTATGAGAATTGTCAAGCTTTAAGATAAGACAGAGGGGTAATCAATGAGGAATCACTTTGATTAATATCTAGCTTTCAGGGTTCAAGGTAAGGTTCTATAGGGGTTCAAGTATCAGGATGAGATATCACTACTTAGGAATCATTAGCATGTTAATCAAGAGAATCAACCAAGAGTTGTAACTACCCTTTCTTTTATCATGGCATTCAAATTACTTTAAATTACTATCATGATAAGACTTTTGAACTACTTGCAATACGTACTCAAGGGTTCATGGCATTTTAAGGATAAACATAAGATACGCTTGAATTAAATAAATATATATATATATATATATAAATGACTCAGGATAGTTGCATCGATATAAATGAACTATTTACAGTGAATACGAAAGACAGGTTGAATCACTTGCCTTGAGAAAGGGTGGTCTGGTCTGACTGGTAGGAGCAACTGGAAGCTTCACTCGACCTTTATGGCCAGTTTTTCCTCGTCTCGAGATCCTATATAAATAATAATAATCCTCATTATAATATATCCTCACCAACTAAACCTATTTACAACCCGAATTTAAACACGGATGGCACTTAGGCCTATATGCACTTAATTTATATTCACCTTTAAATTATAATTGCACACACATAGCCACATAATCACATATCATATATTAATACCAAATAACACCATATACACCATAATGCAACACTTGGCTTGGATGATCTCGACTCACAACTTAAGTCACTTGGTCGCTAAACTAGACAAAGTCTTCTAATTTTTGGCTTCCTAACTCGATGTGCCTTTACTAAACTATCCAAGACCTATTGCCCCTCACTTAGGCCTTTTTCTCTACTGACCTTATACTATCTTACAACTATGGTGGTCAACCTAAATCTCACTCCTAAGTGTTCTAAAACTATGTGATAAGTGAAAGTGCTCACTGGTGCAAATTTCAGAATGATATCTATGGTTTCTTGAGTGTATTAGACACTCTTAAACTATAAGTTTTCCTTCAAAACTTTTACACAAGACCCTCCTGACCTAAGGGCATCTCCAAAACTTAATGTGGCTCAAGGGCCTGGCTTGGGCCTAAGCTCAAAGTCCATGGTTATCCTATTTTTCTGGGCAGAAACCGCCCTGACTTGAATTAACTTGTGACACATGGTTCTAACTCATATCCTAAGATCTATGGTTGGAAAAACTTCTCTGACACTCCCTCTAACTAAGGCCCAACAGGGTCTAATGAGGGCATACCCATGACATGGCCAATCTCCCTATTTCTAAGTTGCAACAAAACTGTCCCCTGCTGGACAGATTTTGTTATTCTACTTGTGCACCTAACCAAATAACATGCAAACCTCCAACCAACACCTAAAACCTTTTATATACTCCCAATACTAACTTCTGGTGGCTTGGGCCTCAAAGTGCACATCAATGACATGGTCAAAACTCACTCTAAACCTCAGGGTACTAAACTGATTTTCTGCAGAAACTATGACTCTCTTTTCTCTAAGGTTTTTACTTGACAAACTCAACCACCAACAACCCAATACCCAAACCAAGACTTACACATGGTGATCTACTGAACTAACTCCCTTATACTCAAAATAATCTTGTTGGAGATCATCCTTACCTAAGGTGCAATCATGGCAAAACAAAAGAAACCACATTTCACAACTCACGAATCATCAAGTTTTTGAAACAACAAGTTATGCATTTTTATAAAAGATATACACGAATTATTACCATGCATCAAGAAGAATTAATCAATATTAACTCCTTATTCCTACTGAAATTAAAGCTTACTAATAAAATCCTTCCTAATGATCAAAATCTTCCAACATTTCAAGAAAAATTCACATGCATGCATAACTTCGAGTTTTGCAAACCAAAACAACATATTTTCTAAATATATTCTACCATAAAATTGACATGCAAGCCTAGCATAAGCTATACCTAGATGATCACTTAGCATGCAAAGAGTTTTATCAAATTTTCACTACAAGTTTCATGCCATTATCACATAAACATACAAAAATTGAACCAAGCAACAAGAATGATCTCTAGGACCATTCATTCGGCTCCCTTAAGGTCATGGCCGAATGAAATGGAACGGAATGGCCATTTAACATCAAGAGTTTCTTTCTCCAGACTTGGCACTTCACCATTCCTTGTAGACCTCTCAAAAACAACCTTAAATCCATAAAAATGAAGGTTGTACTTTGAGTTTCAACTAAAACCTTAACATGCAACTTTAAAACTTAAACTTTTTACTCAAAACTCCTTGGAATATATGTGATCATGGTATGGGAAGTAACATTTACTTGTGTAGAAGGTGGAAACTTGGTGGAGGAATGAAGAAAATGGGGAGGGGGTTGGTTTCGGCTGAAAAAGCGAGAGAAGGAGGGGGAGGGCCGAGAGTGAGGGAGTGAGGAGGGTGGGAGGAGCAAGTGTGATGGTGAGTGGAGTGGATGATCATATCAATTGCTTGATTTATGGTTTTGATTTGGTAAATGTGAGTGGGAATGAGAATTGACAAGAATATCCCTCCACTTATACTTGGTTCATTTTGCATGCAAGGGTAAAGAAGGAATTTGGCTAGAAAAATAAGAGTTAGTGGGGTTGGAATTATCTCTTTAGCCCTTTCAATTGAATAGAGAAGGATTTGCATGCAAGGACAACCATGTAATTTGCTAATTATGACAACTAACATTTATAAAGATTTATTTATATAAAATAAAATACAAATTCAAAAATTATAAAATTTATACCATAAAATAACTTGGATTTTTAGAAATTTTATAAAACCACTTTTGAATTTTGTGAACAAAATAACTATTAAAAAGATATTTATTCAAGGTTTAAAATATTCCTTATAAATCAAAAATAAACGAAATAAATAAACTTTTGCTTTGAAAAAAATCATATACCACATAACGAAAATTTAAGACGCAGAAATTCTCATTCACATAAACATACAATAGTTGAATATATTGGCATTCAACTTTAAAATTACACCAAATTTATAATTAATATTACACGAAAATGCCGGTTGTAACATCCTCTCCCCCTTAAGGGATTCTGTCCCCAGAATCTAAGAGAACAGATGAAGATACCGGGAACGCATATCAGACTCTAACTCCCAAGTCGATTCTTCGACCTTAGGGTTCCTCCAAAGTACTTTTACTAACTTTACTGACTTATTTCTAAGACTCTTCTCTTGCCAGTCGAGTATTTTGACCGGTTGCTCCACAAATGACAGGTCTGCCTGAATTTCTACTGGTTCATATTCTATCACATGCCTAGCGTCAGGATTGTACTTCTTAAGCAACGACACATGGAACACATTATGCACATGCTGATACTGAGGTGGTAAGGCCAACTCGTAGGCCACCTTCCCCACTTGACTCAAAATTTCAAAAGGACCTATATATCTATGTGCTAACTTCCCTTTCTTGCCAAATCTAGACAACCCTTTTCTAGGTGACACCTTCAACAAAACAGCTTCGCCAATTTGGAATCGAACATCCTTACGCGCTGCATCCGCATACTTCCTCTATCTATCTTGAGCATCAAGCAACCTTTTCTGAATTAACTTGACTGTGTCATGCAACTGGTGTACCAATTCCGAGCCGAGAATTCTTCCTTCTCTTACTTCATCCCAACTTGTTGGTGATCTACATTTTCGCCCGTACAAAGCTTCGTATGGTGGCATGTCAATACTGGAATGATAACTATTGTTGTAAGAGAATTCAATCAACCGCAAGTGGTCGTCCCAACTTCCTGCAAAATCAATTGCACAACTACGCAACATATCTTCGATTGTTTGAATTGTCCTTTCGCTCTGACCATCAGTCTGCGGGTGGTACGCCGTGCTCATATTCAACTTCGTGCCAAGACATTCTTGAAATTGCTTCCAGAATCTTGAGTTAAATCGGGGATCTTGTCTGAAACTATTGATACGGGTACTCCATGCCTTAGTATGATTTCGTGCACATACAGATGAACCAATTTGTCTAATGACGACTTCTCGTTAATTGGAAGGAAATGCGCTGACTTCGTAAGACGATCAACTATAACCCATATAGCGTCATGACCGGATTTCGTTCATGGTAGTCCTACTATAAAGTCCATAGCGATATTTTCCCATTTCCATTCTGGAATCTTTAGGGGCTGAATTAATCCGTTTGGTCGTTGATGTTCTGCCTTCACTTTCTGACAAGTATAACACTTCGCAACCCATTCCGCTACGTCTCGCTTCATATTTGGCCACCAAAAGTTTTTCTTTTAAGTCCCGATACATGTTGGTACTCCCAGGGTGGATTGAAAATTTCGAATGTGGGCTTCGTGTAAGATCTCATTCTTTAATTCAGGTACATGAGGAATCCAAATTCTGGAAGAAAACCTTAGTATCCCTTGCTCATCCCTTTGAGTATTAATCTCCTCTCCAGATAACTGATTCTTCTCTTTCTCCATTACTTCTTCTTGACACTTCTTTATCTTTTCCACTAGTGGTGGCTGAAAGGTCATTGCACGACAAACTTCCTCAACTTTTCCGCAATCACAAAGTTCCAGTTCAAATCTCTTGATTTCTTCAGATAATTCCTTTAATGTTGTCATCATATTAAGTCTTTCCTTCCTACTTAGAGCATCGACCACAACATTCGCCTTTCCAGGATGGTAATTTATCGAGCAGTCATAGTCCTTGATCAATTCCAGCCATCTCCTCTGCCTCATATTGAGCTCCTTCTGAGTGAAAATGTACTTTAAACTCTTATGATCTGTGTAGATTTCACACTTTTCTTCGTAGAGGTAATGTCTCCAAATCTTATGTGCGAACACTATGGCGGCTAGTTCCAAGTCATGCATCGGGTACTTCAACTCATGCGGTTTCAATTGTCTTGACGCATACACAATCACCTTACTATGTTGCATTAACACACAACCCAATCCCTTGTGTGAAGCGTCGCTGAATATCACAAAGTTTCCTTGGTCATGTGGAAGCACTAACACCGGAGTCGTTACCAATCTCTGCTTCAACTCTTGAAAGCTATCCTCACATTCTGCACTCCATTCAAACTTTTGATTCTTTCTGGTTAACTTGGTCAATGGCGTGGTGATTTTTGAAAAATCCTTGACGAACCTTCTATAGTATCCTGCCAATCCTAGAAAACTTCGCACTTCCGTAGGAGTCTTTGGCCTCTCCCAACTCATAACTGCCTCAATCTTTGCCGGATCCACTTTAACTCCTTCATTTCCAATGACATGCCCCAAAATTTGAACTTCCTTTAACCAAAACTCATATTTGGTAAACTTGGCATACAACTTCTCTTGCCGAAGTATCTCCAATGCTATCCAGAGGTGCTGTTTATGCTCTTCTTCCGACTTAGAATAAATAAGGATGTCATCAATGAATACCACGACAAACTTGTCCAAATACTTCTTAAATACTCGATTCATCAGATCCATAAATGCGGCCGGGGCGTTGGTCAATCCAAACGACTAGAAATTCATAATGCCCATATCTAGTCCTAAATGCTGTCTTGGGAATATCTTCTTCTTTGATCTTTAATTGATGGTATCCCGATCTCAAGTTGATCTTTGAAAAGCATTTTGCTCCCTTCAGCTGATCAAAAAGGTCATCTATTCTTGGTAGCGGGTAGCGGTTCTTGATCGTCACCTTATTCAACTCCCGATAATCTATGCATAGACGCATACTCCCATCTTTCTTCTTGACAAACAGAACAGGTGCTCCCCATGGCGACGTACTTGGTCGTATCACTCTTTTATCTAACAATTCTTGTAGCTGGCTCACCAACTCTTTCATTTCTGCTGGTGCCATCCTATATGAGGCCTTTGAAACTGGTTCCGTGCCTGGAGCAAGGTTGATCTCGAACTCGATTTGTCAATCTGGTGGTAAACCTGGTAGTTCATCTGGAAACACGTCGGGAAACTCGTTAACTACGGGGATATCTTCTATGCTGGGACTGCCTTTTTCTGAATCCACTACATACGCTAGGAACGACTCACAACCTTTTCTAAGTAGCTTCTTAGCCTGAACGATTGTAAGAAATAACTGTTCTTGCATCTACCCCTTAAATACTACCTTCTCTCCACTCTTCGTCTTTAAATACACTTTTTTGGTCTTACAATTAATCTGAGCGTTATTCTCTCCTAACCAATCCATACCTAGAATTATATCAAACTCCCCCAACTTGAAGAGTATCAAGTCGGCTGAAAACTTATATCCTGAAATATCGATCTCACACTTCGGACAGAATTGATTCACAGGAATCTTCTCTTGGTTCGCAATTACCACATTTACTACCTCACTCATAATCATTTTATCACATTGAAGCTTATCAACAAAAGATTCTGATATGAAAGATCTTGTTGCTCCCGAATCAATCAATACTTTAGCTTTGACATTATTGAGTAAAAGTGTACCTGCTATCACCTCAGAATTCTGAACAGCATCCTTCATTTTCAGATCAAATGTCCTTGATGTTGCTTGCGGGGTTGGTGCGGGTGGTGGAGGTAATGCCAATACCTCAGCTGGCACTCTCGCACTGGTACTTGTGTAATAACCCCAATTTTTGAGAAATTTTGAAACCCTTATGAATAGTGTTTTTGCTGAACGAGAAAACTTTTCATGCCACACTATGTAGGGGTTCTGTTATGGATATTCTGGGATATTATTAGTACTCTATGAAGTATATAAGTGTATGTAAAGATCGTCAGAATCCAATTCCGAACATTTTGATTTTTCCCGGAAATCCACTAGATACGGAAAGAATTGAGAAAAAGGTAACAGGATAAAAAGGATTTAAATTAAAGGATTATAATAGAGGATCATAAAAAGGAATATAATGTATTGAGAAAGGTTAAGGGAACCTAAGTAATAAGATCCCGGGTATGATCCTTCAAACGATAAACGAGAACGAAAGTTAAGCGAACCGTATAGCAGATCAGCGGTCATTAGGCAAACGATTAGGAAGTTAATCAAAGGGATTAATGGGAATGATGTCATCCAACCAATAGAAAGAAGACAAGGAAGGAAGGATGACATCATGTGGATGAGATAAGCATGACATGGGAAGGAGGAGGTGTGGTGGCTTTGTAACCACACAAATCCAAGGGCAAGAAGGTAAATTACTAAATCAAAAACAAAAACCAAATCAACCAACCAAAAAAATCAAAACAAGGCAAAGCACAAAATTCTCTCTTCTTCTTTCTCCATGGAAGCTCATGGGTCCTTTTCTTAATTTTTGAAGATCCAAGCTCCTCCACTTACTATTTAGCAAGGTAATTATCCTAGCTTCTCCTAGTTAAGTTACATACTTCCTATAAGTTTAAGCTTCTAAATCCAAGCCAATCTTTTTCTATAAATCGTCAAAGAAGATGGTGAATAGTGTTTTCAAGAACTAAAATTTGTGTTCTTGAAGTTTTGTTTAGATTAAGCTTGGATAAGGGCTTTAAAGATGATTCCAAGCCATCCCCTTGATTCTCCACTCTCCAAGGAAGGTATAATCTCTTGACCAAGCTTTGTTATTGAAAGTCAAGAGCATAAAATGAGTATTAGAGTTCATGAGAGGCTTGATGATTGTGTATGTAGAGATTAATGGGTTTTGGGTTGTTTTTGAAGTTGTAAATCTTGGTTGTTGATTAATGAACTTAAGTGTAGTTTAAATTCATGATAAAGAATAGTATAAATGGTTAATGTGGATTTGTTGGGATTGTTATGATGTGATAAGGATGGATGTTTTTTGTATGATGGATTTGAGGTTGGATTTGGGGTTGATTTGGAATGGGTTTGAATGGTTTAAAAATATTGGAAATCGCGTAAACATAGCCGTCGTAACGTCTGATTTTCTTTGGACTGTTTTTGTGCATAGCATTAGGACCCGAGAACCCCCTGCTAGATTATGACCACTGCCATGTTTAGATAGCTCATGTTACGAGCTTCGTGTTGATATGTAGTTCGTTCGATTCCGATTTACGGTTTAGGAGAAACGACCGTTTCAAGTAACGGCGTTTCGCGAACGAAACTTTTTCCCCTCGCCTTACTTTGAAATGTAGGTTAAAGACCAAAAAGGGTTAATTAATGCATGAAACATTTATGGTAAGTGTTTTAGGCAGTTGGTAAGTCACTCGCGAAGGAATCGCTTTAAAACTCGTAAAGGTTAAATTATTAAAAATGGTGGAGCCGAGGGTACCCGAGTGACTTAAGCGAATCAGTGAGCGCAAAACAAGCGTTAGAGTCTAAGTTAGTTAAAGTATAGATTTACAAGTGACTTTGGTTTAATTCCAACTTACTTGTTGTTTATAGGTTACCAGACTCGTCCCGAGCCATTCGTAACCCCCAGTCGCTCAGGCAAGTATTCTATCCGTTATACTGTTGTTGTGATGAATACACTTGTATATGCATTATCTTGCGATAGATGCATGTTGGTTATTTAGCAAATTTTGCGATATATTGGAGCATGCTGATATGGTATATATGCATGTCTGTTTCGTAATCTTGATATATATCTGTTGGTTCAGTTGATAATACCTATGCTAGAGGATAGCGGTATCTTGCATATACCCTTAGTATAGGGACCCAAAGGTGAAAATATTTTCTAAAACCGGGAGTCGAGGATCCCGAGTAGAGTTTATATGGATATGGATATATATATATATATATATATATTTATATATATATATGGTTATAGTTTTTCCAAACTATTAATCGAATAAGGTTTATTCGATAACTTTAAACTTTATTTTATTATCGAGTATTATTTCGAATATTATTCGAGGACTTAAGACTCTTTTATATTATTTATTGAATATTATTTGAATATTCATTCGAGGGTTATGACTCAGTTTATTTTATTATTTCAATATGATTTGAATATTCATCGGAGGACTTATGACTCCTTTATTTTATTTAATGAATATTATTTATAATATTCATTCGAGGTATTATGACTCAGCTTATTTTATTTATTGAATATTATTTGAATATTCATTTGAGGATCTATGACTCCGATTATTTGCTGAGATATATTCTTTATTTTATTAAAGAATAAGATGTCGATAATCAAACTTATTTTCGATTATTCAAATGAAGATAATACTTTCATATAAGTATATCTTTGGTTATTTAATACTCGTTTCAAGTATAAATTTTAATACTTCTACTTCAATTATTTTTATAAAGACTATTCTTTATGGGAATATTATTTAATTAATAATATTCAGATATTTTCTAATATTCTGGGGACTGATTTACTTCATTAAATCAGCCTTACTCCAAACACTCTTTAAAGTGTTTTCGAGTCTTCAAAATGATTTTTAAAAGTCAGAGCGGATCCCAAAACTCATTTTTATATTTAAGATCTTCCTTTTTAAAGGGGATTTAAATACCCGCTCAAAACCTGGGAAATCCGGCTCTGTGGTGTATTTTATATTCGCAACAAGGTTGCAGATTTGGTAAATGAATTGATTACTTGCCCAACGTTCGGGAAGTAAGCCCCTCTCATTGAGTCGGCATAAGCGACAGGCCGAGGTACGGTCTATTATTGTGTAAGTGGCTCAGTGGGAGTCCATCAAATGCATAGGTGGCTGAGTGGCAGTCCAGCATAGGTCTTAATTATGACCAGGGTGATGACCAGTGGGGAATTCGTCCATCTACTAGTAGAAAAGGTTACTTATTGGTATCTTTGCCTGATCAGCGAGATATCGGGTTTATGCCAAAATTCTTTTCCTTTCCAAAATTCATTGGATGTTTCGAACTCTGTTCATACTTCACATAACAGAGGTTCCAGGAAATGTTTAAAGGGATATATATACGTGGTTATATATATCGGGACTAAATAAAGTATCTCATAACTTTTTCATTCAATAATCTTTCAAAGATTGAATCTATTCAAGTCTTATCTTGTGGTCTCATCAGTGGGATGAACTTTTGAAATTGATTATAACTTGAACGGTGGTAGTTCAAGTAGTATTGGGAATGATATAAATGTAGTGAAGTATTTGGTAACTTCATCTTTAGAACTTATATCTAATTAATAATTGTCTTATGAATGACAAAGATTTTCAGAAAAACGTTGAGACAAGGTTAGATATATGAGATCACCTTGCAATGATATTTTTTTTATATACAGTTATACACTGGGACTTTGTGTATATTATGCATGGAAGCGGACTTCCAATATTTTGAAAAGTATATATGTATATATATATACTGAATATTTTGCGACTTCATCGCATTAAGTGATCAACTTGGTTCATTTCTTTTGACCAAGACTTTCATGAGTATTATGAGTAGACTCATATACTGTAAATAATTATGCATATTATTTTGGTGGGCTTGCTGCTCACCCTTGCTTTCTTCTTTCATCACACAACAACAGTTAGGAAGGATGACCAGACTCCAGCAGACCCAGCGCAAGCGCGTGGAAAGCGTTCCGCGTCTTCCCGTTGATGTCGTAGCTGCTATAGCTGCAGAGGTAGATCTATTGTAGATTAGACCATCTGCTTTTGAGAATCAATTATGTATAATTATAACTTGTGGCAGATAATGGCAATTAACTGTAAATTTATCAAGTAATCGTTTTGGGTTGTAATAACTTTTAAATTGTGGATTCAAAGACTTGCACTTATTTGAATTTCATCTCTGAGACTATAACGGGTTGTGGTGTATGTTAGTGTGGGGTCACAGCATAAGGTTGGTTATTATTAATTAAGTGAAGTGATATTGTGGAAAGAAAGACCGTGACGACCCGGATCCCCGACCCCGGATCTGGGGGTGTTACAGTAATGGTATCAGAGCTAAGCGTTATAAACCTCAGAGATGATGGGACGTTAAGATAATAAGTTAACTAAGATAATAAGAACTCTTGCCAAGTTCATAGTCGGGCTACCTAACGTAGCACTGACAGTTAAAACCCTTATGGGAACCCTTATAAATATCGTGATAGGAGCGTAGTTCGTTATCGTATATGGTAGCAGGACTCCGAACCCTGAGGTTGAGGAGCAACATCGCGATGATACTTTATTACTAATTGGAGATCGGATTGTGGATCCGATAGAGTGTCCTAATGTAGGATCGGATGATGTTGATATTGAGGATGTTGTCCTAGTAGGGATAGTTGTTGAGGAGGACCCCATGCAGGATCCTGACAGGATTGGATAAAGGACCACTGATGAATTGATGACCATGGTTTGGTCGACTACCAGAGGTAGGATTGGCCGGTCACTACCGGAGGTTCGTTCAAGTTTGTAAAGATAGTAACCCCTTTAACGCGGCTTACTCATAAGACTGAGAAGTTCGAATAGACAGAGAAATGCGAGAATAGCTTTTAAGAACTGAAGCAAAGGTTGGTGACGACCCCTATGCTGGCGTTGCCGGATGGAAAAGGAGATTTTGTGAAGTGTAGTGACGCTTCGCACAAGGGCTTAGGGTGCGTGCTTATGCAGCACGGTAAGGTAATCGCGTACATGTCAAGACAATTAAGGTAATATGAAATTCGATATCCCCGCCCATGAGCTTAGGCTCGTGGCAATAGTTTTACCCTAAAGATTGGAGGCACTACTTGTATGGAGAAAAGTGCGAGAATTACCTAAGCCATAAGTGCTCTAGTACATTTTCACGTAGAAAGAGCTCAACATATGCCATAGGAGGCAGTTAGAGCTAATCAAGAATAATGATTGGGAGATTCTTTATCATTCGGGGAAAGCCAATATGGTGGCTGATGCCCTTAGTAAAAAGGAGAGACTCAAGATGATAATGTCTTTTGGAGAGTTTATAAGAGATTTTGAGAAAATGGAAATAGAAGTGAAGGTAACCGGAGCCGGTACCGAAAAGCTGTTTGAGATAGCAATACAGCCCGAATTATGGGAAAAGATCATATTGTGCCAGAAAAAGTTATGAATGAAGGCAGGGAGCCAACAATTAGATAAAAGATTAATATCGAGAAAGATGATAAGGGAATAATGAGGTATTCCTATAGAATTTGGGTTCCAAATGTTCAAGAGCTTAAGGATGAGATCTTAGATGACAGCTAGTTTGAGGAATAAGATTTAGAGCAAACCCTGAACGTGATAGTCAGGGAGGTCGCCATCAAGATAGAAAGAACCCATGACATAATGGAGTGGAAAATGAGGATTTTAAATTAAAAGATGACCCCAATTATAGGGAGTAGGATGAAACATTTCATAATAAGAAAACAGAAAGTCGAGTAAGGAAAGGAGACCCGAGATGGTACTCCTATACGGCAATTCATGGACCTGTCTAGACAGAACTTAGACTATTATCCCCAACCACCACCTTGAGAGAACAATGTGGTGTGAAATTTTTCAGGACCTTTAAGTCTCTAAGCTCTCAGAGTTCCAAGGAACAGGTTGACCTAGTCGAGGCAAGAGCCTGGCTAAGGGAAATAAAGGAATCATTGAGATTCTGAATGATTGATGAACCACAAAAGACAATTTTTTTCACTTACCCTCCTAAGAGAGAGACCACCTGCTGGTGAAAGACCAAGGAAGGCACGGAGCAAGAGATTATAATAACTGATTTAAGTTCAGTCAGTTGTTTTCGGGAAAGTAACTCCCAAAGATAAGGAGATAGTGTAAAAGCTTTGGAGCTAGAACAAAAGCGGATAAGTATGATGAATTGTGAATCTAAGTTGTAAAAAGTTGTCAAGATTCGTTCTGAGGACACAAATCCAGAATGACGGGATGTTTGAAATCAATGCTTATGTTGTGTTGGTTCATGAAATAATGATAAGAGAAAGGAATATAACGGCAATAGAGTTTGAGGAATGATAAGGGAGTTGGGTATGAGGAAACCCTAAAGACTCATAGCAATAGAAATAGAAAAGTATGTAATCGTCAGGATGATGATGATTCACCATGAGTTAAAATTGATGGTTGAGGGCATAAGAGATACATATATTTTATCCCCCATAAGTTGGGAAGATTCGAGGAAACCTTGAGATAATTCGAAGGATAAATAATGAGACGCGGATAGACTAAGGAGACAAGGAAGTAAGAAATTAGGAAAATTGGATGAAGGAAGTGACCTTCAAGAATGTGAAGTGTAAGATCGGTGGCTTGATACCCAGATAGGGAGACGCCAGGTATGAGAGATATCCCAACATTGAGGTGACTGTTGAGATAAACAACAAAAGTAAATAAGGAATTATTAAGAAGAAGTTCACGTTGAACACGACCAATATCTTCCAGAACATCCTTGTTATCGTTACCAAATTAGGCAAGACAAGCGGATAATCGTTGTTATCTTTTGGAGGCCATATGGATTGACCTCAATTTGAATAAGGATGCTATTATGAAGTTAGGTATAGACTATCGAGGTGGGAATGATGAATATGATAATCTATCAAGGAAATATGACTTGATTTATTCGTGGAAGGATGCAGGTACCTTTTAAAGGTGGAATTAAGGATAGAACATTGGTAACTTAAAATGAATCCTAGGGGACTGCATAAAGGTTGGCATGTCACCCTTAAAAGGGACAGTATGAGTTTTGACAGTATGATTGGGAAAGGGTTAAGGTAACAACAACCTTTAAGAATCAGTGGAGAAATTTTGCAGAAGTATATAGACAATGGTTCTACTATTAGTAAATGGTATTGTGATATGCCCTGTATCTAGGGAATACAGGAGGAACGATTGAAGGATAACCTTAGAGGTTTTATAAGGAAAAAGGTAATATTCAAAATTCTCAAGAATAAAAATGTTGATAAAGGAAATATGACATGATTATAATGATGCCAAGTGGGGCACGTGTTAAACCACGAGAAAGTATGGATCGAACCAGTAAAGGTTGAAATTGTTCTAGGCAATTAGGACTTAAGATAAAAGATGTTCTAAGTATAATTGAGAGTCAGTCATGACAGTGATTAACCTCTAAAGACTGAGGCAATAACTTATGGAAAAATGGTGATTTTTTTTTTACTCATCAGATTTTAAGGAAAGCATTTTCACATAAGCTGTGATTGAAATAAGGTAGAAAATTTATTTGGAGATGGTTAAAGTGACATTGACTGTAAGGAAATTTTACTATCAGGAAAGGCCAAAGAGGTGGCCGACACTTTAAAGGTAAGAGGATAATTATAGGCGCTTGTGCCAAAAGAATACAGTGATAATGGTTAAAAATGTGAAGGTTGAATTATGGTTTGGAAGATTGACATTCCTTCTGATGACTGTGCAATACCCAACCGTAATAGTAGTTGGTAAAGGTTTAATTCGTGTAATCGCCATGAACGGGCTATCTATCTTAGAAGGTCCTATCTTGAGAATGAGCCTGGACCATATTTCAAAAGGGCTAAACGAACCTTTGAGATCAGGAGTGTTCTTCATGAATCAGAAATGGTGATTATGTTACCTCCTTAGAAGGATTTGATACGACATGTATGGACTCCGTATGGTTAGCTATTAAGATTTCATGGAAAGTGAATGATGACAGTGGGTCAGTGGTGGACCATAGTAAGGCAGTAATGATTCTGCGAGTAACGAGCTGATTACAACCGTGAGAGTTGTATTGGAATGGATGTTGAGATTGAGTACCACTAAACGGGTCGTGGTAGTGTATAAGTTATCATTGATAGACTAATTAAGTAGAGTATCTACCTGGTGAATAATTATTCTTTCTTATCAATAGAGAGTCGTATTATTATACGAGGAAGGTTGCGGTGCAAGCATAGAATTATAGTAACGATGATGTATAGAATGAGATCCCAGATTCGATTTTTGATGTCGAGGGAGTTTCAAAGGTGATTATGTATAAGCTCGAGGAAGAGTGTGGGTCCATGGAATGATGGACGGAATAGAAATATTTAGGCATGGGAAATACGATGCTATAATACTTGATGCTGATATAAATACGTTTATGTTTTGTTCTCCTATGACAAACCTCTATAATTCAGAGGTAGGTTCCAAGCCAGATATTTTGTGGCAGTATATATATTTTTTTTATATATACAATTCTCTTCAGTTCGTTCTTTTCTCTTCTTTTCATTTCATGTAATCTGAGAAGAACAACCCTTCCAGAAGGGGAGGTATTGCCGAATGACTATCTATCTGTGTGATAGAAGCCTAGTAGGATACCATCTATTGTTTAATTGCTTGTCAAGTACTAAAGGCTGGCCACCTTCTGTACTAACTATGCAATATAACAAGTGTTCATAATCATAGTGATCTCTCAACAAATTCCTTTACTTCTTTATGATTGATCAAGCTTCCAAAGATAGAAGCAGCTGAAAAAGGAGTAATAAAGTGGTGGTAGTATGCGGAATGGGAACACATTCGTGATACTAAGGTTGACGTGGTTATTAAAAGGTTATAGAACGCTAACAAGCAAAAGTATAACCAGTATAATATTAGGAACGGAAGGTAGTAGCGATTACGAACTGGAAAAGAATGGGTATTGAGAAGCAGAAGCTCTAATGATAAAAGTTATAATGAGAGTCTGTGCAATAGACTTGAAAGAATTTGGAATGATCACTTAATTCGGATTGAGTTATCTTACGACAATAGATCATATGTCATTATCGAGATGTCGCCTTATGAGATCCTTGAGGGAAGACAATGTCGATCTCCCTTATGTTAGGATGAAGTTGTAGAGCGCAAGATGCTCGGACCCGCAGTAGTCCAAAGGACCAGGGATATAATAGATCTAATCAGAGGACGGCTGGTAGTAACCCAAGATGGACATAAGAGGTATGCTGATTTGACTCAAAAAAAAAAAGGGACAAAGAATATGAAATAGGGGGCCTAGTAATGTTATAGGTATCCCCTTGGAAACCCTTGAAAAGGATTGATGAGGTTCGGAAAGGAAGGAAAGTTAAGTCTACAATTTGTTGGACCCTTGGATATATTAAGACGTTTGGGAAGTTAGCATATGAGCTAGCCCTAACCCCGAACATGTAGCAGGTCGTAACGTGTTTCACGTATCAATGTTAAGGAAGTGTTATTCAGATGCCAGCTAAATAAAGGCATATGAGCGCATAGATATGTAACCCGACGTAACCTATATGGAGCAACCAGGAAGGGTTATAGAGTGAAAAGGGAACAAGTGCTTTGGAGAAGGGTTATCAAACTATTCAGAGTTTGATGGAAGAACCACAATGTGGGAAAATTTACTTGAGAGTTAGAAAATGTAATGCTAAGAAAGTATTACCATTTGTTTTCTATCTGATTCCGGGACGGAATCCTTTTAAGGAGGGGAGACTGTAATAACCCCAATTTTTGAGAAATTTTGAAACCCTTATGAATAGTGTTTTTGCTGAACGAGAAAACTTTTCATGCCACACTATGTAGGGGTTCTGTTATGGATATTCTGGGATATTATTAGTACTCTATGAAGTATATAAGTGTATGTAAAGATCGTCAGAATCCAATTCCGAACATTTTGATTTTTCCCGGAAATCCACTAGATACGGAAAGAATTGAGAAAAAGGTAACAGGATAAAAAGGATTTAAATTAAAGGATTATAATAGAGGATCATAAAAAGGAATATAATGTATTGAGAAAGGTTAAGGGAACCTAAGTAATAAGATCCCGGGTATGATCCTTCAAACGATAAACGAGAACGAAAGTTAAGCGAACCGTATAGCAGATCAGCGGTCATTAGGCAAACGATTAGGAAGTTAATCAAAGGGATTAATGGGAATGATGTCATCCAACCAATAGAAAGAAGACAAGGAAGGAAGGATGACATCATGTGGATGAGATAAGCATGACATGGGAAGGAGGAGGTGTGGTGGCTTTGTAACCACACAAATCCAAGGGCAAGAAGGTAAATTACTAAATCAAAAACAAAAACCAAATCAACCAACCAAAAAAAATCAAAACAAGGCAAAGCACAAAATTCTCTCTTCTTCTTTCTCCATGGAAGCTCACGGGTCCTTTTCTTAATTTTTGAAGATCCAAGCTCCTCCACTTACTATTTAGCAAGGTAATTATCCTAGCTTCTCCTAGTTAAGTTACATACTTCCTATAAGTTTAAGCTTCTAAATCCAAGCCAATCTTTTTCTATAAATCGTCAAAGAAGATGGTGAATAGTGTTTTCAAGAACTAAAATTTGTGTTCTTGAAGTTTTGTTTAGATTAAGCTTGGATAAGGGCTTTAAAGATGATTCCAAGCCATCCCCTTGATTCTCCACTCTCCAAGGAAGGTATAATCTCTTGACCAAGCTTTGTTATTGAAAGTCAAGAGCATAAAATGAGTATTAGAGTTCATGAGAGGCTTGATGATTGTGTATGTAGAGATTAATGGGTTTTGGGTTGTTTTTGAAGTTGTAAATCTTGGTTGTTGATTAATGAACTTAAGTGTAGTTTAAATTCATGATAAAGAATAGTATAAATGGTTAATGTGGATTTGTTGGGATTGTTATGATGTGATAAGGATGGATGTTTGTTGTATGATGGATTTGAGGTTGGATTTGGGGTTGATTTGGAATGGGTTTGAATGGTTTAAAAATATTGGAAATCGCGTAAACATAGCCGTCGTAACGTCCGATTTTCTTTGGACTGTTTTTGTGCATAGCATTAGGACCCGAGAACCCCCTGCTAGATTATGACCACTGCCATGTTTAGATAGCTCATGTTACAAGCTTCGTGTTGATATGTAGTTCGTTCGATTCCGATTTACGGTTTAGGAGAAACGACCGTTTCAAGTAACGGCGTTTCGCGAACGAAACTTTTTCCCCTCGCCTTACTTTGAAATGTAGGTTAAAGACCAAAAAGGGTTAATTAATGCATGAAACATTTATGGTAAGTGTTTTAGGCAGTTGGTAAGTCACTCGCGAAGGAATCGCTTTAAAACTCGTAAAGGTTAAATTATTAAAAATGGTGGAGCCGAGGGTACCCGAGTGACTTAAGCGAATCAGTGAGCGCAAAACAAGCGTTAGAGTCTAAGTTAGTTAAAGTATAGATTTACAAGTGACTTTGGTTTAATTCCAACTTACTTGTTGTTTATAGGTTACCAGACTCGTCCCGAGCCATTCGTAACCCCCAGTCGCTCAGGCAAGTATTCTATCCGTTATACTGTTGTTGTGATGAATACACTTGTATATGCATTATCTTGCGATAGATGCATGTTGGTTATTTAGCAAATTTTGCGATATATTGGAGCATGCTGATATGGTATATATGCATGTCTGTTTCGTAATCTTGATATATATCTGTTGGTTCAGTTGATAATACCTATGCTAGAGGATAGCGGTATCTTGCATATACCCTTAGTATAGGGACCCAAAGGTGAAAATATTTTCTAAAACCGGGAGTCGAGGATCCCGAGTAGAGTTTATATGGATATGGATATATATATATATATATATTTATATATATATATGGTTATAGTTTTTCCAAACTATTAATCGAATAAGGTTTATTCGATAACTTTAAACTTTATTTTATTATCGAGTATTATTTCGAATATTATTCGAGGACTTAAGACTCTTTTATATTATTTATTGAATATTATTTGAATATTCATTCGAGGGTTATGACTCAGTTTATTTTATTATTTCAATATGATTTGAATATTCATCGGAGGACTTATGACTCCTTTATTTTATTTAATGAATATTATTTATAATATTCATTCGAGGTATTATGACTCAGCTTATTTTATTTATTGAATATTATTTGAATATTCATTTGAGGATCTATGACTCCGATTATTTGCTGAGATATATTCTTTATTTTATTAAAGAATAAGATGTCGATAATCAAACTTATTTTCGATTATTCAAATGAAGATAATACTTTCATATAAGTATATCTTTGGTTATTTAATACTCGTTTCAAGTATAAATTTTAATACTTCTACTTCAATTATTTTTATAAAGACTATTCTTTATGGGAATATTATTTAATTAATAATATTCAGATATTTTCTAATATTCTGGGGACTGATTTACTTCATTAAATCAGCCTTACTCCAAACACTCTTTAAAGTGTTTTCGAGTCTTCAAAATGATTTTTAAAAGTCAGAGCGGATCCCAAAACTCATTTTTATATTTAAGATCTTCCTTTTTAAAGGGGATTTAAATACCCGCTCAAAACCTGGGAAATCCGGCTCTGTGGTGTATTTTATATTCGCAACAAGGTTGCAGATTTGGTAAATGAATTGATTACTTGCCCAACGTTCGGGAAGTAAGCCCCTCTCATTGAGTCGGCATAAGCGACAGGCCGAGGTACGGTCTATTATTGTGTAAGTGGCTCAGTGGGAGTCCATCAAATGCATAGGTGGCTGAGTGGCAGTCCAGCATAGGTCTTAATTATGACCAGGGTGATGACCAGTGGGGAATTCGTCCATCTACTAGTAGAAAAGGTTACTTATTGGTATCTTTGCCTGATCAGCGAGATATCGGGTTTATGCCAAAATTCTTTTCCTTTCCAAAATTCATTGGATGTTTCGAACTCTGTTCATACTTCACATAACAGAGGTTCCAGGAAATGTTTAAAGGGATATATATACGTGGTTATATATATATCGGGACTAAATAAAGTATCTCATAACTTTTTCATTCAATAATCTTTCAAAGATTGAATCTATTCAAGTCTTATCTTGTGGTCTCATCAGTGGGATGAACTTTTGAAATTGATTATAACTTGAACGGTGGTAGTTCAAGTAGTATTGGGAATGATATAAATGTAGTGAAGTATTTGGTAACTTCATCTTTAGAACTTATATCTAATTAATAATTGTCTTATGAATGACAAAGATTTTCAGAAAAACGTTGAGACAAGGTTAGATATATGAGATCACCTTGCAACGATATTTTTTTTATATACAGTTATACACTGGGACTTTGTGTATATTATGCATGGAAGCGGACTTCCAATATTTTGAAAAGTATATATGTATATATATATACTGAATATTTTGCGACTTCATCGCATTAAGTGATCAACTTGGTTCATTTCTTTTGACCAAGACTTTCATGAGTATTATGAGTAGACTCATATACTGTAAATAATTATGCATATTATTTTGGTGGGCTTGCTGCTCACCCTTGCTTTCTTCTTTCATCACACAACAACAGTTAGGAAGGATGACCAGACTCCAGCAGACCCAGCGCAAGCGCGTGGAAAGCGTTCCGCGTCTTCCCGTTGATGTCGTAGCTGCTATAGCTGCAGAGGTAGATCTATTGTAGATTAGACCATCTGCTTTTGAGAATCAATTATGTATAATTATAACTTGTGGCAGATAATGGCAATTAACTGTAAATTTATCAAGTAATCGTTTTGGGTTGTAATAACTTTTAAATTGTGGATTCAAAGACTTGCACTTATTTGAATTTCATCTCTGAGACTATAACGGGTTGTGGTGTATGTTAGTGTGGGGTCACAGCATAAGGTTGGTTATTATTAATTAAGTGAAGTGATATTGTGGAAAGAAAGACCGTGACGACCCGGATCCCCGACCCCAGATCTGGGGGTGTTACAACTTGCCACGTTCATTAGAGCTTTGACTGTTCCGATTGCCTTACACTCCCTAGCCATGTGTCCAGTCTTCCCACACTTGTAGCATGTAACTCCTGGCTTCGGCATCTTGCACTCATTCGCCAAATGTCCTTTCTGATTGCACCTATAGCATGTCATGCTCAACTTATTACACACTCCGGGGTGCCTTCTTCCACAGTGCTTGCATTCGGGTCTCTGGAACCTGTTTTCTCCAACTTGTCATTGGCTTGCCTGGTTGTTCCCTTTTGATTCTTGCCTTTTGCCCAAATTTCCCTTCTTTTGAAAATTTTCGCCCTTATGGAATCCGACCCTCTTTACATTCCGATCTTGTGAACTTCCGGCTTCAGACTTTTCTCCATAAAATGGAACCTTCCTCTTCTTGTTATCCCTTTCCTTCCTTGACTGCGTCCCATTATTCTCAATCAGAGCAGCTTTATGTACTACTCCCGCATAAGTTTCAAGCTCAAACATAGCCACTCTATCTCTGATCCAAGGCTCCAATCCTTGCTGAAATTTCTTCGCTTTTTCCTCCTTGGTGCTGGTATACTTTGTTACAAACCTTGACAACTTAGTGAACTTCTTCTCATATTCCAATACAGTGATGTTCCCTTGCTTCAACTCAAGAAATTTAAGCTCCATCTGATTCTGCATGTACTTAGGGTAATACTTGTCCAAAAATAACTTCTTAAATCTCTCCCAAGAAACTTGTTTTAAGTTCGGAGAATTTGACATTATCTTAGGAATGGATTAGTTATCTAAGCACGATGCCCAGATAGATTGTCGAAATAAGAAGGTAATGGTGAAGACGCCAGATGAGAGGATAGTAACATTCAAGGGCCAGAAGCAAGTAAAGAAGTTCTTAACGATGATTCAAGCCAAAAAGTTACTACGGAAAGGATGCGAGCATTTCGTGGCATATGTGATTGACAGAAGTCAGAAGCCAGCAAAACTTGAAGATATTCCGGTAGTGAATGAATTTCCAGACGTGTGTCCCGATGAGTTACCAGGACTTCCTGCAGACAGAGAAATTGAGTTTGTAATCGACTTAGCACCTGGAACAGAACCAGTATCCAAGGCCCCGTACAGAATGGCGCCCGTTGAGATGAAAGAGCTAGCAAAGCAATTGCAAGAGTTGTTAGAGAAAGGAATAATCAGACCCAGTGTATCCCCGTGGGGTGCACCAGTGCTATTTGTTAAGAAGAAGGATGGAAGCATGAGACTGTGCATCGACTATAGGGAGCTCAACAAGCTTACAATTAAGAACAAGTACCCGTTACCCAGAATTGATGATCTGTTTGACCAATTGAAATGAGCCAAGTACTTCTCCAAGATTGACTTAAGATCGGGATATCATCAACAGAAGATCAAGCCAGAAGATATACCAAAGACAGCTTTCAGAACAAGGTATGGACATTACGAATTTTTAGTGATGTCTTTTGGATTGACCAATGCCCTGATAGCGTTTATGGACCTGATGAACAGAATTTTCAAGGAATACTTGGACAAGTTCGTTATTGTGTTTATAGACAATATTTTGATTTATTCAAAGACGGAAGAGGATCATGCGGTACATTTGAGAATAACTTTAGAGATTTTAAGGAAAAAGAAGTTATATGCTAAATTCTCGAAGTGTGAGTTTTGGCTACAGGAAGTTTAGTTCTTAGGACACATAGTCAGTAATGAAGGGATCAAAGTGGACCCAACAAAGATTGAGGCAATTACGAATTGGGAAAGACCGAGAACACCCACCGAGGTAAGAAGTTTCGTGGGATTAGCGGGATATTATCATCGATTCGTTCAAAATTTTTCAAGGATTGCCACACCATTGACAAAGCTTACACGGAAGAATGAAAAGTTTATATGGAACGACAAGTGCGAAGAAAGTTTTCAGGAATTGAAGCGAAGATTAATCACGGCACCTGTTTTGTCACTTCCAGACGATCAAGGGAATTTCGTAATTTATAGCGATGCTTCTCATAAAGGACTAGGATGTGTTATGATGCAGCACGATAAAGTGATTGTGTATGAATCAAGGCAACTGAAACCACACGAATAGAAATATCCTACTCATGATTTAGAGCTAGCAGCCATAGTTTTCGCTTTGAAAATTTGGAGACATTATGGAGAAAAGTGTGAGATTTACACGGATCACAAAAGTTTGAAGTCATATTCACACAGAAGGAGCTTAATATGAGGCAAAGGGGATGGTTAGAATTGATCAAGGATTACGACTGCTCGATTAATTATCATCCTGGTAAAGCAAACGTTATAGCAGGCGCGTTGAGTCGGAAAGAAAAGTTAAATGTGTTATCAGTACCTGAAGAGATATATAAGGAATTTCAGAAACTTGAATTGGAGATTAGAGTTTGCAAGCCTGATGAAGCAAAAGTGTACAGTATGACTTTCCACCCAGAGTTGTTAGAGAAAATAAAGAAGTGTCAGGAAGATGTAATGGATCAAGACATAAATCGTTTGGTAGGTGAAGAATTGTGCATATAAAAAGATGATCAAGGTATTCTTAGGTTTTCTTCAAGAATTTGGATTCCACCGGTGACGGAGCTGAAGAATGAAATTTTAAAGGAAGCATATAATTCAAGGTATTCAATCCATCCAGGGAGTACCAAAATGTACAAAGATTTAAAAGAAAATTATTGGTGGCGAGACATGAAGAGGGAAATTGCAGAATGGGTTAGCAGATGTTATACATGTCAGAGAGTTAAAGCAGAGCATCAAAGACCAAGTGGATTACTACAGCTATTGGAGATTCTGGAGTGGAAGTGGGAACATATTGACATGGATTTCATAGTTGGATTACCAAAGACAAGGGCTAATCATGATGCCATCTGGGTCATAGTGGATAGACTTACCAAGTCAGCTCATTTTCTGTATATAAATGAAATATTTTCGCTCGACAAGTTTGTCCATATGTACCTGAAGGAAATCGTAGTTCGTCATGGAGTTCCTATGTCTATTGTATCTGATCGAGATCCAAGATTTAATTCAAGATTTTGGAGGAGTTTTCAAGAATGTTTGGGAACAAGACTGAATATGAGTATAGCTTACCACCCATAAACGGACGGCCAGAGTGAAAGAACGATCTAGACAATCGAGGACATGTTACGAGTTTGTGCTATTGATTTCAAAGGAAGTTGGGCAGAGCATTTACCTTTGGTAGAATTTGCTTATAACAACAGTTATCACGCCAGTATTGGGATGCCACCCTATGAAGCCCTTTATGGACGTAAATGTAGATCTTCAGTGCATTGAGACGAAGTGGGAGAACGCAAAATACTTGGACCTGAATTAGTACAGCGGACAAAGGAAGTTGTTGAAGTCATCCAGAAGAGATTGATAGCAGCACAAGACCGTTAAAGGAAATATGCAGATCAATCAAGGAAAGATATGGAATTCGAAGAAGGAAGCTTGGTATTACTGAAAGTATCACCGTGGAAAGGACTAACGAGGTTTGGAAAGAAAGGAAAGCTGAGCTCAAGATATGTCGGACCTTTTGAGATTCTAAAGCGCGTTGGCAAAGTAGCTTATGAATTGGCGTTACCTCCGCACATGGAGCACATTCACAATATCTTTCACGTATCAATGCTTAAGAAGTATAATCCAGACTCCAGGCATGTAATAGAATATGAGCCAATAGAGCTTCAGGCAGATTTGTCATATGTGAAGGTATTAAGAAATAAAGTGGTAAAGCTAGTAAGAGTATTATGGAGAAACCCAAAGGTTGAAGAGTCAACCTGGGAGTTAGAAAGTGATATGAGATAAAAGTACCCTCGTTTGTTTTCTTTGGAGATTCTGAGGACATAATCCTTTTAAGGGGGGAAGGATGTAATATTCGGGATATATCCTGTAATTATTTTTGCTAATAAATAATTATTATATGTGTTCAGTATCTATTATGTGAATTATTTGTTAAGTGTTAAATGTGTTTGGATGTTTAAAAATATTATTAATTGAGTATTTTAATTTTTATATGTCCAAAATAAAATATAGATAATTGTCATATCTTCCTAATTATTTTTATGTTGATTTATGAATTTATAGGAATCATATGGATTTTATAAAATCTTTTTCCGGGTATTTAAAATCTATTTTATAAAAATGGGAACCAACCGACGTCATCTGTTTTTACGTTTTTATAACCCGAAACTCTTCCGAGAACTCCTTCCTAACCTAATTGTAATATTCCGAGCATTTTCCATGTTTTGACTTTCTCGATCCGGCGTACGGTTTGTCCTGCGCGGGTCCCGGCGCAATATTTTCGATTCAATATTCGTTTCGGTAAATCAATAAAACTCGTATTTTCGATAAACGGGAGCTTTTTATTAAACTATCACAATTATCACCTCGTAATACGTGTAGCCAGGCGCTGAGACCAAGATCGCTGTACAAATTGTACTGATTTGGATAATTATCCCAAAAACCGATACCGTTTGGATCATTTTTTTATACATAAACGTACCGTTTTATATCCAGAATGGTCCAACGGGATACTAATTTTCCGTAAATATAAATAGCCTTTTACCGTATTTTATTTCGTATCAAAATCATTTGCAGTCAGCTAAATATATAATTTTCCAGAGGAAAACCCTAAACTTATAAACCTTTCTAAGAATCAAACAGCAAAACGAAGGTGTTATTGATCTCTGTTTTCAAAGCTTGAGTAACCAAAACGAAGGATTTAAGGAGTACTATCAGATTCTGAGCTTCGTTTTACTGCAGAAACTAAGGTTATTTTTCTATATTTTTATTTATTTTTGAATTATTTTTATTCAAAATATGAATTTCTGTTCGGATGATTGTTTGTATGATTTGATGATTGCATGTTGTAGAGCTTGTTTTCCTGATGATTTTCATATGTCATACGTCTGATTTGGAGTCCAATAACATGCCCAAAAGTGGGTTTAATTCTCGAATTTCGAAATTAGGGTTTATAACCCGTATGAATGTTTTCAATTGAAATTTGGGCCTTTTTGATTTAGGGGTTATTAGCTGTTGATTTATAGTGGATTATGTTCCTTATGAAATTTGCAATTGATTGGTATATAGCTCGTTAACAGAGGATGTCTGAATCGAAGGGAGTTGTGTTTTGAAAATTTTCGAAGTTCGCCGGAAACCGGCGATGTTCTTGGCCAATTTCCGGCCAAGTCTGGGGTTATCTGTCAATTTTGATTGCATGAATAAGTTCCTGGTATTGTGTAGATTAAATCTGGAGGTGATGGTCGTGGGAGGATGCCGGAGGCGAGTTCTCCGGCCATCCCCGACGTTTTCCGGCGACTGGACTGCAAAATTGCAGTTTTCAAGATGCTGTGGATGGTGAAGTTCAGTCCCTGAACTTTCCAGAGTTTTCAAAAATAGGATTCCTGTTTTAAAAATATTCAAAAATTATATTTCCTATTTATTTTTATTATAAAAATTCATTTTTAATTTCTGAAAATTCCAAAAATTATTATTTTTATTCCAAAAATTATTTTTAATTCAAAAATAAATCTGAATTAATTAGTTAATTAATTTCAGTTAATTTTTAATTGATTAATTGATCAATTAATTCGAAAATTAATTGATTAATTGATTTAATTAATTATTAATTGATTTTAATTAATTATTTAATTAGATTTAATTACTTAAAAATGATTTAAAAATTCTGAAAAATAGTTTCAAGTTTTAAAATATTATTTTAAATTGTTTTCAAGGCTCGATAATTATTATAAAATTATTTCGAAGCCAGAATTGGCCAGCCGAACCATGTTTATTACACCAAAATTGATCCAACAACCCGTTTTAATTTCGAAAAATATTTTAAAAATCATTTTAAATACCCCAAGCTTATTTATGACCCAAGACTTCTTTATAAATGTTATATCATTGATTATGTGACGTGTTATGTGTTATATGTGACTTGTTGGTTAACCGTCAGTCTATATATTCGATGTTTACTTGTTTATTGCGTAATTTTTAATCCGTTAATCGGATTTGGGTGAAACGAAGGGTAGATAGAACTATGTTTCAAATAGAACTGTATGAGTTGATTATTGATATATGCTTATGATATGTGAGCAGAAGAGGTGAGGCGTAGAAAAGGAAAACATGTAGTCGAGGAGTAAGACAGTGGTGATTGAAAGCGAGTGCAGTATAGTAAGCTAGTACCGGGCAAGTGTTCTGAACTTTTTGGAGATATATTATAGTGGATTGATAGTATTATTTTATATTGCAAGTTCTTTGATGCATTGAACCTAAACCCTGATTCCAGTTATTGATCTTGAACCGTAAACCTTATTCTTTCTAAACCATTGATTGTTGTACATCCAGATACGAACCACAAATTTACGATACTACTCCACAAATACATACAAACTTGATATCAAACACTGAACCAGATTGCTTACACATTCAAATCATTGTATCTTATGCTTTGAAAGACCAAGTTTTTGAAACCCTGAAACATTGATTCCTTTGTTATCCAATTCTTTCATTACCTAACAGCCAAGCTTCGAAAATGCCCTATTGATCCTTACGAAGATTGAAGCCATTTCATTACTGAGCATCCATTGTTGTTAACGATTCTGTTTATTGCTTTACATTGTTTATTCTGTTATTATGTTAGAATTGGATTGTTTTTATAAAATTGTGGACCAGATTCGTGGTCAGACCATATAATGGTCAAGTTAGGCCAATGTATAACGATTCGTGTATTTTTATTTTATTTCTAATATTTGGAAGTGTAATAAAAGTTTAAGTAAATAAATAAAAGATGTGTATTGATTTTGGCAGCGGTTATTGATTGTTATTTAATTAATTATGATTTGTTGCTATGTGGAATTGAATTGTATGATTTATTAGTGAGTTACATGATTTTATTTTGATTGTAAAATTGATTTTATGGTAATTTTAATTCCATAAATATTTGGGTTGTCTTTAAAATTTGTTTTCTAATTTTATAATTTTAATAATTATTTTTAGGACTTTATAAAATTGAGAAATCAATATTTTGTTAATTATTCATTTTTAAGAAATTTCCTGAGTGTGTTAAATGCTAAAATCCATATTTAATTACGGGAATCTTTAAAAATTATGAAACTTATAATTTATTAAGTTCGTATTATTCTGAGAATTTTAAAATTATTTTGGAAATTTTTGGGAATCGTTTTACCCGCGCGTCGTTTCGTTATTTGTTAAAAAGCGGGTATAAAGCGTACCTTAAAAATTGTTTTAAAATTTTTGGAAATTTATATTTTTATTTATTTCGGGATATTTATAATATTTTAGAGTTGTTTTCGTAATTTTCGGAAATTGTTTTGCGTGCATCTCAGTCCGTTAATTTTAAATTTTGAGACAAATTGAGACTCAGAACCTCCGTGATTATCCTATAAACTACGTGTCAATTCTATAATTAGAAGAGTACACGTGTTTGTTGCTGGTGTTTAGTTGCAATCTCTGTTAAAAAAATAAAAAAAAATAAAAACCAAACCCCCCGGCTTTGGCTGCACGCGCCTCGTCTCTCTCTCTGTTCATTCTTCTTTCAGTTTCTCTGTTTCTTTTTCTTTCTTTCTTCCGTTTCTTCCCTTCATCTCCGGCGTTACCTCCGGTGGTGCTAATTCTGGTAATACTCCCGGCTTGCTTGCTTCAGTTCTGTTGTAATTGATTGGCTTGCATGTATATATACATGTATGTATATATCTGTGTGTGCTTCTGTGTTGTGATGTGTGTGCGTCTGTGTGTGTTGGTGTCGGGTGTGTGTGTGTGTGTGTGTGGCGGCCGTGAGGCCGTGCGTGCGATGGGGAGTGGTGGTTGTGCTGTTGTGGTGCGGCTGTGTTCTTTGTTGTTGGGCTCCCTGTGTTGTTGGGCTTGCAGATTGGCCTTATTTTGGGCCTTTACTGTTGGGCCAAATTCTGCAGTTGGGCTTGATGATTATAACTTTTAATTCTTATTTCCTAATTTCTGCAGGGTTTTGATTAATATTCATGATATTAATTATTTGTGCGGAGTAATTTTAAGGATTAATCGGTGAAATTTTTGCGTTGGAAACCCGAGAATTTATCGGGTACCCGCGAAATTTTGCCGCCGTCCGCGATGCCTCTTTACGAGTGGACGGTGGACGGTGATGACGATACTCTGAGTCCTAAATTTTATAAATAAATAAAATGATTTTTCATAACATATTTCCGGATTTAAATAATTAATTGTGATTGGTGTTGGGATGTAAGTTGTATAAAAGGACGAAGTAATATTGTTAATTGTGTGATTGTTGATGTCGATTGCAATCGACAGGTAGTCTTATAAATAAATAAGATGCTGCCAAAATTTCCTAAAAATATGTTCGAAAATATATATTTATGTGTTATCTTAACAATATTTCTGACTATGTGAATATGTGATTACAGGTTTGTGTGTATAATAATAATACGAGTCGGGTTGTCGGATTTGGGTTATTAGGATTTGAGGATATCAAGCATGTCGGTATAACTAATTAGGGTATTCTGTAATTGTAGATCCCAATCGAGTCGTTCCAGGATCGAAGTCAACGTGAAAGCTATTAGGGTCTGTAAAGCGTTGCAAGGCAAGTACCCCTGACCATTCTTTTATGGTTCAGTGTATATGAATAGCTAAATGTTTATTCTAGTAATGGAACAGAAATGTTTTAAGTTACGTATCCCCTGTATGTATAAAAATCATTGTTTTCGAATTGTTTTGGGGAAAAGTAACTTCGAAAGGTACCTGTCTCAAATGAAATGATTTGCGAAACGGATTTTATATGTGTGCTGGCTAGATAAATGATTTTGAAAATGAGATAGGTACAAGTGTTTTACAAAACTGGATAAAACGGTCAGATATGGGATATATTGGGGCCAGAGTAGGCCTATTGAGGTGGCGTAAGAGGCTAATTCGGTTGCACGCATTATAAGACCGATTAGTCCAGCAGGTCAGAGACCTAGCTAGTCTCCGAGTTCCGGAACAGGTAAATGGGATGGCAGTTAGAGCTGTCTGGTGTTGATAGCCTGATCAGCTGTCTTCACATATCCGCTATGTATCTAATTGGGATTTGTGAATTATATGAAAGCATGATTTATCGATACAACGGTTTTTATAAAATGATTAGCATGCTAAAATTGGACTCTGGTATTACGCAGTACACTATAATGTTGTTTTCACAAAGCATGTTAATTAGTGTTATCCAGTTACCTTGATTATCATTATGAAATATTGATATCATGATTAAAGCTCTGTTTCCATTATTGTTGCATTATTATTTTAATCCGTTATTCATATTTGGTACTGCTGAGCGATTATGCTCATCCTTGCAAACTGTTACGTATATTTCGCAGATGCCTAGAAGATCTGTCAGACCGACCCGTGTTCCCGCCCCTTCTGGACCCGGCTCCTCTGAGGTAGTTTGTATCAGACCATGAGGTCTGAAGAGTTGCTGAATAAAGTTAGTGTGTCGTAGATAGTGAATAAAGAGTTTGTAGTAATCAGAAACCTGAATTATACTTGAACCTGGATCGGATCTTGGTTTGGGGTCAAGTTAGTATATTCTAATAATAATAACTCTGTTGTTATAATTTTTGGGTAATTGTGTTTAGTGACGTCAACTCCTGACCCCGGGGTTGAGGCCGTCACAGTTGGTATCAGAGCTACAGGTTCAAGTCCCTGATTCAGGTTAGGGATTGTGTCAAGTTGGTGATAACGTGAGTCTTTAAGTGTGAGTCAACAACTCATATAGAGGAGCAAACCTTTAGAGTCAGTCGAGGGTTCCGACGGCATTACCCTGGCATCTATTAAATGTTTTGATAGAATTGCCTTGACCTGGTTGTGTCTTGTCTATTTAATATTATGTTGACAGTGGCCTATTGCAATTTCGAGTTCTCCATCTCGGGCTTCTAATTCGGATAGCTCAGATACGGAGAAACCCCGTGATGCTGTTGCCAAGGAGACCCCTATGCCTCCTCCACCAGTTCCTTCTTATATACCTCGAGACATTCCTGGATCTGGTCCTCGTTCCCGTTGGGTACGTAGGTCTGTGTCTGCTGTCAGGGATTTTCCTCCTGGCTGCGGTCCCAGTTCTTCTATGATGAGACCTCCAGCACCTCTTGTGGCCCCTAGTGGTATTTCTTCACCGATTCCTTATCATGTGCATAGGGCGGTGAATACTTCCTTTATCAGAGACTAGAGTCCAGAGTTTGCTGCCCAGTTGGACCAGGTACCTATTGCACCATTTCAGGGTATTTCTGCCCCTTCCCCTGAGGTGCGAGCCCATGTGAGAGCACTGACCCAGATGGCTGTAGAGAGGGCTAGGTCTGTTGACCGTTTCATTAGTTCAGAGTTCAGAGCTGTGCAGTATCAGGACCTAGTGAACTGGCTAGTGTTTGAGCTAGGTTCCATTGGAGGCAGTGGTAGAGATTAGACAGAGTTGCAGTAGAGGGATGCAAAGCTCAGAGTTGGCTTTTAGGAGCTCTGTGGTTATTTACTTTGTATATGTATATTATGTTGTGATAGTTTGTAGTAGGCGAGGCTGTTTTGACAGCCAATTTTGGTGTGTATTCGGATGGTTTTTTGTATTTGGATTTTCAGTTGTACTAGTTGGATTCTGTTGGTTACTGTAGTTCAGCTGCTTTATACTATTGTTCAGTTTTTTTTATATATATCATGTGTTGCTATTATTATTGCTATTATTATTGTTGTTTCTGTTGCTGGCATTTTTTTTAGATTATAATCATTCACTCAGGACGGATCCAATTATAATGGGGGATGAGAATATTGTCTTAGTGGCAACGCTCTCCTGATGCATAAATATAAACTGCTGGAGCAATCCATTTTCTTATATATGGCTATTATGTTTCAGGAGATGCCACCAAAGAAAAATTCTCAGCCCAATAACGGATCTGCTGGGGATCCTTCCATGAGTGATTTGATGAACTTGTTGCGTCAACAGACTGTACAGCTGGCCCAACAGCAACAACAATTCCAGCAACAGCAGCAACAATTGCAACAGCAACAACAACAGCAACAGCAGCTCATACAGCAACAACAACAGCAAATCCAACAGCAGCAACTACAAATCCAACAGCAGCATGAGATGAGAGGGGCAAATCAAGGTGTTAGTTTTAAGTCTTTTCAAGCAGTGAAGCCCCCAGAGTTTAAAGGAGAGGTAGATCCTGTTGCTGCCAGGATATGGTTAAAGGAAATGGAAAAGGCGTTTGCGCTCACTAAGGTGAGTGAGGATTTAAAGACTGATTATGCTAGTTATTTTCTGAGGAATGATTCGAATTATTGGTGGGAATCTACGCGAGCCCTAGAAGGAGAAGGTCCAGTTCCCTGGGCCAGATTCACAGAATTGTTTTTGGAAAAATACTTTCCAGCCTGTCTCCAAAGTCATATGGAGATGGAATTTTTGGAGTTGAAACAAGGAAATAGGAGTGTTACGGAATATGAAGCGAAGTTTACGGAGTTGGCCCGTATAGCACCGGAATATGTGAGCTCAGAAGCCCAACGAGCGAAGCGGTTTCAACAAGGGTTGAAGCCAGAAATAAGAAGTGGAGTTGTAGCCTTACAACTCAAGACATATACTTCGGTAGTTCAGGCTGCCCTGGTGATAGAGAGTTGTTCTGTACACCTCAAATAATAGAAGGATCAGTTACCAAGGGCAGAGGCAAGATAGGAAGTTTCTCTCAGTGATGCAAGCAAGAAAATTGCCGAGACAAGGATGTGAAGCATACTTAGCTCATGTAGTGGATACGAAGAAAGAGACCCCTATTTTGGATGACATCCCTGTAGTAAGAAAATTCCCTGATGTTTTTCCAGAAGAATTACCAGGATTGCCACCTGATCGTGAGATAGAGTTTTCCATTGATTTGATACCGGGAGCTGAACCAGTTTCTAAGGCTCCATACAGAATGGCCCCGATGGAAATGAAAGAATTGGCTAAGCAACTTCAGGAGTTATTGGATAAAGGAGTTATTCGACCTAGTGTTTCCCCGTGGGGTGCTCCAGTGTTATTTGTGAAGAAAAAGGATGGAAGTATGAGATTGTGTATTGATTACAGAGAGCTGAATAAGTTGACGATAAAGAATAAATATCCCTTGCCGCGGATCGATGATTTGTTTGACCAGCTTAAGGGAGCATGTTACTTTTTAAAGATTGATTTAAGGTCTGGCTACCACCAATTGAAGATAAAGCCCGAGGATATCCCCAAGACTGCATTTCGAACAAGGTATGGCCATTACGAGTTTCTAGTAATGTCATTTGGATTGACGAATGCGCCAGCAGCTTTCATGGATTTGATGAAAAGTATATAAGGAGTATCTGGATAAGTTTATTATTGTATTTATTGATGACATCCTCATATATTCGAAGAATCCAGAAGATCACGCGGTGCATCTGCAGATTGCCCTTCAAAAGTTAAGAGAAAAGCAATTGTATGCTAAATTTTCTAAGTGTGAGTTTTGGTTGACGGAGGTACAGTTTCTTGGACATGTGGTGAGTAAGGAAGGTATCAAAGTAGACCCGGTAAAGATTGAAGCCGTATCAAAATGGGAGCAACCGAAGACACCCACGGAAATACGAAGTTTTCTTGGATTAGCGGGATACTATCGAAGGTTTGTGAAATATTTCTCAAAGATTGCATCCCCACTAACTAAGTTGACCAGGAAGAATGAGAAGTTCGTTTGGACGAAAAATGTGAAGAGAGTTTCCAGGAGTTAAAGAGAAGATTGGTAACGGCTCCAGTATTAGCATTGCCAGATGAGACGGGAAACTTTGTAATTTATAATGATGCTTCTCTGAAAGGATTGGGATGTGTGTTAATGTAGCATGGCAAAGTGATTGCGTATGCCTCCAGACAACTAAAGCCTCACGAACAAAAATATCCAGTTCATGACCTTGAATTGGCGGCTATAGTATTTGCTTTAAAGTTATGGCGTCACTACTTGTATGGAGAGAAATGTGATATTTATACCGATCATAAGAGCCTAAAGTACATATTCACACAGAAAGATCTGAATATGAGACAGAGAAGGTGGTTGGAGTTGATTAAGGACTATGATTGTTCAATTAACTATCACCCAGGTAAAGCCAATGTAGTGGCTGATGCCTTGAGTAGAAAGGAAAGGCTGAATATGATTAAGATTTTGGAAGAGTTGGTGCAAGATTTAGAAAGAATGGAAATTGAAGTTCGAGTACCAAATGAAATTCAGGAGCTGCTATATGAAGTTACTTTCCAGCCAGCATTAATGGAAAAGATTAGAAGATGTCAAGAAGGAGTTATGGAGCAAGAGTTGGATACTTTGACAGGAGAAGAGTTGTGTACTTAAAAAGATAGTCAAGGTTTATATAGGTTTTCGTCCAGAGTATGGATTCCTGTTGTAACAGAGTTGAAGAACGAAGTATTGCAGGAAGCACATAACTCTAGGTTTTCTATCCACCCTGGTAGTACCAAGATGTACCAGGATTTGAAGAGAAATTTTTGGTGGCCAAGAATGAAGAAAGATATTGCCAATTGGGTAAGTAAATGTCACGTGTGTCAGACGGTGAAAGCAGAGCATCAACGACCAAGTGGATTGTTACAATCTTTGGAGATTCCCCAATGGAAATTGGAAGACATTGCTATGGACTTTGTAGTAGGATTGCCAAAGACGAGAGCGAATCATGATGCTATTTGGGTAATCATTGATAGATTGACTAAGTCGGCGCATTTTCTTCCGATTAATGAAAGGTATTCATTGGAAAAGTTAGTTAAGTTATACTTGGATGAGATAGTTACCAAACATGGAGTTCCTGTTTCTATAGTGTCGGATCGAGACCCGAGATTTAATTCCAGGTTCTGGACTAAATTCCAAGAGTACCTAGGAACGAAATTGAATATGAGCACTGCTTATCATCCTCAGACGGATGGCCAAAGTGAGATTACAATTCAGACCATAGAGGATATGTTGAGAGTCTGTGTTTTAGATTTTAAGGGTAATTGGGATGAGCACCTACCTTTGATTGAGTTCTCATATAATAACAGCTACCATACCCGTATAGGGATGCCACCTTATGAAGCTTTGTATGGACGAAAATGTAGGTCACCATTGTACTGGGATGAGGTAGGAGAAAAGAAAGTGTTAGGCGCTGAGTTAATTCAGCAGACTAGAGATACTATAGTGTTGATTCGGAAAAGATTGGAAGCAGCTCAAGATAGACAAAGAAAATACGCAGATATGCATATGAAAGACATGGACTTTGAAATAGGAGCGTTGGTGTTACTAAAGGTATCACCTTGGAAAGGGTTAGTACGATTTGTTCAGAAGGGTAAACTTAGCCCTAGATTCATAGGACCCTTTGAGGTTTTGAAGAAAGTAGGAAAGGTCGCTTATGAGGTAGCGTTACCACCGCAGTGGCAGCACATTCATAATGTGTTCCACGTGTCTATGTTGAAGCCCTATGTCCCTAATTCGAATCAAGTCATAGAATACGAACCGATTGAGCTTCAACCAGATTTGTCTTATGTGGAACAACCGGTCCAAATTTTAGACCGTAAAGAACGAGTCCTTAGGAATAAATCAATTCCAATAGTAAAAGTTTTGTGGAGAAATCCACGAGTAGAAGAGTCTACTTGGGAATTGGAGTCGGACATGCTTGATAAATATCCTCATTTGTTTAGCTGAGTCAGATTCTGGGGACAGAATCTTTTTAAGGGGGAAGGAATATAACGACTCGTGTATTTTTATTTTATTTCTAATATTTGGAAGTGTAATAAAAGTTTAAGTAAATAAATAAAAGATGTGTATTGATTTTGGCAGCGGTTATTGATTGTTATTTAATTAATTATGATTTGTTGCTATGTGGAATTGAATTGTGTGATTTATTAGTGAGTTACATGATTTTATTTTGCTTGTAAAAGTGATTTTATGGTAATTTTAATTCCATAAATATTTGGGTTGTCTTTAAAATTGGTTTTCTAATTTTATAATTTTAATAATTTTTTTTAGGACTTTATAAAATTGAGAAATCAATATTTTGTTAATTATTCATTTTTAAATAATTTCCTGATTGTGTTAAATGCTAAAATCCATATATAATTATGGGAATCTTTAAAAATTATGAAACTTATAATTTATTAAGTTCGTATTATTCTGAGAATTTTAAAATTATTTTGGAAATTTTCGGGAATCGTTTTACCCGCGCGTCGTTTCGTTATTTGTTAAAAAGCGGGTATAAAGCGTACCTTAAAAATTGTTTAAAATTTTTGGAAATTTATATTTTTACTTATTTCGGGATATTTATAATATTTTAGCGTTATTTTTGTAATTTTCGGAAATTGTTTTATGTGCATCTCAGTCCGTTAATTTTAAATTTTGAGAGAAATCGAGACTCAGAACCTCCGTGATTATCCTTTAAACTACGTGTCAATTCTATAATTAGAAGAGTACACGTGTTTGTTGCTGGTGTTTAGTTGCAATCTCTGTTAAAAAAAACCAAACCCCCCCCGGCTTTGGCTGCACGCGCCTCGTCTCTCTCTCTGTTCATTCTTCTTTCAGTTTCTCTGTTTCTTTTTCTTTCTTTCTTCCATTTCTTCCCTTCATCTCCGGCGTTACCTCCGGTGGTGCTAATTCCGGTAATACTCCCGGCTTGCTTGCTTCAGTTCTGTTGTAATTGATTGGCTTACATGTATATATACATGTATGTATATATCTGTGTGTGCTTCTGTGTTGTGATGTGCGTGCGTCTGTGTGTGTTGGTGTCAGGTGTGTGTGTGTGTGTGGCGGCCGTGAGGCCGTGCGTGCGATGGGGAGTGGTGGTTGTGCTGTTGTGGTGCGGCTGTGTTCTTTGTTGTGGGGCTCCCTGTGTTGTTGGGCTTGCAGATTGGCCTTATTTTGGGCCTTTACTGTTGGGCCAAATTCTGCAGTTGGGCTTGATGATTATAACTTTTAATTCTTATTTCCTAATTTCTGCAGGGTTTTGATTAATATTCATGATATTAATTATTTGTGCGGAGTAATTTTAAGAATTAATCAGTGAAATTTTTGCGTTGGAAACCCGAGAATTTATCGGGCACCCGCGAAATTTTGCCGCCGTCCGCGATGACTCTTTACGAGTGGACGGTGGACGGTGATGACGATGCTCTGAGTCCTAAATTTTATAAATAAATAAAATGATTTTTCATAAAATATTTCCGGATTTAAATAATTAATTGTGATTGGTGTTGGGATGTAAGTAGTATAAAAAGACGAAGTAATATTGTGAATTGTGTGATTGTTGATGTCGATTGCAATCGACAGGTAGTCTTATAAATAAATAAGATGCTGCCAAAATTTCCTAAAAATATGTTCGAAAATATATATTTATGTGTTATCTTAACAATATTTCTGACTATGTGACTATGTGATTACAGGTTTGTGTGTATAATAATAATACGAGTCGGGTTGTCAGATTTGGGTTATTAGGATTTGAGGATATCAAGCATGTCGGTATAACTAATTAGGGTATTCTGTAATTGTAGATCCCAATTGAGTCGTTCCAGGATCGAAGTCAACGTGAAAGCTATTAGGGTCTGTAAAGCGTTGCAAGGCAAGTACCACTGACCATTCTTTTATGGTTCAGTGTATATGAATAGCTAAATGTTTATTCTAGTAATGGAACAGAAATGTTTTAAGTTATGTATCCCCTGTATGTATAAAAATCATTGTTTTCGAATTGTTTTGGGGAAAAGTAACTTCAAAAGGTACCTGTCTCAAATGAAATGATTTGTGAAACGGATTTTATATGTGTGCTGGCTAGATAAATGATTTTGAAAATGAGATAGGTACAAGTGTTTTTGAAAACTGGATAAAACGGTCAGATATGGGATACATTGGGGCCAGAGTAGGCCTATTGAGGTGGCATAAGAGGCTAATTCGGTTGCGCGCATTATAAGACCGATTAGTCCAGCAGGTCAGAGACCTAGCTAGTCTCTGAGTTCCGGAACAGGTAAATGGGATGACAGTTAGAGCCGTCTAGTGTTGATAGCCTGATCAGCTGTCTTTACATATCCGCTATGTATCTAATTGGGATTTGTGAATTATATGAAATCATGATTTATTGATACAGCGGTTTTTATAAAATGATTAACATGCTAAAATTGGACTCTGGTATTACGCAGTACACTATAATGTTGTTTTCACAAAGCATGTTAATTACTGTTATCCAGTTACCTTGATTATCATTATGAAATGTTGATATCATAATTAAAGCTCTGTTTCCATTATTGTTGCATTATTGTTTTAATCCGTTATTCATATTTGGTACTGCTGAGCGATTATGCTCACCCTTGCAAACTGTTACATATATTTCGCAGATGCCTAAAAGATCTGTCAGACCGACCCGTGTTCCCGCCCCTTCTGGACCCGGCTCCTCTGAGGTAGTTTGTATCAGACCATGAGGTCTGAAGAGTTGGTGAATAAAGTTAGTGTGTCGTAGATAGTGAATAAAGAGTTTGTAGTAATGAGAAACCTGAATTATACTTGAACCTGGATCGGATCTTGGTTTGGGGTCAAGTTAGTATATTCTAATAATAATAACTCTGTTGTTATAATTTTTGGGTAATTGTGTTTAGTGACATCAACTCCTGACCCCGGGGTTGAGGCCGTCACACAATGTGTGCCTTAAATCCAGTAGTTAGAGCAGTGCTGTGTGCTTTGGTCGGGGTTAGGGCGTGACTGATCAGCAACCTAACCTTGGTTTTTAAAATGAAAAAATAATATCCAATTCTAAATCATAATCCATTGTTCACTTGATATCATAACCATATTCACCTAATGATCATTATTCTCAGTTTTGTCATTGTGACTTGCTGAGCTAGTTAGCTCATTTGTGCGATGTTGATTATGTTCTTTTCCAGTTATGAAGGAACCGGTTGGTACCGAGGATCCCCAGTCCAGCGCGAGAGCTAGGGGTTCAGGTTGATCGAGTTGAGCTAGTAGGCTTCTTTTGGAATAATTTAAGTTTGTAAAAGTTTGTAATAATGTTTAATACTCAGTTCTGAGTTGGAATAGTTCAGATTCGAATGTTTGTAATATAAGTAAGTGTGTTTGGCTTGTGTGCATACTTTAACCTGTTGCGGTCCGTGATAGTTGGTAAGTAGGGTCACTGCATATTATTCTTATTATCTATATTATTGTTATAAGCAGGTTATAAATAAGGTGTGTGTGTGTGGACCCCAAACTTCTAACCCGGGTTTGGAGGGCGCCACAGCTTCCATCCTCCATTGACATTCCCTGGATCCAATTTCACAAATGTACCAACATAATTTCCAATACTACGAAAGATATTTTCAGAAGCAAACCATGTTGGGAGGTCGTACACCTGGACCCAGATATCCATAGTATCTAAATTCACCAAATGCGGATCTTCATTTTCTTCGAGACGGCAGTATACCAATAGACTCTGCTCGAATGTCCACGAACCTCCATCCAAGACTTTTCGCATGTCCAATATGTGGTAAAATACAAAGGAGTATCTCTGACCACCCAGATCAATTATCTCCATTCCTTCTCTTGACCTCCATAATGAAGCCATGACATTTTGCATTGCATGGAAATTCAAGTTTTCTCTGTGAGGAATCTCCCCACTAGGACCTATATATTACATACTTTAATTTCTTCAGATGCCACCACAATTCCTCCTTCATCTTCTTCATCCAGTGATAGGCATGAATAAAGCTCATCCAATGATGTTCTTGATGTTGTCATATTCGAAGATAGAAAGAATGTTTAAAGAAAATTAAATCTCTAAGATAGGGAATAAACTAAAATTCAAAGTAACTTGCGAATATGCAAGACATAAGAAACTTGCTAATATGCAAGACATACTTTAGAAAGTTGCTAATATTCAAGACGCAACTCCTTTTTTTAGAAATGTTCAAAGTGACACGTAAATTAGAACAGAAAACTAGGAATGTAAAAGAAGACTGATATTAAAGCTAAGGCATGGGGTACATAATAAATAAATCCTTTTTAAAACATTTAAAAGCTCACGAATCTATAATTCATACACGTACTTACAAACAACACATATTCACTTAACACTAGGAACCACCATTCACATTTATTCACGTAAGCACATAATTCTCTTTTAACTTCTGATTATGCGAGTAATAATCGCTTGATAAAATAATTAAAATAACCTTTTTAATTACAAACTCAAATCACAGAGACACACAGAGGTCTTCACATTTATCACAAATCATTATAATTTGATCCATCCTCTGAATAACGGGTCCCATTCTACCTGACGCCCCGACAATCACAGCTTAAGCCCTTAGTTGAGTCATCAAACTGGAACGAGACTTTACCCGTTCCTTAACGCTATTTCACAAAAATTATACATAAACCATGAAATCATTTATTCTTTTATTTTATTCACATAAATCCACATAAAAGCACAAGAACTATACTTTATTCATATAAATACATTACAAAAATCCCAGTCGCTACACCGTTATTGATCGGTAAATCATATTTTTGACCCGATTTCAATTCTAAAAGCACCGAATCCTATCTTTTGATGATCCGACTTATCTGTTACATGAACTATATGTTTACATGTTATATGAATAACATGATTATGTGTTATATGACCACGCCTGCTATCTGTTTACAGTTTTCAATGCCATGATTAGATATAAACGATCGGGTAGACGTTTAGACGTATAGTTACGTCGATTGAGTTTGGTTTTGCTAATTGAAATAGTACTTATGTTTATGGAATCGAGTGGCAAGAAGCACAGTCAGGTGTTAGACAAAGTTGGTAGCCAACAGTTATAAGCTGAGGTTATAGTGAGGAGTCATTGAGCATACCGGGCAAGTTTGTTGTACTATTCGAATTTCAGAATAGTTTAACGTTTTATATATCAGATTGTTTAATTATAATCATGAAAGTATTCTTTATCTATTCAAATTCTAGAATAGTTTATTATTTTACAAATTCGAAATATTAGACTGTTTATAAATATTCTTGTGATGCGGTACACACAGACAGTCATCGAATTATTGAAATCCTTTTATTCTAGTAATCATTCTACTAGAACAAGTCTTTTGAATTGATTGATAGTGAATAACTTTACAATCCAGATATATTTTATACAGTGGAACTTTGTTACGAGATTAGCGAATAACTATTTATTCTAGTTATCTCACCGTCAGTTGTTGTGGTTACTCCGGACCATATGAAATGGGGAGTTATATTGTTAAGGATGTCATTTCATTCGACTCTTTTAATTAAAAATGTTATAATGGATTGGATGGTTGTGTAAGAGTCTGTGGCAGCGGTCCACTATGAGCTATGTATTATACTTGGTTATAATATCTTGCTAGACCAATATGTGCCTTGGGTGCCCTTTTGTTTGGATGGCTATGCTTCGGCATACCAGTGTTGCTTCGTGGCTGATCACCAGCGGCAACACATCATCGTTCAAGGATTCCAATCTAAAATTGTTAGGTCACACAACACTGTAGAAGGGGGTTGAATACAGTGTTAATACAATCAAATCGATTTAACACAAGTATGTAACAAAGATCAAGTATATTGAATAAACTCTGTTACAATAAGAACTGTTGTTCTCTCTTAGTGATGAACAAATATCACTAAGAGTTGCTAGGTTACAATGTATAAATTTCTCGATAATGATAACACATACAGTGTAAACCCTAAGTCTGTGTTTATATAGTACACAGTTACAAGATAACTTCAAATTGCTATGGAATATAATTCTATCTCCTAAAATATATCAATTAGATATCTTCTACAAGTCTTCTAGTCTTCTAACTCTTTCCATGCATATCTTCTTTTATTTCAGTCTCGACCTTCTACTGTAAATCAGCTTCCCTCCTTATATGAAAGTTTCCCGCACTTAAGTTCTGATATGACCTTAAGTTCTGATATTAAGTTCTGACTTCTAGTAAGTCCTGATTTCAGTAAGTCCTAATATGGCATATTTGTTAAGATCTGAAAACTAAACATAAATCATATTAGACATGACATCTCAAATATATCTAACAATCTGCCCCAACTTGTATATTAAGCAAAATATACAAGTTAATAGATTTGATGATATCAAAAACATTTAAGTACAAATGCAAATAAGAGTTTAACTAGATAACTAACTACAACTTATAGTCCTTGTAGCTTTTACCAATCTCACTGAGTCAATCTGAATCCATAATGATTTTTGACAAAGCTTGATATCAGCTTTTCTTCTTTAATCCTTAGGACTTGAGGGAGTGTAGTCTTGACTTGCTTCATCTCTTCATTCTAACTTCCAATCTGGTAGATTGCAGTCCTTAAAGCAGAGATATGGTTTCTTTCTAAACCATCATTCAGTCTTATTACCCTAGGATGGAAGAATCTTCATTGTAGCACAGACATTTCTCATTCAGTAACACTTCAAGCTTAGCAGAATTCTTCTTCATTGAAATTTCACTTCCATCATTTTCAACAATACTAGGAATGAATTCTGTAACTCTTGAACCAGAAATTTTTGCTTTATCTCTGATGGTCTTCAATATGACCATCTTCTGGTAATATCAGACCTTCCCTTTAAAAGGTAATGAAAGAATTTAAGTTCTTTCAGTGACTTGTTCAGCACATCTGATTCTGACATCTGATATGTCCTTCCATCTTCAAGAAATAGAATCAGATTTTCCTTGACATTGTGCTTGTCATGAGCATCCAGTACCACTTGAACATAGATAACCTTATCAAGATGTTTCTGTGTAACATCTTCAAACGGTCTGTCAGTCAATAGAAATGGATCTCTAGTAGCAACTTCAACTTCTGTTTTGATCTTAGCTTCATCAGAACTTAGTACAGCCCTGTCTCTTGGTTCCCTAGCATTTAACCCAATAGTCATGAAAGTAGACAGAAATTGGCTTTTCTTTGAATCTGATGGTTTGACATTTTTCCACAGAAGTTTCTTTTTATCAGCTACTTCCATTTTTTCTAAATCAACTTGAGCACTGTTAGAGGTTGACTTGATGACTTTATCAGAACTTGTTATTTCAGTTATAGCTTGATGTTCTTGACTCTGAACAACTTGAGCCTTTTCAGAGGTTGTCTTTGATTCTTCATAAATCTTCTTTCTTTTCAGAGTATGAACATCTTCATCTTCAGCAAGAATATCATCAGTAACTTGAACCATTTTGCACACTGGCTTTATCAGAATTTCAGGAATTTTCATCTCCAGTGGCTTGGTTGGTTCATCAAATTTTCCTTTCCCTTTGTCTTTGGGATCAATCTCAGATTGTGATCTTATTTTGAGCTTTCATGCCTCAGTATGTGACTTCTCCTTGATCACAATACCTTTTACCTTAGGCCTTGAAGGTTTCTTTGCAACAAAAGCTTTTGTCTTTAGATTTTTCTTTTCAACTTTAAATCTAGCTTCTTCCTCCTTGAGATTTTCTAAATCCATTCCTGGATTATACTTCAGAAATAATCTTCTAGCAATTTCCTCATCAAGTGTCTGAATCTTGGGATCCTTGTAGTAGACTATAGTCTGCTTTCCCTTGAGCTTCAGAGTTTGCATGAACTTTTGAGAATCTTGACTTCCATCTTGTATCTGAACATCAAGCTTTGTCATCAGACTTTGCTCATCAGAACTTGATATCAGATTTTGAGTTTCAGTACTTGCTATCATATTTTGAGTTTGAGCAACTTCAGAACTTGTCTTCTTTTGAATAGAAGATTTGCTTGCATCAGTAATTTGTTTCCTTGAAGAAACCTTGCTGCTCTGCCCTTTACTTTAAACTTGACCTCTACCCTTGCTAGGGTTTCCCTGGTCATCAGCTTCATCATCTTTCTTCTTCAGTATTTAATCATTAGAGCATTTTGACTTAACTATCTTCTCCCCTTTTTTGGCATCATCTGATAATAGGAGTGAGAGAAGAAGTTCCAGTGAAGATTGAATATCATTCAATTGAGCCTGTTGAGAAGCTTGATTTTCTAGAACCTCAGAGATTTGGGCATGTTGCTTCTCTTGTGCTTTCTCAATTGCTTCTACTTTCTCAAGTGTAACTCAGGATATGTCGATTCAGCATTTGTTTGTCAAATCAGCACAAATTATTAGTAACCACAATTTTAATCAAAACATTCATCAAAAAATACAGTTCAAGTAGATGAAGTAAAGATTAACCGGCTTTAAAGAATATTAGAGAGAGAGAATAATAGAGATTAAGAATAGAAAAATAGGTAAAAGATTAGAAAATCTTTTAACTCCCATATATATACTCTTTCCACTCAACAGTCCTTTTTAGAAGTAAAACAGACATTTGTACACCTGTCAGCCAGTAAGTAGTTAAAGCTGAGTTAGTGGGCATGAGAAATAAGCAATAATTAACTTGCACATGCAGTTTTTCAAGATAAACACGTTTACCACTAACCCAAATGATTATGACTGTTTTTATCTCATCTAATTATATTCTGATTAAATATGACCGTTACAGTATTTACCACTAATAAGTCAAGTAAAGAATAATGCCACGTAAGCATCAGAGTTTCCATTAGAATTTAATATCAGAACTTGACTATTATCATATTTTAACAGTCATCAGAACATCGCTTCTATACTCAAAAAGTGAATGTTTGTATATGTGATTCTTCATACAAATACTGACTTGTTTCTTCAGAGTTTAATCATCACAGTAATTTTCATCATTCATATGGAGTGAGAGTGTGTGCATTTAGCAGAATACCAGATAAAGATTAAAGTCTGATAAACTTCAGTACATCTTAGAAATAAGGCATAACTAAGAAAGTGCTTAAAATCTGTCATTAATAATGAAGTCTACTATAGGATAAATTTGTGCATTAGTCCACCTCAACTGTTTGTGCTCATTTTATGCATCTTTTAGAATTCTTTTTCACAGTGGCTCCTCAGTGTAAATGAGTCACAACTGCTTATCAGAATTTATGCTATTATCAGAGTATTTCTCCAGTAATCAGAGAATGTGAAAAGTCACCAAGAAAAATTTATTTGCTTTTCTAATGCATATAACTTAATACCAGCAATGCACTTGGGTCTTCCCTTCCACATATTTACTCTAGATCTCAAAGGAGTACCTTACTTTAAATTTCTTTTCTTTTCTTTTCTTCAGATAAGTGAGGCTTATCAGCATTTAGGTTATCCTTAAGATTTACTGGCATCAGAATTTGACAGATAAGAAGCAAGAATCTAGTTTGTGACTTAGTAATAAGATACACAAAGTAATTTTGACTAAGCTCAAAATCAGAATTTGCTTGTGTTAATGAATTTCCACATAAATAAATAATTCAGACATGGGATTTCTAGTATGTTAAAGACTACTAGGTCAGCATCTAGCACAGTAATCCTCATTGGATTGAATAGTCACAGAACATTCAAATCACTATCAGAGTATATAGATCCACATCAGATAACAATCAACATTTAATGAATTATATTTTAAGCACAGATTACATGAAGATAAGACAATCTATAAACACTGATCATAAAGTCTGATGCAAGAGAACAAAAACTAAGCATATTTAGAGAAAGAACCTGAAACCATTCCAAGTTCATTTACCAATCTTGTAAAAGTAGTTTCACATAGTGGTTTTGTGATGATATCTGCTAGTTGTTGATCTGTTGAAATAAAATACAATTCCACTGTACCTTCCATCACATGTTCCCTTATGAATAGGTACCTAACGCTAATGTGCTTTGTCATTGAGTGTTGAACTGGATTACTTGTTATAGCAATAGAACTTTGATTATCACAGTAAATAGGTATTTTAGAAAATTCTAACCCATAATCCAGTAACTGATTCTTCATCCAAAGAATCTGTGCACAATAGCTTCCTGCAGCAATATATTATGCTTCTGCAGTTGATATGGAAATTGATTTCTGTTTCTTGCTAAACCAAGAAACCAATCTGCCACCAAGAAATTGGCAGCTTCCACTTGTGCTTTTCCTGTCTATTTTGCATCCTGCAAAATCTGCATCTAAGTAACCTATTAGCTTAAAATTTGATTCTCTAGGATACCACAATCCTAGATCAGTTGTACCCTTGAGGTACTTGAAAATTCTTTTCACATCTATTAGATGAGGTTCTCTTAGATCAGCCTGAAATCTTGCACAAAGACAGGTAGCATACATGATATCAAGTCTACTTGTAGTTAAATAGAGTAAAGAGCCAATCATACCTCTATAGTTAGTAATATCTACTGATGAACCAGTATCTTTATCTAACTTGGTTGCAGTGGCCATGGGAGTGGATGCAGTTGAACTATCTTGCATTATAAATTTCTTGAGTAAATTTCTGGTGTACTTGGATTGACAGATAAAAGTATCTTCTTCATTTTGCTTGACTTGAAGTCCCAGAAAATAACTAAGTTCTCCCATCATACTCATTTGATATCTTGACTGCATTAGCTTTGCAAACCTTTCATAGAGTTTGAAATTTGTAGAACCAAATATGATATCATCAACATATATCTGTACCAAAAGTAAGTCCTTTCCATGGTTGAGGTAAAACAGTGTTTTATCAATTATACCTCTGTGAAATCCATTTTCCAGAAGAAATTGAGCTAAAGTCTCATACCATGCTCTTGGAGCTTGCTTAAGGCCATAGAGTGCTTTGTCAAGCCTGTAGACATGATTTAGAAATTTTGAATCTACAAAGCCTTGAGGTTGTTCAACATATACCTCTTCTTCCAATTCTCCATTGAGAAAAGCATTTTTCACATTAATTTGAAAGACTTTAAACTTTTTGTGACCAGCATAAGCCAAAAAGATTGTTATGGCTTCCAATCTAACAGCTGGTGCAAATGTTCATCATAATCAATACCCTCCTGTTGAGAGTAGCCTTTAGCAACCATCCTTGCTTTGTTCCTTGTAATTATTCCATCACTGTCAGTTTTGTTTCTGAACACCCACTTTGTGCCAACAACTGATCTGTTCTTTGGTCTTGGCACTAGGGTCCAGACTTTATTTCTTTCAAATTCATTTAACTCTTCCTGCATTGCTTGCACCCAATCAGCATCTTAAAGAGCTTCTTTCACTTTCTTTGGTTCAGTCTGAGATAGAAAAGAATGATATAGACATTTATTTGATATTACAGTTCTAGTTCTGACACCTGCTTCAGGATCTCCAATTATCAAGTCAGGTGTATGTGATTTGGTCCACTTCCTTGCAGATGGAAGTTGTTCACTAGAACTGGATCCTCCCCCATGATCCATGATGTCTCCATCAGCATTTTCTGATGCTCCCCCTGTAGTTATGCTCTCTGACACTTCAGTATTTGAGTTGGATCCATCAGGATTGGAAGAATCAGAATTTCCAGAATTATCAGAATTTGGCTCATCAGATCTTGATGAATCAGAACTTGAAGAGCCAGTGACAGGTTCTGATGCATCTTGAGAGTCTTGAGTTATGGTAGGATCTTCAGCTTTCTCCCCCTGGACAGGTGCATTTTCTTTTGGAGTTGTTACCACAGTTTCAATGACATCAGAACTTAACCCGTCAGAACTTACAGGATCAAAGTTTAAGTCATCAGAATTTACAGTATCAATGTTTAAATCTTTATTTTCAAATCTCATCTGATCTTGATCATTGAAATCTTCGAGTCCAGTAATCTTCTTATCATCAAAAGATACATTGATAGATTCCATGACAACCCTTGTTCTTAAATTGTAGACTCTGAAGGCTTTTGTGGAAAGTGGATATCCAACAAAAATTCCTTCATCAGCTTTTAGATCAAATTTTGACAACTGTTCAGGATGAGTCTTAAGAACAAAACACTTACATCCAAATACATAAAAGTATTTCAAATTTGGCTTCTTTTTCTTCACCATCTCATATGGTGTTTTTCCATGCTTGTTTATGAGTGTAGCATTCTGTGTAAAACAAGCAGTTTGCACAGCTTCAGCCCAAAAGTAGGTTGGTAGCTTTGCTTCATCAAGCATTATTCATGCAGCTTCAATGAGAGTCATGTTCTTTCTTTCTACAACTCCATTTTGCTGTGGAGTTCTAGGTGCAGAAAATTCATGTTTGATTCCATGCTCTTTGCAGAACTCTTCCATGATTGAATTCTTGAACTCAGTGCCATTAACACTTCTTATAATGTTAACAGAATCTTTGACCAATTTATCCAGCTGTTTGACATGATCAGTTAGAGTAGATGCAGTTTCATTCTTCTTGTGCAGGAAATACACCCATGTGTACCTTGTGAATTCATCCACTATAACCATAGCATATTTCTTCTTTGCAATAGACATGACATTGACTAGACCAAATAAATCAACATGCAGTAGGTGATAAGGCTCAAGAATTGAGGATTCAGTTTTGCTCTTGAAAGAAGATTTTCTTTGTTTTGCCTTTTGACATGAATCACAAAGGCCATCAGGAGCAAATACTGATTTTGGTAGTCCTCTCATAAGATCTTTCTTTTCAAGCTCATTTATGTTATTGAAATTTAAATGAGAGAGTCTTTTATGCTAATTCCAGCTTTCTTCAATTGATGCTCTACTCAACAGACAAATTGCAGAACCATTAGAACTTGTTGAAAGTCTGGCTTCATAAATGTTACCATGCATGTAACCTTTCAGAACCACTTTACCTGTAGAATTGCTTACAACTTCACAGTGTTCTTCAAAGAAATCCACATGATAACCTCTGTCATAGATTTGACTTACACTTAGCAGATTATGTTTAAGTCCTGAGACAAGAGCTACTATTTCAATGATGACATTCCCAAGATTGATATTGCCATATCTCAGAGTTTTTCCCATGTTTCTATCTCCATAAGAAACTCCTGGGCCAACTATCTCCATAAGAAACTCCTGGGCCAACTTTCTCCATAAAGTCTGATAGCAGAGCTTTATTTCTAGTCATATCTCCTGAACATCCATGGTCCAACACTAGGATATTTTTCCTGTTGCCCTGCAATCACAAAGACCACTAATGGTTAGTTTTAAGGACCCAGACTTGTTTGGATCCTTCGGCCTTTTTAAGTTTGTTAGCATTTACAGCGGATTTAATTTCAGAGTTTATGCTAACATTATGTTTATTAGAGTTTATATCAGACTTTGCATCAGAATTTACACTAGAAGGAATTAAAGTAACTTTCTTCTAAGAAGGTTTTATTTGATAATAATCATAGTACAGACTATGATATTCGTTACAAGTATAAATGGAATGCCATAAACTACCACAATGAAAACAAAGATTTTGTTGTTTTAACCTAACAGACTGACACTTAACAACTGATCTAGGAGGTAAAGAGTTTATATCTTTATTTTTCCTGCAAAAAGAAGCAAGATGGTTAGAGTTTTCACAGTTATAATATTTCTTTCTAGGAGTATTAGGAACAGGCATATAATTATTGCTTTTGTTCACACCTTCCTTTCCATTCCTATTTTTCCTAGCTTCCTTGACCTTGTTGACATTCCTAATCTCTTTCAGCTTATGCTTAAGTTGCTTCTTTGTCATTAAGCCTATGTTGACTTCAGCTGCCTTATCTTGTTTTAATTTGTCAGAAGTTGACTTATCCTTAACTTCTGTCACAGACTCTTTCATCTTTTCAGAATCAGACTTTACAGTTTTTGCTACAAACTTAACAGGATTTACCTTTGGCTTAGCAGTCTGTTTAACAAAAATTGTCTCAATTTGTTCAGTTCCTTTTTCACTTTTATCATCTCCATAACCTAAGCCCTCTTTCCAGTTTCCACTACTTAATAAATTCTGAGTTGTTCTTCCAGAGTTAGTCCAAGTTCTGATAATCTCTCTTTCCTTTTCTAAGTCAGCTTTTAGAGATTCATTCAATTTTAACACTTCATCTCTAAAATATAAAGCATCATCTTTTTCTTTCTTAGTTTGATGAAGTAAAACTAACTCCTTTTCTAAATAGTCATTTCTCTTTTTATAAGCAATATTTTCAGATGTTAATATTTCACATGTTAAAGTCTGATAATAGCTTTTACTAATTCCCACCAATAGATGACTTCACCCTTCAAGAAGTAAGTAGCATACGGCGTCTTCTGATCGTCTCCTAACTGTACCAACTCAAAAGCCCTTTCCATTTCCTTAATCCACGTGTTAGATATTACTGGATCAGTGGTATCATGGAATGCAGGTGGATTCACATTCTGAAAAGCTTTGAAAGTGACAACTTGTCTAGGTGGTACTGGTGGTTCAGGTGGTTGGTGTGGTTCACGGTTATCTTGGTTTTCAATTCATTGTTGAAGGGTTAGTTATTGTTGAGCTATAGCATTGGTTTGTTATTGCAAAGCTTCTAGTAATCGAAGAATATTTGGGTCTGTGGTGGATGTGGTTGTAGGGTTCTTCTTTTTGGGAGGCATAATCCTGAAATAAGAGTTATGTCAAAACAGATATGAATGATTAAAATAATTTGAGGGTATCGCATGGCATTCTTGTTTACTTATGAGGTCAAGTTTCAAGTTAACCAGATATGGCGATGCATATAAAAATGTAAAATAACAGTTGAGAGCAAATGGAACAATAGAGCATGATTATTGAAATTTAAAGGTCACAATACATAGGATTAGGACAAAGTCTGATTCTAGGAATAACAGGCTTATTTAAAGGAAATAACCGAAACAACTGGGAATTCTACGGAGTCTGATAGTACAACAACATGAAAAGGTAAATGGAAAGAACTAAGGCTCCACTCCATCTGAACGGGGCTTGGTAGTCTTTTCCTCTCGAAGCGTCTTCACAATGCTCTGGAGCTCATCCGCCACCATCTGAATGACATACTGGCTGGTGAGGTCTCGGTGCGCTGGCATCTCCTCAAGCTTAGTGTTGACGTACTGAACCAAGGTCTCAAGTCTCGCAGTCATTTGCTCCTTGGGCTTTCCTTCATAGGTTCGGCTGTCCGGGTACACGTTCTTTAGTCGGTCTATCAGTCGGTCGTACTTGCCCTGAAGCATGTCGAACTCGCGCCTCAACTCAGCATACACGGAGAAAGCAATGGTGTCCTCCGTCCCAGAGGATGATGAGGAATGCGCCCTTTGCTGACAAACCAATAAAAGGAGTATTAATAATAAACTTACTTAACCTACTCTCTCGCATATTATCTATAACCTATACATATACCCTATAACCTATTTGGGCTGTCCAGGGACTCTAAACCGTAGCTCTGATACCAAAACTTGACACACCCCCAACTTAAATAGCAAAGTAAATGTAACTATTACACAATTTAAAAAAATAAATAAACATAACCAAATCCAAGATCTTACAGTTTAGGGTTTGGAACAGCCCAACACTACCATCTATTACAACTGATTTTAAATATCGAGTCCTCACACAAAACTACTTTCTCTCATTCTACCTGAGCTCGAACATAAGCATCAGCATCATAGGTCTTACGGGTGGTCTGCTTGAATCTAACCATAGCTGCTAGCTGTAAAAGCAGGGTAAAGCAAGGACTGAGCCAAATGATCAACAAGTGCTAATTAATACGATACAAAACATAAGTCGAGATATACATTAAAAATGTCAATGTAAGGACATAACCAATGATATCGAGAGATAAAACTTTTGGGAGGTGGCATCATTTTGTTAGTATCAAAACAACTTCAAAATCATACTTTTAATCAAAATCACATTATGACGCTACGGATTACAGCCGGTGATCAGCCGCGAAGTAATCCCGAACCTCGCTGGGTTCTACAACATTAATGGGAATCCCTAGGAAACTTTTAAGCCTAATATAAGTGTGGAAAGGACTCGCGTCTCAGTCCAGATCCACTATTCAAGAAAACGTTTATCCCCCTTTGGGACTGAAAACCCACGTTTTATTTATTTCAAAAACTGATGCCGAAATATAACAAAATCCCTTTTAACAGAAACATTTTATCAAGGAATTATAGATCTACTCGAAACACGGGAAATATGGTACTAAATTTCAGGGCCATGATCCATAAAACTATACTCTATTAGGGTAACTGAATGGTTTTCATATATCAAAGTTTGGACAAGGGAATTTAGCGAGGCTATTGGATATTATGAAGGGTAATGCCAAACTGGGCTTAAAGCAATGGTTTCTCATCAAGGTTCAAGTGCTGGATCATCAAGAAGGTAAGCTTCATGAATACTAAGGGTGTTAAGGTATGAAGAAATGATCTTTAGCTCAGGATTTATCAGAATTGTCAAGCTTTAAGATAAGAAAGAGGGGTAATCAATGAGGAATCACTTTGATAAATATCTGGCTTTCAGGGTTCATGGTAAGGTTCTATAGGGGTTCAAGTATCAGGATGAGACATCAATACTTAGGAATCCTTAGCATGTTAATCAAGAGAATCAACCAAGAGTTGTAACTACCCTTTCTTTTATCATGGCATTCAAATTACTTTAAATTACTATCATGATAAGACTTTTGAACTACTTGCAATACGTATTCAAGGGTTCATGGCATTTCAAGGATAAACATAAGATACGCTTGACTTAAATATATATATATATAAATGACTCAGGATAGTTGCATCGATATAAATGAACTATTTACAGTGAATACGAAAAACAGGTTGAATCACTTGCCTTGAGAAAGGCTGGTCTGGTCTGACTGGTAGGAGCAACTAGAAGCTTCACTCGACCTTTATGGCAAGTTTTCCCTCATCTCGAGATCCTAAATAAATAATAATAATCCTCATTATTGAAAGGAATATGTCCTAAGTCCAATCATGTATAAGGATTTAGGAATAACTTTTATGTAATCTATTTTGATTTCATTGATATTAATAAAAGACTTATTTTGTTTTTATTACGGGCTTTATCTATTTAAGTGTTTAAATAAGATATACCATAGTTTAGAGTAAAGCTTTTGATGGATTATGATGAGATCATAATAGTGAGACCTAAAAAGATGATAACTCTAAACTTAAATAGTTCCTGGTCATAGGATTACTAACTGGTAATTAATAATCCGCAAAGATCGGTACATACTATGCTTGCTTCATTATGAAGGATGTCTGTTCTCATAGACATTTATGTGGTGACACTATAGCTAGTATGTAGGTGCTTATTATAGAATAAGTTCACTGAACATGACTCGCACAGCTGAACAACTGACGGAGTTCACTCACGTGTCAGCAGTTGTTCACATAGTGATAGTTGTACAAGTATCCTTAGACTTGAGGTCATCATAGTCATCTTGTGTACACTGAACTATGCTTTGGTTTAGTTCTTAGTCTCTAGGGACAATTATTAGGGCTCTTCTGGGTATAGGAATTTGTACACGAAGATAGTGTATGATCAATAAAGGATCTACCCCTTCCATTGACGGAAGCAAATCTTCAAGACTGATCCACTTATGCTAGTTCAGGAATCTCTGGCCAGAGTGAATGAAATTAGAAAGGAGTTTCTAATTTGCATAGAACTACGCATAGTAAATGGTAAGCAAGTGATTGAATTAGATAGGCTTGACACGAGATCCATGCCTTGTATTTAATCGGGACATTGTAGGGTAGAAGGAGTTTATTGTACAGTAACTATTCACTGACAGGTTCTTGGTATTCTAAGCAGTGAATTCATATTATCCGGATAGTCGCGATATGTTGAGAAGCATCACTCACGATGTAGAATAAATGTGATTAATTCATTAATCATATTTAATAAATTAGATAATTTATATAAATAATGATAAAATAGTTTTATTATTATTTATTTCTACTACCGGCTTAATATTGAACCTACAGGGTCACACCATAAAAAGAGAATGATTTAATGGTGGAGGAATTAATTAATAATGGCTAATAATTATTTATTTATGAAATAAATAATTAATTGGCAAATTTAATAATTGATTAAATGAGATTTAATTGATTATAAATTAATTAAGAAAAGTTCTTAATATTATTAATTAAAGGATTTAATTTTTGGAAATTAAATTGAGAGAGAGAATTATTTCTAAAGTGTTTAGAAAAAGGATTAATGATTAAAAGGTGTTTTAATTATTAATGAGAATAATAAATGGGATAATAATAATAATAATATTTATGGGAAAATTTTAGCTGAAAATTTTGCCTATAAATACACTATTATAGACCCTATTTTATTCTAACCCACATCGAACCCGAAAACCCAAAAAGTTTGGAAAACCCAATTCTCTCCACCTCCTTCCTCCTCCTTAAAATCATTTTCTTGGTGGATACCGGTGGAGTGCTTCACACTTGAGGAGCAACTGCTAAGGATCTCTGATCGTTGTCTCCGAATTATTTTTAAAGGTTATATTCGATACCTCGAATTTTTATTCACGATTTATATGCTTTTATTTGGATTTTGTATGTGTAAAAGTTTTTTACCACGCCCCGCTGCATTTAAAAATCCAACAATGGTATCAGAGCATAGGTTGTATGCATATAGATCTGTGGTAAAAATTTCAGAATTTTATGTGCTTGTATGAATTAATTATGATTTTTACAAGTTATATTATGGATTAATTTTTTCTGGTGAGAAATCGTTTCTCAGAATAATTTTGAATGTTGATCTGGGTTCTACAAGTGTTGTAGATCGTCTGGGTATTTTTTTCATAATTTTATGATGTATAGATTTTTTATTATGAATTTTTGAAGTTCTAGCAATAAAATTCGTAATTAAATAAGTAAATATATGTATATATAGTATATATATATTTTTGTATCATCTGTTGTTTGTATATGTGTGCTGCTGTTTGTCTGCTGTGTGAAGAAAGCAAACAAGGTACAAGTTTGTTGATGCACGCTGTTCGAGAGATGCTGTCGGCGGCTGCTGCAGAAAAGAAAAAAAATATAGGGGTGTAACGCATTCCGGGAATGCGTTACACACCCGTGGCGCATTCACTGAATGCGTTACACCCTTTAATGGCTTAAAAGGGGTGTAACGCATCACCGGAATGCGTTACATGGCTTGTAACGCGTTCCTGTAAGGCGTTACAGCCCTCTGTTGATTTTAAAATTGATTTTCTGGGAGTTTCGTAACTCCGTTTTGGGCGTGCAATATACCGTTGGATTCATTTTTCCGAGACGGATCTAATGGAGTGATCAATTTTAGTTTATATAAAAGTTTTGAACTGTTTATATTTCCATGAAGTGTTTTAAAGCTATTTTTGACTGTTTTAATTGCTTTTAAATGCTTCATGTGATACATAGAGATGTATAATGCTTAGACTAATGTGCTAGATGATTTAACATGCCTACCTTGATGTTTATTCATGTTGATATATGTGATATATGCTTAGTTTATCATGCGATGATAGATTTAGGTGAACTTAAATGAACATAAGGCGTTTGTTAGACAACCTAGTATAGTGAAATTGTTTCATAACCTTAAGAATAATATTATGAATACAATCATGAGATTCTTGTGTTTGTGAAACACGTAATTGAATATGAATTTTCGATATGAGAGAAAGGATGATTCTGTCAACAACAGATTTCTATCTGTAAGAAAGGGTTATTAAGTGACGCCTCTTGACAATGCTCCACCCGATCTGGGAATCATCTGATTATTGATTATTGATTTGAAATATTTAATTTAAAAGGAAGAATCTCTTTATAATATGATTATGATTGTAACGTAATATAATCCCTCTAAAATTAAATAATATCAAGTAGTAATTGGCCAAGGATACAACGGGCTTGTGTCGGTCATAGCCTTCCAACATGATAGAAAAGTAGTTCTTATTTTTGAATCATTGTCGGTTCGTGCTACAGCCGAGGGCTTTGATTTCGAAATAAGAAATACTTTTCTATTACATAGAGATGTGTACTTTGAATAGGAATCTAAAGGTCGGTACGTGCTACAGCCGTGGGCCTTTGGGGACTGATTCAACTGTACGGAATGTTGGGTTAGACTTGACTTAGAATATTGAGTTTGTCGTGCTACAGCCGAGACTCAATTATTCAAGAGGCTAAAGTTTGATTAGGGAATAACATGAGATGTAATTGACAAGAGTTGTCTGTCTATTGAACATTACATGGCGGTTCGTGCTACAGCCGAGGTCGTGTAATGGAATGTAGGATCCCTATTCCCACTAGCATTATGAATGCTTAATTTTTCACGTAGGGGGTTGAATAAATTAGGAAAACTAGTGGGAGCCACTTATGAATAAAGACCCGATTCATATAGTGTTTTGAAATGAAATCGAATATTTGCTAAGTGTTGTTATGTGTTTATCATTTACAGATTTACTTTGTACGTTATGTCTTCTGCACTATCACTCAGGAGCATACTAGATGCTCACAAATTGACTGGTCCTAATTATGCTGACTGGCTTCGAAACTTGAGAATTGTTCTCAGGATTGAGAAGCTGGAATACGTGATTGACTCACCTAAGCCTACTGAACCTGCTAGTGATGCACATAATGATGAACATGTTGTGTATCGTAAGTGGATAGATGATGCAAATGTTGCTCAATGCATCATGCTAGCTTCCATGAACATTGAGCTACAGAAGCAACATGAGCATATGGATGCTCACACTATCCTCATGCATCTACAAGAGTTGTATGATGTGGCAGGGTGGACAGCTCGATATGAGATATCGAAGGAGCTGTTCGGTTGTAGGATGTCTGAGGGATCATCTGTGAATGACCATGTACTTAAGATGATCAATTTGAATGAACGTCTTGGACAACTTGGTTTTGCCATGGATGGGGAGCTGAGCCAAGACTTGGTCTTGCAATCGCTTCCGAGTTCGTTTTTGCAGTTTGTTGTGAACTTTCACATGAATAAGTTGGATGTCAGCCTGCCTGAACTCCACAACATGTTGAACACTACGGAATCGAATTTCCCCCCTAAAAAGAGTTATGTTCTTCTAATTGGTGAAGGTTCCAATCCTAAGAAAAGGAAGAGGAACTCTTCCAAGAAGAAGAAAGTAGGTGAAGAAAAGCCGGTTCCACCAAAAGCTGAAGACCCCAAGAGCAAAGTTGTTTGCTTTTACTGTAACAAGGTGGGGCACTGGAAGAGTAACTGCAAGGTTTACCTTGCAGAATTGAAGAAGAAGAAGGGTAGTGAGACTACCGCTTCTAATTCAGGTATGTTCATGATAGAAGTGAATATGTCATTAAATCAAATTTCTACTTGCGCCTGTGGTTCTCAAATCTGCAATTTGTTGCAGGGACCAAGGAGAAGTAGGACTCTTGAGGAAGAGGAGGTGATTCTACTGATGGAAATGGAGCAAGAGTTGCTGCTGAAGATGTAGAATCATTTCATTTACATATGCCTACGGGCAAGACTATTGTTTTAAATAATTGTTATTTTGTTCCCTCGATTGTGAGGAATATTATTCCCATGTTAGACTTGGCTGGATTTTCATTTATTATTGAGAATAATGAATGTTCTATTCTTAGAGATAATATTCTTTATGGACGTGGTACTTTAAATAATGGTCTAAATATATGTGACATAATTTACTTCAGATTGAACAAACTAATAAAAGAAAAGGGATGATGAAAATCTCACTTCGTTGTGGCACTGCAGTCTCCATTTAGTAGACATGGAGAGAGGGCTGCAAATTTGCTAGGAATGGTACACACAGATGTATGTGGACCGATGTCTACACAAGCCATGGGTGGATTTTCATACTTCATTATTTCATAGATGATAGATCTAGATTCGGATATGTGTTTGATAAAATACAAGTCTGAAGCCTTTGAAAAGTTCAAAGAGTATAAGTATGAAGTGGAGAAACAGCCAAATATAGTATTATAATTCTTCGATTAGATCGAGGTGGTGAATACTTGAATGGAGAGTTTCTGGATTATCTCAAAGTAAATGGTATAGTCTCCCAGTGGACTCCTCCAGATTAGTATCTGAAAGGAGATATCGAACTTTGTTAGACATAGTTCGGTCCATGATGAGCTATGCAAATCTTCCAGTATTCCTATGGGGTTATGTATTGGAAACCTCAGCATATTTACTGAATAAGGTGCTTTCCAAATCTGTTCCTCAAACTCCGTATGAGATATGGAAAGAAAGGAAACCGAGTCTTAAACACGTTAAGATTTGGGGATGTCCAGCTTATGTCAAGAAAGTTGACCCAGATAAGCTGGAATATCGATCCGTAAAATGTAGTTTTGTGGAATATCCTAAAGAGACTTTAGGGTATTACTTTTGCACCGATCATCGGGTGTTTGTATCCAGACATACTACCTTCTTGGAAAAGGAGTTTATCCTTGAAGGAAACAGTGGGAGCAAAATTGAACTTGATGAAGTTCAAGAAGCACAAACTACTATAGATCGAGTGGAAACACCTGTTCTGACTGAACAACCTTTTGTGGAACAGCCCATTCATAGATCAGGGAGAGTGTCTCGCCAACCTGAGAGGTATTATGGCCTTGTCATTGAGAATGACAATGAGTTGTCGATCATTGATGATGACGACCCTGTGACCTATAATGAGGCTATGAGTAGTGTTGAATCAGAGAAATGGCATAGTGCCATGAAATCCAGAATTGAATCTATGTATACGGTATACAAAAGATAGATTATAGCAGATGGCCAGGTGGAGACCTATAAGGCCAGGCTTGTGGCAAAAGGATTCAAACAAAGGCAATGGATTGACTTTGATGAAACCTTTTACCTGTAGCCCTGTTAAAATCAATTCGGATTTTGCTTGCGATTGCTGCTTACTACGACTATGAGATATGGCATATAGCCAGATGGTTTTCTTTCCAAGGGAAATGAAAGCCTAGTGTGTAAGCTACTGCGAACCATATTTGGTTTAAAGCAAGCTTCTCGAAGATGGAACATTCGTTTTGATGAGACAATCAAAGAGTTTGATTTTATCAAAAACACAGATGAACCATGCGTCTACAAAAGGGTTAGTGGGAGCGCGGTAACATTTCTTGTATTGTATTGAATTAGAGTTGACATACATAACAACATAGCAGACCCACTCACAAAGCTACTTTATGAAAGTCACTTTGATCGTCATGAAGACAAGATGGGTATTAGATACCAGAGTGATTGGCTTTAGTACAAGTGGGAGATTGAAAGGAATATGTCCTAAGTCCAATCATGTATAAGGATTTAGGAATAACTTTTATGTAATCTGTTTTGATTTCATTGATATTAATAAAAGACTTGTTTTGTTTTTATTATGGGCTTTATCTATTTAAGTGTTTAAATAAGATATATCATAGTTTAGAGTAAAGCTTTTTATGGATTATGATGAGATCATAATAGTGAGACCTAAAAAGATGATAACTCTAACCTTAAATAGTTCCTGGTCATAGGATTACTAACTGGTAATTAATAATCCACAAAGATCGGTACATACTATGCTTGCTTCATTATGAAGGATGTCTGTTCTCATAGACATTTGTGTGGTGACACTATAGCTAGTATGTAGGTGCTTATTATAGAATAAGTTCACTGAACATGACTCGCACAGCTGAACAACTGATGGAGTTCACTCACGTGTCAGTAGTTGTTCACATAGTGATAGTTGTACAAGTATCCTTAGACTTGAGGTCATCATAGTCATCTTGTGTACACTGAACTATGCTTTGGTTTAGTTCTTAGTCTCCAAGGACAATTATTAGGGCTCTTCTGGGTATAGGAATTTGTACACGAAGATAGTGTATGATCAATAAAGGATCTACCCCTTCCAGTGAAGGAAGCGAATGTTCAAGGCTGATCCACTTATGCTAGTTCAGGAATCTCTGGCTAGAGTGAATGAAATTAGAAAGGAGTTTCTAATTTGCATAGAACTACGCATAGTAAATGGTAAGCAAGTGATTGAATTAGATAGGCTTGACACGAGATCCATGCCTTGTATTTAATCGGGACATTGTAGGATAGAAGGAGTTTATTGTACAGTAACTATTCACTGACAGGTTCTTGGTATTCTAAGCAGTGAATTCATATTATCCGGATAGTCGCGATATGTTGAGAAGCATCACTCACGATGTAGAATAAATGTGATTAATTAATTAATCATATTTAATAAATTAGAGAATTTATATAAATAATGATAAAATAGTTTTATTATTATTTATTTCTACTACCGGCTTAATATTGAACCTACAGGGTCACACCATAAAAAGAGAATGATTTAATGGTGGAGGAATTAATTAATAATGGCTAATAATTATTTATTTATGAAATAAATAATTAATTGGCAAATTTAATAATTGATTAAATGAGATTTAATTGATTATAAATTAATTAAGAAAAGTTCTTAATATTATTAATTAAAGGATTTAATTTTTGGAAATTAAATCGAGAGAGAGAATTATTTCTAAAGTGTTTAGAAAAAGGATTAATGATTAAAAGGTGTTTTAATTATTAATGAGAATAATAAATGGGATAATAATAATAATATTTATGGGAAAATTTCAGCTGAAAATTTTGCCTATAAATACACTATTATAGACCCTATTTTATTCTAACCCACATCGAACCCGAAAACCCAAAAAGTTTGGAAAACCCAATTCTCTCCACCTCCTTCCTCCTCCTTAACATCGTTTTCTTGGTGGATACCGGTGGAGTGCTTCACACTTGAGGAGCAACTGCTAAGGATCTCTGATCGTTGTCTCCGAATTATTTTTAAAGGTTATATTCGATACCTCGAATTTTTATTCACGATTTATATGCTTTTATTTGGATTTTGTATGTGTAAAAGTGTTTTACCACGCCCCGCTGCGTTTAAAAATCCAACAATTATAATATATCCTCACCAGCTAAACCTATTTACAACCCAAATTTAAACACGGATGGCACTTAGGCCTATATGCACTTAATTTATATTCACCTTTAAATTATAATTGCACACACATAGCCACATAATCACATATCATATATTAATACCAAATAACACCATATACCCCATAATGCAACACTTGGCTTGGATGATCTCGACTCACAACTTAAGTCACTTGGTTGCTAAACTAGACAAAGTCTTCTAATTTTTGGCTTCCTAACTCGATGTGCCTTTACTAAACTATCCAAGACCTATTGACCCTCACTTGGGTCTTTTGCTCTACTGACCTTATACTATCTTACAACTATGGTGGTCAACCTAAATCTCACTCCTAAGTGTTCTAAAACTATGTGATGAGTGAAAGTGCCCACTGGTGCAAATTTCAGAATGATATCTATGGTTTCTTGAGTGTATTAGACACTCTTAAACTACAAGTTTTCCTTCAAAACTTTTACACAAGACCCTCCTGACCTAAGGGCATCTCCCAAACTTAATGTGGCTCAAGGGCCTGGCTTATGCCTTCTTGGGCCTAAGCTCAAAGTCCATGGTTCCCCTGTTTTTCTGGGCAGAAAACGCCCTGACTTGAATTAACTTGTGACACATGGTTCTAACTCATATCCTATGATCTATGATTGTAAAAACTTCTCTGACACTCCCTCTAACTAAGGCCCAATAGGGCCTAATGAGGGCCTACCCATGACATGGTCAAATCTCCCTATTTCTAAGTTGCAACAAAACTTTCCCCTGCTGGATAGATTTTGTTATTCTACTTGTGCACCTAACAAAATGACATGCAAACCTCCAACCAATACCTAAAACCTTTTATATACTCCCAACACTAACTTCTGGTGGCTTGGGCCTCAAAGTGCACATCAATGACATGGTCAAAACTCACTCTAAACCTCAGGGTACTAAACTGATTTTCTGCAGAAACTATGACTCTCCTTTCTCTAAGATTTTTACTTGACAAACTCAACTACCAACAACCCAATACCCAAACCAAGACTTAGACATGGTGATCTACTGAACTAACTCCCTTATACTCAAAATAATCTTGGTGGAGATCATCCTTACCTAAGGTGCAATCATGGCAAAACAAAAGAAACCACATTTCACAACTCACAAATCATCAAGTTTTTGAAACAACAAATTATGCATTTTTATAAAAGATATACACGAATTATTACCATGCGTCAAGAAGCATTAATCAATATTAACTGCTTATTCCTACTGAAATTAAAGCTTACTAATAAAATCCTTCCTAATGATCAAAATCTTCCAACATTTCAAGAGAAATTCACATGCATGCATAACTTCGAGTTTTGCAAACCAAAATAACATATTTTCTAAATATATGCTACCATAAAATTGACAATCAAGCCTAGAATAAGCTATACCTAGATGATCACTTAGCATGTAAAGAGTTTTATCAAATTTTCACTACAAGTTTCATGCCATTATCACATAAACATACAAAAATTGAACCAAGCAACAAGAATGATCTCTAGGACCATTCATTCGGCTCCCTTAAGGTCATGGCCGAATGAAATGGAAGGGAATGGCCATTTAACATCAAGAGTTTCTTTCTCAAGACTTGGAACTTCACCATTCCTTGTAGTCCTCTCAAAAATAACCTTAAATCCACAAAAATCAAGGTTGTACTTTGAGTTTCAACTAAAACCTTAACATGCAACTTTAAAACTTAAACTTTTTACTCAAAACTCCTTGGAATATATGTGATCATGGTATGGGAAGTAACATTTACTTGTGTAGAAGCTGGAAACTTGGTGGAGGAATGAAGAAAATGGGGAGGGGGTTGGTTTCGGCTGAAAAACCGAGAGAAGGAGGGGGAGGGCCGAGAGTGAGGGAGTGAGGAGGGTGGGAGGAGAAAGTGTGATGGTGAGTGGAGTGGATCATCATATCAATTGCTTGCTTTATGGTTTTTGATTTGGAAAATGTGAGTGGGAATGAGAATTGACAAGACTATCCCTCCACTTATACTTGGTTCATTTTGTATGCAAGGGTAAAGAAGGAATTTGGCTAGAAAAATAAGAGTTAGTGGGGTTGGAATTGTCTCTTTAGCCCTTTGAATTGAATAGAGAAGGATTTGCATGCAAGGACAACCATGTAATTTGCTAATTATGACAACTAACATTTATAAAGATTTATTTTTATAAAATAAAATACAAGTTTAAAAATTATAAAATTTATACCATAAAATAACTTGGATTTTTAGAAATTTTATAAAACCACTTTTGAACTTTGTGAACAAAATAACTTTTAAAAAGATATTTATTCAAGTTTTAAAATATTCCTTATAAATCAAAAATAAAAGAAATAAATAAAATTTTACTTTAAAAAAAATCATATACCACATAATGAAAATTTAAGACGCAGAAATTCTCATTCACACACACATACAATAGTTGAATATATTGGCATTCGGCTTTAAAATTACACCAAATTTACAATTAATATTACACGAAAATGCCGGTTGTAACAAATTTCATGTCGGAATTCTTTAAAATTTAAAATAAACACAAGTTCGAACAAATGATTTACCAAGATTACCTCAAGGAATGAGGTGAAAATTTCTCGTCGGTTACTGCACTGAGTCAAGCTGGTGTCAAAAGCCCTGTATCGTCTAACTCAATAGGGATAAAATAATAAAAGAAGGAAAACCTCAGAAATGTAGAATGAAAGAATAATGAAATAAAGAATATTTTGTGTTGTGCACAAAAGCGGTTATGGAAAAAGAGAATAGAGGAATGAAATTACGCACCGATTATCAGAAATTTTAAATCTGAAGATTAAATGAACACAATGTACCAGAAGTATTGGGATAGTGTGATTTTATTTATTGATAACATCCTCGCTAATTCAAAGACTAAGGAAGACCAAGTTGAACGCCTGAAGATATGCTTGCGAAGAGTTGGAAAATAGCAGCTGCATTCTCAGCCTCAAAGATATGAATTCTGGTTATAATTGTGTATGAGCTCCAGTGTGTGGGTAAATACCAAACAGGAAAGGTCCATTTAGGAAAACATGTTTCAAATAGCAAGAAAAGAGTGAATACCATTAAGATTGTTGGGAAATGGTTAAAAGAAAAAAAATATTGGAAATTGAAGAATAGGTTTTGATCCGTCTTCTGGGTTATGCTGATACTTACTTTGTTGTTGCATATCAAACGTGGTATTAATGCAGATGATTGATGTTGACTTCAGCAGGAAACATTGTGAGCATCAAAGTTCATATTGATATCTAATTTGATAGGACAACAAAATGAGTGTTAGTACCAAGAGACCGGATTTAGAATAAAGTTCTAATTCATCCCGTTCCCAATTAATGTACTTTCTTTCAGATAGTAAGGGATTCTCGCTTGATGTAGCTACTTGATAGTGATTGAAAAGAAATAGAAGTATGCTACCAAATGGTGAGTAGATGCAATTGCCGAGATTTTTCTATTTAGCTTTTGAATAGATGTAGAACATTTCAAAGCATCAGACGTCATGAAGTCAGGACATCGGGTGCAGACGAATAGGAAATGCAAGAGACCGATTAAAGATTCTTGAATACGATTGGAAACGATTATAGGTCAATTTAACCGAACAGAAGGAGACATGATAAGTAGAGAAGAACAGTCAATGAAAATAGAAATTTCATGAACAAGAAACTATTAGAATCGGAAATAAAAGAAGGTTAGTGTAAATTAAGTTGGTCCTTTGAAATAGTGAGATAGATAGAACGATTGTGAATAGGTTGGTCTTGTTGTCACAGGTGTAACGAGTCCATAAGGCATTTATATGTGTATGACTATGAAGAGTAATTTAGCTCCGAATATGTGAAATAAAAGATTGAGTTAGGGGTTGCATGAGCATAAACGTAAGTGAATGTGACCTAAACGGTGAATCTCTCATCCGAATGGTTCCGCAAGGCATACGTAAGTGAAGCATGGAGGGTGATTAGCACTAACATTATTTCCTCTAATACGATAACATATGTTTATCTTGATTCGTGAATACGTCTGAGCTTCTTCTGTTGATAAATTATATGAGGCAAAAATGAAAGAAAATTTATTGTATTCCTTCTGAATTATTTCTCTTCTCGAATCCTTGATTTCTGATTGAGACAACAGTGTTGTGATATGACGTTTTGTCGAAATGACGAAAAGTCGGGTGGGACGCCACCTAATCATGTGCTGTATGCCATATAGTATGAAAGACTGGCCATCTTGAGTACGAATATGGTTGTCTCATTCTTCACTCATTTTTCTTCCTTCAATTTTCTGTTTTACAAATTCTTTCAATTGGTTGTTGCATTGTTATTCCTTATTCCGTTTTTCAATCAAAATCATGTTCACAAACTCTCCTTTTGCGCAAAGTCTGATCTCTAACGATTTCATAAGAAATGAAATAGTGTGATACGTGGAACCATACAACGAACATAGATACGACTGCAAATCGATAAATGGTAGACATCTGCGAGTGAGGAAAAAAATGGATGCACCGACAAATGTGGACATGGCGAAGATATCAAGTCAGACAGTTGTTCGAGTTACGAGGATCTTATCGGTATGGTAGATTGCGTTAACGTAATGCACTTCAAACCAGAGGATTTCGACGCGAAATGAATGGTTAGCGAATCGTACATTAATTACGAAATAAGGAAGTAAAGTTGTGTGCTTCAACGGAGCAAACAAGTATTAGGACGACGATCAAAGATCTTGGAAATTTTGAACAATGACTCAGACATGCAATTACGACGTGAAACATCCTTTTGTCGATGAAAGATACTTGTCGTGAAGATTCAAGATAGGAAAAATCTTAAATGTAATCAACCTTCGAACGTGTTCTTCAAGAAATTGTGAAGTTCTCTAACTTACGTAAATAAGTGATTGTGAATTCAATGCTCATACCCGGGTCAGTGACGGAAGTTCGATGCAAAGCCATAAGTGGAGATGAAGGAATGGTGATTCGACTGTGGAATCTTTTAAGAAATAATGATACAACGATTAAGTTTCCACCAGATTGCGACAATAGTAATGAAGACCATGCGCAATTATTAAAAGATAAACTAATTAATAATGGTCAGAAATAAATTAAAAGAATCATGAAATCAAACCTTAAGTTCATTAATAACAATTCCTAATATTCTGAATGGACTGAGAAGAGTATGGTTATATTAATTATTGTTGTTGTAAGACCCAAATTCCCAATTAAAAAAATATATGTTATGCCAATTAATAATACATATGCTGATCCAAAACGATATAATCTGAATTATGTTGAATGGATGGATGTGGTTAATTGATGGTGTCGGCGTGAGTCTGACTGGTAGTCAATGGTGAAGGGGAAGTGCTGCCCAAATTTTCAGAAATTACCCTATAGTTAAGGACAAAGAAGTGTATTGTCGTTCTCGTCAGCTACTCCAAATAATTGCAATCTCGGTTCTTGAGAAAGTTGTTATGACCAAACCGACTTTATATAATTGGTCTTTGATTCCAGTTAGCTAGTCAGCATTTGGTTTAAGTGACCAGTTAAAGGAGTTAATTGACCAACATTACCAGCTAATGGTTAGTTAAATGGAGATCGATTCCAATTAGATTGAGTCAAGCTCTAACATGATTTCCAGATCCGAAATTAAAGTGATTGGAAATTTGGAAAAAGTAATGGCGTTAACATAAATTGAAGGCTTAGTTTAATTAGTGTGATGTTACTGTAATCAGGTGCAAGGTTTGATCCAGAAGAATATACTCTTTTCGATGAATAAGAGGAACGGGAAGTTATTGGTACATGCTAGTAAGAAGAATATTTTAAGACCTGAAGGTTCAAGATAAAGCAAAGGGATTATATCATCTGTAATAGTGTTCCAGGAAGAACTTAGATGTATACCCATATCGAATGACGAATTAATGGAAGATTTGAATTTACATTTTTTTTTGAACGACGATTAAATGGAAGTTGCGGTAGAATAACGAAAAGCTCGCAAATTCAAGCTCCCAATGAAAGACGAAAATTGATGAAGTCCGCATGTTAACTCAGGAAAAAAGAGATAATGGTCAATGAAGAGAAGTCAAACTCTCGATATGTGATACGTCAAGCAAGGCTAAGGAAATAGCTACCGAGGAAATTCGATAATTCTGTTAGTAAGAATTTAAATATTATAAATAAAAGCTTTCATTCCAGTATAAACTCCAGAAATGACTTATCCAATAATAAACAGATTAATATTATTAAGAAAAAGAAATTAGTTATGTGTAAAAGAGATAATGAATAATGAAAATAAAGAAATAATGAAGAAAAGAAGTGGAATAAAAAAGGATGATAAAGAAATTTTATAAAATAATCCAGGAATATGTAAGTTGGAAACGTCGGTTGAACTCGAACTGTTAGAAGAATGAGCTGAAACGTCGATAGTTGGAGATAGGAATTCGTTCCACGAATGCGTGTAAACAGGGATGATTAAACAAAGGTATTGGTGGCAAACTACTAGAGAAAAATGTTGCAATGAATTTCATGTCGGAATTCTTTAAAATTTAAAATAAAGTCCCACAAGTTCGAACAAATGATTTACCAAGATTACCTCAAGGAATAAGGTGAAAATTTCTCGTCGGTTACTGCACTGAGTCAAGCTGGTGTCAAAAGCCCTGTATCGTCTAACTCAATAGGGATAAAATAATAAAAGAAGGAAAACCTCAGAAATGTGGAATGAAAGAATAATGAAATAAAGAATATTTTGTGCTGTGCACAAAAGCGGTTATGGAAAAAGAGAATGGAGGTATAAAATTACGCACCGATTATCAGAAATTTTAAATCTGAAGATTAAATGAACACAATGTACCAGGAGTATTGGGATAGTGTGATTGTATTTATTGATAACATCTTCGCTAATTCAAAGACTAAGGAAGACCAAGTTGAACGCCTGAAGATATGCTTGTGAAGAGTTGGAAAATACAGCTGCATTCTCAGCCTCAAAGATATGAATTCTGGTTATAATTGAGTATGAGCTCCAGTGTGTGGGTAAATACCAAACAGGAAAGGTCCATTTAGGAACAAATGTTTCAAATAGAAAGAAAAGAGTGAATACCATTAAGATTGTTGGGAAATGGTTAAAAGAAAAAAAAATTGGAAATTAAAGAATAGGTTTTGATTCGTCTTCTGGGTTATGCTGATACTTACTTTGTTGTTGCATATCAAAGGTGGTATTAATGTAGATGATTGATGTTGACTTCATTAGGAAATGTTGTGAGCATCAAAGTTCGTATTGATATTTAATTTGATAGGACAACAAAATGAGTGTTAGTACCAAGAGACCGGATTTTGAATAAAGTTCTAATTCATCCCGTTCCCAATTAATGTACTTTCTTTCAGATAGTAAGGGATTCTCTCTTGATGAAGCTACTTGATAGTGATTGAAAAGAAATAGAAGTATGCTACCAAATGGTGAGTAGATGCAATTGCCGAGATTTTTCTTTTTATCTTTTGAATAGATGTAGAACATTTCGAAGCATCAGACGTCATGAACTCAGGACATCGGGTGCAGATGAATAGGAAATGCAAGAGACCGATTAAAGATTCTTGAATATGATTGGAAACGATTATAGGTCAATTTAACTGAACAGAAGGAGATATGATAAGTAGAGAAGAACAGTCAATGAAAATAGAAATTTCATGAACAGGAAACTATTAGAATCGGAAAGAAAGGAAGGTTAGTGTAAATTAAGGTGGTCCTTTAAAATGGTTAGATAGATAGAACGATTGTGAATGAGTTGGTCTTGTTGTCACAGGTGTAACGAGTCCATAAGGCATTTATATGTGTATGACTATGAAGAGTAATTTAGCTCCAAATATGTGAAATAAAAGATTGAGTTAGGGGTTGCATGAGCAACTGATAAATCTGATGACGGTAGGAGACCGTTGAAACGTGATTAAAGTAGTGAGTCCTGAGAAGTTTTAAGTAGATACTCGAAATGTAGCAGTGTCTGTTCTTTAGCATGATTCTGAGGACAGAATCCTTTTAAGGGGGGAAGAATGTAACGCTTGGGAAATATTATGTAATTATTTTTATCAATAAATAATTATTATGTGAGTTTTGTGTGAATTTTGATAAATTACTTGATGATGGATAATAATATTTGAATGTTTATTTATGATAAAATTTAGATATTTTAATTTTTACTTATCTAGAATTAAATCTAGATAATTTCGGTGTTTTTCTGGTAATTTTTGGAATATTATATGATTTTACAAGGATATATAGAATTAATGATGATTATTTTTACATAATTATAAAATTACTTTTTAGAATCAGAAATCGTCCAACTTCAATCATTTTTGCGTTTTTACAACACGAAACTCTTCCGAAAACTCCTTCCTAACCTAATCTGATAATTCTGAACATTTTTCATGTTTTGACTTTCTCGATCCGGGGTACGATTTGCCCTGTACGAGTCCCGGTGTGAAATTTTCGATACGCAAATCATATTATATATCGATAAGAATCTATATTCTCAAAAGGCGAGACATTATCACATTAATTTCATATAAAGTATTTTATAGGAAGGGTTGTTTTGATAATTATCCAATATTGATATTAAAATTGTATCGTCTTTTCAGTTACTTAGCGGCTAAGTAACCTATTTTCGGAACCGATCTGTAAATGTAATTATCGAATTATTCAATAAATAAAATATGTGATGGTTCTGTCAGTTATGCAAAGGTTAATTTTATAATTAATTATTGAGTTGTATGAATTTAATTCATTTTAAAGTGATTTTATTGAACATTTATTCTCGTAAATGTTAAAATTGGTTTAAAATTATTTTATGCTTTCATAATGTCAATGTTTATTTTTAATAGTTTATAAAATTCATAAATTAATATTTTATCAATTATTTATCTTTAAATGATTTTTCTGATTCCATTTAATTAAAAAATCAATATTTAATTCCAGAATGTTTCAAAAATTATGAAAATTTTATTTTATTAAGTTTGGAATATTTCAAGAATTTTAAAATTATTTCGGCAATTTTCTGGCTTTTATCCGCTGTACATTTGTTCATTAAATTATAAAATGCGGGTACGTTATGCGATTCAAAAATGATTTAAAATTTTGAAAATTTTATATAATTAATTTTTAATTACTTTAAGAATTTTAAAATTACTCTGGGTATTTTTTTTGGGTTATTTCCACTCGTTAGTTGCTCGTTAAATTATAGATTACGGTGTCAAATTCAGGGCAATAAAGGAAAAGAACGAGAAACAAAAGAGAAATAAATCAGATAAGTACACATGTTTTTATCCTTTTCTTCTCATCAACACCGCCTCAATCTCTCTGGAAAATCTCTCGGCTCTCTCTCCTCTCCTCCCTCGACAATTCTCTTCTCTCTCTTAATCCTCTCTTATCCCATCTCTGTTCATCGATTTCTTTTTACTCTTCCATTTTGGGTAAGATTCCCCTGTTCTTCCGCCATATTTTGGGTCGTCGCCGCCTGCTTTACTTTCCCGGCGGGTATGGTGGCGTGTGTGCCGCATTTCATACGTATATATATATATCTGCTTCGTGTGTGTGTTTATTTATGTGCGTGTGTGTGTTATAGGTGTGTGTGTATCGTGTGTGTGTGTGTGCGTGCGATTGTGTGTGTGTGTGCATTGTGTGTGTGAGTTGTGTGTGTGTTCTGTGTGTGTGAACACCGTTGTGTTCTGTTGCCCTGTTCGTCGGTTCTGTGTTAGTTTATTTTCCGGCTTGTTTCGCCGATGCTCTGTGGTTTCTGATTGTGATATTGGGGGCGCGTGCGTGTTACGCGCGTGTGGCTGTTTAATCGGACTTTTATTAATATTTTATTTATTTACTGCAGGGATTATTTGACTCATTTCATGATAATAAAATAATGATTTTCCGCAGAAAAATAATACAACGAATCGGTGAAATTCGTGTTGGACGTCCGTTATAAACGGGAACCCGCGAATTTTATCGCCGTCGACGATGAGCCTCAACGAGTCGACGGTGGACCGTGATGAATAAATTCTGAGTCCTAAATTATAAATAAATAAAAATTAAAATTAGTTTGTGAAATAAATTTCGAAACAAAATGAAAAATAAAATACGAATAACAATTCATAATAATTGAATTCATATCGGTGGTTGGGATTGTTTATTGGATTGTGGATTGTGTTGTGGTTGTGATTTGATGTCGAAATGATTCGACGGGAAGGCCGATAAATAGAGGAAATGCTGCCCGATTTTTGAGAAAATTAATTCCGAAAATACGAAAATGTGACCTGTAATTATCAGAAATGTCGAACGGGGATATAATTGAACTTTATGAAACCGATTTGCGTGACGTGGCGAGATATTTTGTGAATAATCGATTACCCTATTTTTCAAAATGACAAATATACATATTTTCCGAAATTAAATACCGAACCGATTTTCGAAGATGTGAACCATAATTGCTATGTGTATTTCGATAATACATATAAATATGAATTCGGTTATAAAATCGTATAGGTAGAATATGATAGCGATTTGATGTTAAGCTTAAGCGATTATCTGAATTAGGGTATTTCAACCCTGTAGATTTTAGACGGAAGACCGAGATTTGACATCGGACTAGGAACGATCTAGTGATTAGACGTCAAGATCAACGAAGTTCTAACTGAAGAGTATGAATGTTGGGATCGTATCTAGAACAGGATAGTAGTTTGACGATAAAGCCGAACGATAAAAATTGAACCAAAGTCAATAACGGTTAAAGCTTATTGAGGCAAGTATTCGTGATTTTCTTTTAAATACTACAAGTATTCTGGATTTTCTTTTAAATACTGCAAGTATTCCTGATTTTCTGCAATTATTTCTTCGATCCTATTCTAAGTTCAGAATAGTTAACTGTTTTATATTTCGCTGCAACTACTCATATTATGCATGTTCATTTATTCTTGTTCCTATAATTCGATTGCTCTCTTGAGCCAATACCCATTCTTTCGGGTTATTTGCGAACCCTGAATTGGGATGTTTTGAATTCAAAATGATATGACATCAAAACACTCTACGGGCTGGATAGTGATATTTTGGGGATTGAGTTTTACTTAATCCTGAGGACCGGGATGACTGGTGCCTCGAGATGGGCTGTAGTGCCTGGGGACCCGACTAGATATATATATTGAGATATAGATCTGCACTATATTCTGACTGATCAGTAGAATATAGATGCGAACTAGTGTCCAGTCTAATTTGTTGTTGATCACCATTAACGGCATTCTCTCTAGAATGGTTTTATGATTCCAAAACTGGACAAAACCCTGGTTCAGGAGAGGAATCTGGGAATCGCTTGTCACTTTTAGATTTATAATCGAAGGCCGGTGACAGCCAACGTTTACTCGCTCAAAACACCCAAATAAATAGAATTGTTTAAAATTGTTTTAAGATTTTGTCCGGAAGTTTTCTTTGATATTAATGTTTGAAACTCAAATTATATACTTGCTGGGCATTTTTGGCTCACTCTTGCTTTGTCAATTCTTATTTCTGCCAGAAACAGATAAGGATAAAAGTGAATAGCTTTGATAGATAGCAGGAATTAGAGAAATTTCCGCTACGAGAGGTTGAAGGTGTTAGAAGAATGTGACAAGAGCATTAGTTCAAAGGTATTTACACTTGTATTCTAGTTGTAGGGAGTTGTAAAAGGTTAGATTCTTGTTTCATACCATAACCTATAAACGATCCGGATTCAAGGGGTTATTTATTTATTTCTTTATTTTATGTAATGATTGTTTAGTGACCCCAAATCTTGACCCCGGATTTCGGTTGTTACAGGCCTAGCTTGGGCCTCCTTGGTCCTAAGCTTAAAGTCCATGGTTCCCCTGTTTTACTGGGCAGAAAAATGCCCTGACTTGAACTAACTTGTGACACATGATTCTGACTCAAATCCTATGTATTATGGCTGGAAAAACTCCTCTGACACTCCCTCTAACTAAGGCTCAACATGGCCTAATGAGGGCCTACCCTTGACATGGTCAAAACTTCATATTTCTAAGTCGCAACAAAACTGTCCCCCGTTGTACAGATTTTGTGATCTCACTCGTGCACCTAACCAAACGACTTACAAACCTCCAAAAAACACCTAAAACCTATCATATACTCCTATTTTGAGCTTCTGGTAGTTTGGGCCTCAAAGTGCACAATAATGACATGGTCAAAACTCACTCTAAACCTCAGGGTACCAAACTGATTTTCTGCAGAAACTAATACTCTCCTTTCTCCAAGGTTCTTACTTAACAAACCCAACCAACAACAACCAAAGTACCCAAACCAAAACTTAACTAAGGTGATCTACTAAACTAACTCCCTTGCAGTCAAAATAGGCTTAGTGGAAATCATCCTTACCTAAGGTGCAACATAGCAAAACAAAAGTAATCACATTACACAAATTACAAGTCATCAAGTTTTCAAGGACAACAACTTTTACCTTCTTGATAAGTATAAACGAGATAACAACATATATTAAGGAGCACAATTCTTCATTAATATCTTAACTTAACTAAAATTAATGTTTACTAACAAAATATCAATCCGAATGATCAAGAACTTCTAAAAATTCAAGAGTGATCTACATGCATGCATGACTTCGAGTCTTACTAACCAAAACAACATGATTTCCAAATAAATTTTCATTATAATTCAACATGCAAGCCTATCATGGATTATATCTAAATGACCACCTAGCATGCAAAGGTTTTTACCAAGATTTTACTAAGATTTTTATGTTATCATCACAAAAACACACAAAATGAAACAAGGCAACCAAAACACCATCCATTCGGCTCCTATCAAGTCATGGCCGAATGGATTAGGGTGAAAACAACATTTGCATAAGTGTAACACACTCATGTCTATCCATTCTCAACCCTATGATACTATAACTCATGGTGAAAGCCTTGAATTCACAAGAATCAAGGATATTCACTTTGAGTTTAACAAAAACACCACCATGCAAGGTCAGATGTTAGGACCGGTATTTTCGTGTAATATTATTTGTGGATTTGGTACAATATTAAAGCCGAATGAAAATATATTCAATGATTGTACGTTTGTGTGAGTGAAAATTTCTGCATTATAAATTTGTTGTATGTAGTATATGATTTTTCAAATTAAAAGTTTATTTATTTCCTTTATTTTTGATTTATAAGGAATATTCTAAGCCTTGGAAAGATTTTCTTTTAAAAGTTATTTTGTTCATAAATTTTGAGAGTGATTTTATAAAATTTCTAAAAATCTAAGTTATTTTATGGTATAAATTTTATAATTTTTGAACTTTTATTTTATTTTATAAAAATAAATCTTTGAAAATTAGTTGCTTAGTAATTATCAAATTACATGGTTACCCTTGCATGCAAATACTCTTCTATTCAACTAAGGGGCAAGGAAGGCATTTCCAACCCCACTCACTTTCATATATATTGATGAGATCATATATATTGATGCGATTAAGGACATTCAATTGTTCAGGCTAAGAAGTTACTTAGCAGAGGTTATGAGTCGTTCCTAGCTTATGTAGTGGATTCAGAAAAAGGCAGTCCAGCATAGAAGATATCCCCATAGTTAACGAGTTCCCAGATGTGTTTACAGATGAACTACCAGGCTTACCACCAGATCGACAAATCAAATTCGAGATCAACCTTGCTCCGGGCACAGAATCAGTTTTAAAGGCCCCATATAGGATGGCACCAGCAGAAATGAAAGAGTTGGCGAGCCAGCTACAATAATTGTTGGATAAAGGAGTTATTCGGCCAAGTACGTCACCATGGGGAGCACCTGTTCTGTTTGTAAAGAAGAAAGATGGAAGTATACGGCTATGTATAGATTATCGGGAGTTGAATAAGGTAATGATCAAGAACCGCTACCCGCTATCAAGAATAGATGACCTATTTGATCAGCTGAAGGGAGCAAAGTGCTTTTCAAAGATTGACTTGAGATCAGGATACCATCAACTAAAGATCAAGGAAGAAGATATTCCCAAGACAACATTCAGGACCAGATACGGATATTATGAATTCTTAGTAATGTCATTTGGATTGACTAATTCCCCGGCCGTATTTATGGATCTGATGAATCGGGTATTTAAAAAGTATTTGGACAAGTTCGTAGTGGTATTCATTGATGACATCCTTATTTATTCTAAGTCGGAAGAAGAACATAAGCAGCACCTATGGATAACATTGGAGATACTCCGACAAGAAAAGTTGTATGCCAAGTTTTCTAAATGTGAGTTTTGGTTAAAGGAAGTTCAATTTTTGGGACACGTTATTGGAAATGAAGGAGTTAAAGTAGATCCGGCAAAGATTGAGGCGATTATGAGTTGGAAGAGGCCAAAGACACCGACAGAAGTGCGAAGTTTTCTAGGATTGGCAGGGTATTATAGAAGGTTTGTCAAGGATTTTTCCAAAATCGCCACGCCATTGACTAAGTTAACCAGGAAGAATCAGAAGTTCGAATGGAGTGCAGAATTTGAGGATAGCTTTCAAGAGTTGAAACAGAGGTTGGTAACAGCTCCGGTGTTAGTACTACCAGATGACCAAGGAAACTTTGTGATTTTCTGCGACGCTTCACATAAAGGATTGGGCTGTGTGCTAATGCAACACAATAAGGTGATCGCGTATGCGTCAAGACAGTTAAAACCGCATGAATTAAAGTACCCGACGCATGATTTGGAACTAGCCGCCATAGTGTTCGCACTTAAGATTTGGAGACATTACCTCTACGGAGAAAAGTGTGAAATCTACACAGATCACAAGAGTTTAAAGTACATTTTCACTCAGAAGGAGCTCAATATGAGGCAAAGGAGATGGTTGGAATTGATCAAGGACTACGATTACTCGATAAATTATCATCCTGGAAAGGCGAATGTTGTAGCGGATGCTTTAAGTAGGAAGGAGAGATTGAATATGATTGCAACACCAAAGGAATTGTCTGAAGAGATTAAGAAATTTGGATTAGAACTTTGTGATTATGGAATAGTTGAAGAAGTTTGTCGTGCAATGACTTTTCAGCCAACACTAGTGGAAAGGATAAGGAAATGTCAGGAAAAAGTAATGGAGAGAGAGAAGAATCAGCTGACTGGAGAAGAGATTGGCACTCAAAGGGATGAGCAAGGTATACTAAGGTTTTCCTTAAGAATTTGGATTCCTCATGTACCTGAATTGAAGAATGAGATCCTACAAGAAGCCCACAATTCAAGATTTTCAATCCACCCGGGAAGCACCAAGATGTATCGGGACTTAAAGCAGAACTTTTGGTGGCCAAATATGAAGCGAGACATGGCAGAATGGATTGCAAAGTGTTATACTTGTCAGAAAGTGAAGGCAGAACATCAACGACCAAGCGGATTAATTCAGCCCCTAAGGATTCCAGAATGGAAATGGGAAAATATTGCTATGGACTTTATAGTGGGACTACCGCGAATGAAATCCGGACATGACGTTATATGGGTTATAGTTGACCGCCTTACGAAGTCGGTACATTTCCTTCCAATTAATGAGAAGTCGTCATTGGACAAATTGGTTCATCTGTACGTGCGTGAAATCATACTAAGACATGGAGTACCTGTATCGATAGTTTCAGACAAAGATCCCTGATTTAACTCGAGATTCTAGAAGCAGTTTCAAAAAAGTCTTGGCACGAAGTTGAACATGAGTACGGCATACCACCCGCAGACTGATGGTCAGAGCGAAAGGACAATTCAAACAATCGAAGACATGTTGCGCAGTTGTGCAATCGATTTTGCAGGAAGTTGGGACGACCACTTGCCAATGATTAAATTCTCTTAGAACAACAGCTATCACTCCAGTATTGGCATGCCACCATACGAAGCTTTGTATGGACGAAAATGTAGATCACCGACAAGTTGGGATGAAGTAGGAGAAGGAAGGATTCTAGGTTCGGAATTGGTATAACAGCTGCATGACACAGTCAAGTTAATTCAGAGAAGGTTGCTTGCTACTCAAGATAGACATAGGAAGTATGCGGATCCAGTGCGTAAGGATGTTCGATTCCATGTAGGCGAAGCCATTTTGTTGAAGGTGTCACCAAGAAAAGGGTTATCTAGATTTGGCAAGAAGGGGAAGTTAGCACCTAGATATATAGGTCCTTTTGAGATTTTGAGTCAAGTGGGGAAGGTAGCCTATGAGTTAGCCTTACCTCCTCAGTATCAACATGTGCATAATGTGTTCCATGTGTCGTTGCTTAAAAAGTACAATCCTGACGTCAGCCATGTGATAGAATATGAACCTGTAGAAATTCAGGCAGACCTGTCATTTATGGAGCAACCTGTCAAATTACTCGACTGACAAGTAAAGAATCTTAGGAATAAGTCAGTAAAGTTAGTGAAAGTACTTTGGAGGAACCCCAAGGTCGAAGAATCAACTTGGGAGTTAGAGTCTGATATGCGTTCCCGGTATCCTCATCTGTTATCTTAGATTCTGGGGACAGAATCCCTTAAGGGGAAGAGGATGTTATGACCGGTATTTTCGTGTAATATTATTTATGGATTTGGTATAATATTAAAGCTGAATGAAAATATATTCAATGATTGTACGTTTGTGTGAGTGAAAATTTCTGTATTATAAATTTGTTGTATGTAGTATATGATTTTTTAAAGTAAAAGTTTATTTATTTCCTTTATTTTTGATTTATAAGGAATATTCTAAGCCTTGGAAAGATTTTCTTTTAAAAGTTATTTTGTTCACAAATTTTGAGAGTGATTTTATAAAATTTCTAAAAATCTAAGTTATTTTATGGTATAAATTTTGTAAATTTTAAACTTTTATTTTATTTTATAAAAATAAATCTTTGAAAATTAGTTGCTTAGTAATTATCAAATTACATGGTTACCCTTGCATGCAAATACTCTTCTATTCAATTAAGGGGCAAGGAAGGCATTTCCAACCCCACTCACTTTCATTCTACTAGCCAAATTACCACCTTGTCCGTGCATGCAAATCTACCTAACTATGTTGGAAGGCTACTCTTATAAATTCTCATATCCACTCACTTGTGGTCAAATCAAAAGCATAAAAACCAAACAAATATGATTATCACTCCACTTTCACTCCACCATTTCCACACCCCCTCCTTTCTCCCCCTCTCCTCTCGGCTCCTTCCTCTCGGCTTTTTGGTCGAAGCCCTACCCCCTCCCTTTTATTCATTCTTCATTTAATCTTCCATCCCCCATTCAAGTAAATGTTACTTCCTATATCTTGATCATATATAATACAAAGAAGTTTGAGTAAAAAGTTTAAGTTTTGATCTTGCATGGCATAGTTTTAGTTGGAACTCAAAGTACAATCTTAATTCTTATGGATTTAAGGTTGTATTTGAGAGAACTACAAGGAATGGTGAAATTCCAAGTCATGAGAATGAGGCTCTTGATTTTAAATTGTTATTTCCCTTCCACTTCATTCGGCCATGACCTTGAGGGAGCCGAATGAATGGTTCTTGAGGTTGTTTTGTTGCCTTGTTTCGTTTTTATGTGTTTTTGGTGGTGATAACATGAATTTTGTATCAAAAACTTGATAAAACCCTTTGCATGCTAAGTGATAATTTAGTTATAACTTATGCTAGGCTTGCATGTTGATTTCATGGTAAAAATTTATTTGGAAAATATGTTGTTTTGATTAGTAAGACTCGAAGTCATGCATGCATGCAAATTTCTCTTGAATTCTTGAAAGTTCTTGATCATTCAGATTGATATCTTGATAGTAAACCTTAATTGTAGTTAAGTTAAGATATTAACTAAGAATTGTGCTTCTTAAAATGTGATGTTATTTCGTTTATATTTATCATAAAGGTTAAAGTTGTTGTCCTTGAAAACTTGATGACTTGTAATTTGTATAATATGATTTCCTTTGTTTTGCTATGTTGCACCTTAGGTAAGGATGATCTTCACTAAGTCAATTTTGAGTGTAAGGGGGTTAGTTCAGTAGATCACCATAGTTAAGTTATGGTTTGGGTATTTTGGTTGTTGGTGGTTGGGTTGTTAAGTGAGAACCTTGGAGAAAGGAGAGTCTTAGTTTCTGCAGAAAATCAGTTTGGTATCCTGAGGTTTAGAGTGAGTTTTGACCATGTCATTGTTGTGAACTTTGAGGCCCAAGGCACCAGAAGCTATAATTAGGAGTATATAAAAGGTTTTAGGTGTTTGTTGGAGGTTTACAAGTCGTTTGGTTAGGTGCACAAGTGGAATCACAAAATCTGTCCAGCAGGGGACAGTTTTGTTGCAACTTAGAAATAGGAAGTTTTGGCCATGTCATGGGTAGGCCCTCATTAGGCCCTATTGGGCCTTAGTTAGAGGGAGTGTCAGAGGAGTTTTAACAATCATAGTTCATAGGATTTGAGTTAGAACCATGTGTCGCAAGTTAGTTCAAGTCAGGGCATTTTCTGCCCAGAAAAACAGGGGAACCATGGACTTTAAGCTTAGGCTCAAGGAGGCCCAAGCTAGGTCCTTGAGCCACATCAAGTTTGGGATATGCCTTATGGTCAGAAGAGTCTAGTGTAGAAGTTTTAGAGGTAAACTTTTAGTTTAAGAGTGTCTAATGCACTCAAGAAACCATAGATGTCATTCTGAAATTTACTCCAGTGAGAACTTTCACTTACCACATAGTTTTAGAGCACTTATGAGTGAGACCTAGGTTGACCACTATGGTTGCAAGATATTATAAAGCCATTATAGTTAAAGGCCCATGTGAGGGTCTTTAACACCCCCAGATCCGGGGTCGGGGATCCGGGTCGTCACGGTCTTTCTTTCCACAATATCACTTCACTTAATTAATAATAATAACCTTATGCTGTGACCCCACACTAACACACACACCACAACCCGTTATAGTCTCAGAGATGAAAATAAGTACAAGTCTTTGAATCCACAATTTAAAAGTTATTACAACCCAAAACGATTACTTGATAAATTTACAGTTAATTGCCATTATCTGCCACAAGTTATAATTATACATAATTGATTCTCAAAAGTAGATGGTCTGATCCACAATAGATCTACCTCTGCAGCTATAGCAGCTACAACATCATCGGGAAGACGCGGGACGCTTCCCACGCGCTTGCGCTGGGTCTGCTGGAGTCTGGCCATCTTTCCTAACTGTTGTTGCGTGATGAAGAAATAAAGCAAGAGTGAGCCTTACAGCTCGCAAGATAATATATAGTGATAACAATAATACAAGTATCTAAATGGATACTTACTAGAATTCTTTATCATGAGTAAGGTAATTACTTACTGGATATAAGTTTTAAAAGAAGATGAAGTTACCAATTACTTCACTATACTTATACCATTTTTTAGAAATCTACTTGAACTACTACTATTCGAAGTATAATAAGATTCACGAGGTCATCCCATAGATGAGACCACAAATAAAACTTGAAAATATTTGATCTTTGAAATATTTTGAAAAGAAATGAAGTTACGAGATACTTCATTCAATGGATACACCAATAAAAATGTTTGACCCTGTCAATGCTTCGGCAACCACCCATTAGTAGCCTTTCGATGGAAATGCTACGGGTAGTGTTGCAGAATTATCCAAATGGATGATGAACTCATTACGGGAGTTTGCCGCGCCAGGAAGACCACTTACGATGATCAGTCGTAGTAGTACAACCCCACCATTCTCTACATGTAGAGGAGAACCTGTCGGATTTACTTGTCAACCGAACACTGAACTCCTAAGGAATGGACCGCCTTAGCGGAACTTCCAGGCCATTTGGGCCAATATAATAAGGCTGGGCCGGCGCCACTCGACCACTTACGCCACTCCTAGTTCAGATGAAATCCATGACTCTGAAACGTAAAGCTCGTTCCCCCTTTCCCCAAGTAGAACTTGTTGATACGGCTCCACCAAGAAGTCGTATCTAGTTGGAAAGGAAAACTCACCGATATTTCCCAGGCGATGCCTGTTAATGGATTAACTTGTTCCAAGAATTTTACTTCCCGAATATTGGGTAAGTAATCAAAAACTCTTTTATCAAGACAGCAACCTTGTTGCGAATATAAAACACACCACCGAGCCGGATCCCCCAGGTTTTGAGCGAGTATTTAAATCCCCTTTTTAAAAGGAAGATCTTAAATATAAAAATAGTTTTGGGATCCGCTCTAACTTTTGAAAATCATTTTAAAGACTTGAAAACCCTTTTAAAGAGTGTTTGGAATGATGCTGATTTAATGAAGTAAATCAGTCTCAATATAAAAGAAATAACTGAATATTATTATTTAATTAATATTCCCATAAAGAATAATCTTTATCAAAATAATTGAAGTAGAAGTATTAAAACTTATACTTGAAATGAGTATTAAATAACTAAAGATATACTTATATGAAAGTACTATCTTTATTTGAATAATCGAAAATAAGTTTGATTATTGACACCTTATTCTTTAATAAAATAAAGAGTATATCTCAGCAAATAATCGGAGTCATAGATCCTCAAATGAATATTCAAATAATATTCATTAAATAATATAAACTGAGTCATAAGCCCTCGAATGAATATTCAAATAATATTCAATAAATAATATAAAAGAGTCATAAGCCCTCGAATGAATATTCAAATAATATTCAGATAAATAAATAAAAGGAGTCATAAGTCCCCGAATGAATATTCAAAATAATATTCAATAAATAATATAAAAGAGTCATAAGCCCTCGAATGAATATTCAAATAATATTCAGATAAATAAATAAAAGGAGTCATAAGTCCCCGAATGAATATTCAAAATAATATTCATTAATAAAATAAAAGGAGTCATAAGTCCTCGAATGAATATTCAAAATAATATTCATTTAATATAAAGGAGTCATACGCCTTCGAATAATATTCGAAATAATATTCAATAATAAAATAAAGTTAAAGTTATCGAATAAACCTTATTCGATTAATAGTTTTGAAAACTATGACCATATATATATATATATAAGTATATATATATATTTATATCCATATATACAAAATCTACTCAGGATCCTCGACTCCCGGTTTTAGAAAATATTTTCACCTTTGGGTCCCTGTACTAAGGGTATATGCAAATTACCGCTATCCTCTAGCATATGTATTATCAACTGAATCAACAGATATATATGGAAAGAATACGAAACAGGCATGCATATATATATATATATATATACCATAGCAGCATGCTTCAATATATTGCATCCTTTGCTAATTAACCAACATGCATCTATCGCAAGATAATGCAAATACATATATTCATCACAACAACAGTTATAACGGGTAGAAAACTTGCCTGAGCGACTTGAGGTGATAAAAGGCTCGGGACGAGTCTGGTAACCTATAAACAACAAGTAAGTTGGAATTAAACCAAAGTCACTTGTAAATCTATACTTTAACTAACTTAGACTCTAACGCTTGTTTTGCGCTCACTGATTCGCTTAAGTCACTCGGGTACCCTCGGCTCCACCATTTTTAATAATTTAACCTTTACGAGTTTTAAGGTGATTCCTTCGCGAGTGTCTTACCAACTGCCTAACACACTTACCATAAATGTTTCATACATTAATTAACCCTTTTCGGTCTTTAACCTATGTTTCAAAGTAAGGCGAGGGGAAATGATTCGTTCGCGAAACGATGTTACTTGAAACGGTCGTTTCTCCTAAACCGTACATCGGAATCAAACGAACTACATATCAAAACGAAGCTCGTAACATGAACTATCTAAACATGGCAATGGTCATAATCTAGCAGGGAGTTCTCGGGTCCAAATGTTATGAACAAAAGCAGTCTAAAGTAAATCGGACATTACGACGGCTATGTTTACGCGATTACCAATGTTTAAACTACTCCAATTAACCACCAACCAACTCATAACCATCAATACAAAAAAACTTCACCGAAACCATACCACATCAGTCCATAATCTCCAAGGTTTTCAACTCAAACAACCACAATCAAGACCTATGAACTATAATCAAGCTTCAATTACCAAAACACTTCCAAATCAAACCAAACTACTAATAATCACAATCCATGCTTCTCATTTCACAGAACCAACCATTAAACTTACTAACAAATAAAGTAAAGGCTAGGGTTTGAAGTTTATACCTTCCTTGGGAGGTCCTTGGGAGGTGTTAAGTTGCTAGGAAGCCTTAGGGAGCCTCCTACAAGCTTGATCTTTCCAAAGAAATCAAGAACACAAAGTTAGGCTTTGAAGTTTCTAAAAGTCCGATTTAAAGAACTGTAAAAATGAGGGTCTTACCATGATTATTTGGACGAGACTTGTGAACAAGAGTTGTAGGTCATCTCAATATCTTTCCAATGAGCTATAAAACACAATATTTGAGTGAGAAATGAAGGAGATACAGTAGTTTTAGTGTGCTGGTTCTGTTTTGGCCGAGAGCATGAAGAACAATGCCTTGGTTTCTTTTTGATTTTGATGAAAAATGATTTGCTTGGCTTGGTTGGTTTGATTTTTGTATTTGTTTTAGTAAATTACCTAGTTGCCCTTGATTTTGTGTGGTTAAAAAGCCACCACATCTCCTTCCTTCCCATGTCATGCTTGTGTCATCCTCATGATGTCATCCTCCCCTCCTTGTCCTCTTCTCATTGGTTGGGTGACATCATCATCTCTAATCCCTTTGATTAACTTCCTAATTGTTTGCCTAATGACCGCTGATCTGTTATACTGTTCGCTTAACTTTCGTTTTCGTTTATCGTTTGAGGGATCATACCCGGGATCTTATTACTTAGGTTCCCTTAACCTTTCTCAATACATTATATTCCTTTTTATGATCCTCTATTATAATCCTTTAATTTAAATCCTTTTATCCTGTTACCTTATACTCAATTCTTTCCGTATCTATTGGATTTCCGGGAAAAATCAAAGTGTTCGGATTTGGATTCTGACGATCTTTACATACACTTATATCCCATATAAAGTACTAATAAAATCTCAGAATATCCATATCAGAACCCCTATATAGTGTGGCATGAAAAGTTTTCTCATTCAGCAAAAACACTATTCATAAGGGTTTCAAAATTTCCCAAAAATTGGGGTTATTACAGTCTCCCCTCCTTAAAAGGATTCCGTCCCGGAATCAGATAGAAAATGAATTGGGATACTTTCTTAGCATTACACTTTCTAACTCTCAAATAAATTTTCCCACATTGTGGTTCTTCCATCAAACTCTGAATAGTTTGATAACCCTTCTCCTAAGCACTTGTTCCCTTTTCACTCTACAACCCTTCCTGGTTGCTCCATATAGGTTACGTCGGGTTGCATATCTATGCGCTCATATGCCCCTATTTATCTGGCATCTGAATTACACTTCCTTAACACTGATACGTGAGACACGTTATGACCTGCTACATGTTCGGGGTTAGGGCTAGCTCCTATGCTATCCTCCCAATACGTCTTAATATATCCAAGGGTCCAACAATTCGTGGACTTAGCTTTCATTTCTTTCCGAACCTCATCCTTCCTTTCCAAGGAAATACCTATAACAACACTAGGTCCCCTATTTCATACTCTTTTTCCTTTCGTGTCAAATCAACATACTTATCATGTCCATCTTGGGCTACTACCAGCCGTCCTCTGATTAGATCTATCATATCCTTGGTCCTTTGGACTACTGCGGGTCCGAGCATCTTGCGCTCTATAACTTCATCCTAACATAAGGGAGATCGACATTGTCTTCCCTCAAGGATCTCATAAGGCGATACCTCAATACTGACATATGATCTATTTTCGTAAGAAAACTCAACCCGTGTTAAGTGATCATTCCAATTTCTTTCAAGTCTATTGCACAGACTCTCATTATAGCTTTTAGCATTAGAGCTTTTGCTTCTCACTACCCATCCTTTTTCCCAGTTCGTAGTCACTACTATCTTCCGTTCCTAATATTATACTAGTTATACTTTTGCTCGTTAGCGTTCTATAACCTTTTAATAACCACGTCAACCTTAGTATCACGAATGTGTTTTCATTCCGAATACTACCACAACTTTATTACTCCTTTTTCAGCTGTTTCTATTTCCCAAAGTTTGATCAATCATATAGAAGTAAAGGAATTTGTTGAGAGATCACTATGATCATGAACACTTGTTATCTCGCATAGTTAGTACAGAAGGTGGCCAGCCTTTAGTACTTGACAAGCAATTAAACAATAGTTGGTAACCTACTAGGCTTCTATCACACAGATAGACAGTCATTCCGCAATACCTCCCCTTCTGGAAGGGTTGTTCTTCTCAACTTACATGAAATGAAAAGAAGAGAAAAGAACGAACTGAAGAGAATTGTATATATAAAAAAATATATATACTGCCATAAAATATCTGGCTTGGAACCTACCTCTGAACTATAGAGGTTTGTCATAGGAGAACAAAACATATATGTATTTATATCAACATCAAGTATTATAGCATCCTATTTCACATGCCTAAATATTTTTGCTATTCCGTCCATCATTCTATGGACCCATGCTCTTCCTCGAGCTTATACACAATCACCTTTGAAACTCCCTCGACATCGAAAATCGAATCTGGGATCTCATTCTATACATCATCGTTACTAGAATTCTATGCTTGCACCGCAACCTTCCTCGTATAATAATACGACTCTCTATTGATAAGAAAGAATAATAATTCACTAGGTAGATACTCTACTTAATTAGTCTATCAATGATAACTTATACACTACCACGACCCGATTAGTGGTACTCAATCTCAACACCCATTCCAATACAACTCTCACGGTTGTAATCAGCTCATTACTCGCAGAATCATTGCTGCCTTACTATGGTGCACCACTGACCTACTGTAGTCATTCATTTTCCATGAAGTCTTAATAGCTAACCATACGGAGTCCATACATCTCGTATCTAATTCTCCTAAGGAGTTAACATAACCACCAATCATAATTCATGAAGAACACTCCAAACTCTGACGTACTTTCATGACATGAAGTAGATAAAATTGCAGAAGAGTTTCAATCAAAGCAACGATAGCAGGTTAATACCATTCTTAATCATATGCCTTAAATAGAAGACTTAACTCAAAGGTTCGTCTAGTCCTTTTTGAAACATGGTCCTGGATTATCTTAAGATAGGACCTTCTAAGATAAATAGCCCGCTCATGGCGATTACACAAATTAAACCTTTACCAAACTACTATTGCGGTTGAGTATTGCACAATCATCAGAAGGAATGTCAATCTTCCGAACCGTAATACAACCTTCCCGGCTTCAACCATCATCATTGTATTCCTCTCGCACGAGCGCCTATAATTATCCTCTTACATTTAAAGTGTCGGCCACCTCGTTGGCCTTTCCTGATGGTAAAATTTCCTTACAGTCAATGTCATTTTAACCACCTCCAAATAAATTTTCTACCTTATTTCAATCACTGCTTTTGTGAAAATGCTTTTCTTAAAATATGATAAGTAAAAAAAAAAATCACCATTTTTCCATAAGTTATTGCCTCAGTCTTTAGAGGTTAATCACTGTCATGACTGACTCTCAATCATAATTAGAACATCTTTTATCTTAAGTCCTAATTGCCCTAAATAATTTCGACCATTACTGGTTCGATCCATACTTTCTCATGGTTTAACACGTGCCCCACTTGGCAACACTATAATTACGTCATATTTCCTTTATCCACATTTCTATTCTTGAGAATTTTGAATATTACCTTTCTCCTTGTAAAACCTCTAAGGTTATCCTTGAATCATTCCTCCTGTATTCCCTAGATACAGGGCATATCAAAATACCATATACTAATACTAGAATCATTGTCTATATACTTTTGAAAAAAAATTTCTCCACTGATTCTTTAAAGGTTGTTATTACCTTAATCCTTTCCAATTCATACTGTTAAATTTCATACTATCCCTATTAAGGGTGAAATGCCAACCTTTATGCATTCCCCTAGGATTCATTTTAAGTTACCGATGTTCTATCCTTAATTCCACCTTTGAAAAGGTACATGCATCCATCCATGGATAAACCAAGTCATATATCCTTGATAGATTATCTTCTTCATCATTCCCACCTCGATAGTCTATACCTAACTTCATAATAGCATCCTTATTCAAATTGAGGTCAATCCATATGGCCTCCAAAAGATAACAATGGTCATCCGCTTTTCTTTCCTGATTTGGTAATGATAACATGGATGTTCTGGAAGATATTGGTGATGTTCAACGTGAACTTCTTCTTAATAATTCCTTATTTACTTTTGTTGTTTATCTCAACAGTCACCTCAATGTTGGGATACCTCTCATACCTGGCGTCTCCCTTTCTGAGTATCGAGCCACCGGTCTTACATTTCACATTATTGAAGGTCACTTCCTTCATCCAATTTTCCTACTTTCTTACTTTCTTGTCTCCTTAGTCTATCCGCGTCTTATTATTTATCCTTCGAACTATCTAAAGGTTTCCTTGAATCCTCCCAACTTAAAGGGGATAAAATGTACATAACTCGTATGCCTTCAACCATCAACTTTAACTCATGGTGAATCACCCTCATCCTGACGATTACATACTTTTCTATGTCTATTGCTACGAGTCTTTAGGGTTTCCTCATACCCAACTCCCTTATCATACCTCAAACTCTATTGCCTTTATATTCCTTTCCACTTCAGTTTCTTTTTATTTTCCTTTCTCTTATCATTATTTCATGAACTAACACAACATAAGTATTGATTCCAAACATCCCGTCATTCTGGATTCGTGTCCTCAGAACGAATCTTGATAACTTTTACAACTTAGATTCATAATTAATCATACTCATCCACTTTTGTTCTAGCTCCAAAGCTTTTACACTATCTCCTTATCTTTGGGAATTACTTTTCCGAAAACAATTGACTGAACTTAAATCAGTTTATTCTAACCTCTGGCTCCGTGCCTTTCTTGGTCTTTCACCAGCGGGTGGTCTCTCTCTTAGGAGGGTAAGTGACAAAAACAGTCTTTTGTGGTTTGTCAATCATTCAGAATCTCAAATGATTCCTCTATTTCCTTTAGCCAGGCTCTTGCCTCGACTAGGTCAACCTGTTCCTTAGAACTCTGAGAGCTTAGAGACTTAAAGGTCCTGAAAGAATTTCCTATCGCATTGTTTCCTCAAGGTGGTGGTTGGGGATAATAGTCTAAGTTCTGTCTAGACAGGTCCATGAATTGCCGTATAGGAGTACCGTCTCGGGTCTCCTTTCCTTACTCGACTTTCTGTTTCCTTAGTATGAAATGTTTCATCCTACTCTCCATAATTGGGGTCATCTTTTAATTTAAAATCCTCATTTTCCACTCCGTTATGTCATGGGTTCCTTCTATCTTGATGGCGACCTCCCTGACCATCACGTTCAGGGTTTGCTCTAAATCTTATTCCTCAAACTATGGCTCTCATCTAAGTTCTCATCCTTACGCTCTTGAACTTTCGGAACCCAAATTCTATAGGAATACCTCATTATTCCCTTATCATCTTTCTCGGTATTAATCTCATATTTATTTGTTGGCTCTATGCCTTCATTCATCACCTTTTTCTGGCATAATATGCTCTTTTCCAATAATTCGGTCTCTATTGCAATCTCAAACAGCTTTTCGGTACCGGCTCCGGTTACCTTCACTACTATTTCCATTCTCTCAAAATCTCTTATCAATTCTCCCAAAGACATTATCATCTTGAGTCTCTCCTTTTTACTAAGGGCATCAGCCACCACATTGGCTTTCCCCGAATGATACAGAATCTCCCAATCATAATTCTTGATTAGCTCTAACCGCCTCCTCGGGCGTATGTTGAGCTCTCTCTACGGGAAAATGTACTAGAGTACTTATGGCTTAGGTAAATCTCGCACTTCTCTCCATGCAAGTAGTGCCTCCAATCTTTAGGGCAAAACTATTGCCACGAGCCCAAGCTCATGGGTGGGGATATCGAATTTTAAATTCCCTTAATTATCTTGACGCAGACGCGATTATCTTGCTGTGCTATATAAGAAGCACCCTAATTCCTTATGCGAAGCGTCACTTACAAATCACAAAATCTCCTTTTTCCCTCCGGCAACGCCAACATAGGGGCCGTCACCAACCTTTGCTTCAGTTCTTAAAAGCTGTTCTCGCATTTCTCTGCCTATTCGAACTTCTCAGTCTTATGAGTAAGCCGCGTTAAAGGGGCTACTATCTTTACAAACTTGAACGAACCTCTGGTAGTGACCGACCAATCCTACCTCTGGTAGTCGACCTAACCATGGTCATCAATTCATCAGTGGTCCTTTATTTATTCTTGTCAGGATCCTCCATGGGATCCTTCTCAGCAACTATCCCTTCTAGGATAACATCCTCAACCGCTACATTCTCAATATCAACATCATCCGGTCCTGCATTAGGACACTCTATCGGATCCACAATCCGATCACCAATTAGTAATAAACATCATCGCGCTGTTGCTCCTCAACCTCAGGGTTCGGAGTCCCGCTACCATCTACGATAACGAACTACGCTTCTATCACGATATTTATAAGGGTTCCCATAAGGGTTTTAACTGTCAGTGCTACGTTAGGTAGCCCGACTATGAACTTGGCAAGAGTTCTTATTATCTTAGTTAACTTATTATCTTAACGTCCCATCATCTCTGAGGTTTATAACGCTTAGCTCTAATACCATTTCTGTAACACCCCCAGATCCGGGGTCGGGGATCCGGGTCGTCACGGTCTTTCTTTCCACAATATCACTTCACTTAATTAATAATAATAACCTTATGTTGTGACCCCACACTAACACACACACTACAACCCGTTATAGTCTCAGAGATGAAAATAAGTACAAGTCTTTGAATCCACAATTTAAAAGTTATTACAACCTAAAATGATTACTTGATAAATTTACAGTTAATTGCCATTATCTGCCACAAGTTATAATTATACATAATTTATTCTCAAAAGTAGATGGTCTGATCCACAATAGATCTACCTCTGCAGCTATAGCAGCTACAACATCATCGGGAAGACGCGGGACGCTTCCCACGCGCTTGCGCTGGGTCTGCTGGAGTCTGGCCATCTTTCCTAACTGTTGTTGTGTGATGAAGAAATAAAGCAAGAGTGAGCCTTACAGCTCGCAAGATAATATATAGTGATAACAATAATACAAGTATCTAAATGGATACTTACTAGAATTCTTTATCATGAGTAAGGTAATTACTTACTGGATATAAGTTTTAAAAGAAGATGAAGTTACCAATTACTTCACTATACTTATACCATTTTTTAGAAATCTACTTGAACTACTACTGTTCGAAGTATAATAAGATTCACGAGGTCATCCCATAGATGAGACCACAAATAAAACTTGAAAATATTTGATCTTTGAAATATTTTGAAAAGAAATGAAGTTACGAGATACTTCATTCAATGGATACACCAATAAAAATGTTTGACCCTGTCAATGCTTCGGCAACCACCCATTAGTAGCCTTTCGATCGAAATGCTACGGGTAGTGTTGCAGAATTATCCAAATGGATGATGGACTCATTACGGGAGTTTGCCGCGCCAGGAAGACCACTTACGATGATCAGTCGTAGTAGTACAACCCCACCATTTTCTACATGTAGAGGAGAACCTGTCGGATTTACTTGTCAACCGAACACTGAACTCCTAAGGAATGGACTGCCTTAGCGGAACTTCCAGGCCATTTGGGCCAATATAATAAGGCTGGGCCGGTGCCACTCGACCACTTACGCCACTCCTAGTTCAGATGAAATCCATGACTCTGAAACGTAAAGCTCGTTCCCCCTTTCCCCAAGTAGAACTTGTTGATACGGCTCCACCAAGAAGTCGTATCTAGTTGGAAAGGAAAACTCACCGATATTTCCCAGGCGATGCCTGTTAATGGATTAACTTGTTCCAAGAATTTTACTTCCCGAATATTGGGTAAGTAATCAAAAACTCTTTTATCAAGACAGCAACCTTGTTGCGAATATAAAACACACCACCGAGCCGGATCCCCCAGGTTTTGAGCGAGTATTTAAATCCCCTTTTTAAAAGGAAGATCTTAAATATAAAAATAGTTTTGGGATCCGCTCTAACTTTTGAAAATCATTTTAAAGACTTGAAAACCCTTTTAAAGAGTGTTTGGAATGATGCTGATTTAATGAAGTAAATCAGTCTCAATATAAAAGAAATAACTGAATAATATTATTTAATTAATATTCCCATAAAGAATAATCTTTATCAAAATAATTGAAGTAGAAGTATTAAAACTTATACTTGAAATGAGTATTAAATAACTAAAGATATACTTATATGAAAGTACTATCTTTATTTGAATAATCGAAAATAAGTTTGATTATTGACACCTTATTCTTTAATAAAATAAAGAGTATATCTCAGCAAATAATCGGAGTCATAGATCCTCAAATGAATATTCAAATAATATTCATTAAATAATATAAACTGAGTCATAAGCCCTCGAATGAATATTCAAATAATATTCAATAAATAATATAAAAGAGTCATAAGCCCTCGAATGAATATTCAAATAATATTCAGATAAATAAATAAAAGGAGTCATAAGTCCCCGAATGAATATTCAAAATAATATTCAATAAATAATATAAAAGAGTCATAAGCCCTCGAATGAATATTCAAATAATATTCAGATAAATAAATAAAAGGAGTCATAAGTCCCCGAATGAATATTCAAAATAATATTCATTAATAAAATAAAAGGAGTCATAAGTCCTCGAATGAATATTCAAAATAATATTCATTTAATATAAAGGAGTCATACGCCTTCGAATAATATTCGAAATAATATTCAATAATAAAATAAAGTTAAAGTTATCGAATAAACCTTATTCGATTAATAGTTTTGAAAACTATGACCATATATATATATATAAGTATATCTATATATATATTTATATCCATATATACAAAATCTACTCAGGATCCTCGACTCCCGGTTTTAGAAAATATTTTCACCTTTGGGTCCCTGTACTAAGGGTATATGCAAATTACCGCTATCCTCTAGCATAGGTATTATCAACTGAATCAACAGATATATATGGAAAGAATGCGAAACAGGCATGCATATATATATATATATATATATATATATACCATAGCAGCATGCTTCAATATATTGCATCATTTGCTAATTAACCAACATGCATCTATCGCAAGATAATGCAAATACATATATTCATCACAACAACAGTTATAACGGGTAGAAAACTTGCCTGAGCGACTTGAGGTTATAAAAGGCTCGGGACGAGTCTGGTAACCTATAAACAACAAGTAAGTTGGAATTAAACCAAAGTCACTTGTAAATCTATACTTTAACTAACTTAGACTCTAACGTTTGTTTTGCGCTCACTGATTCGCTTAAGTCACTCGGGTACCCTCGGCTCCACCATTTTTAATAATTTAACCTTTACGAGTTTTAAGGTGATTCCTTCGCGAGTGTCTTACCAACTGCCTAACACACTTACCATAAATGTTTCATACATTAATTAACCCTTTTCGGTCTTTAACCTATGTTTCAAAGTAAGGCGAGGGGAAATGATTCGTTCACGAAACGCCGTTACTTGAAACGGTCGTTTCTCCTAAACCGTACATCGGAATCAAACGAACTACATATCAAAACGAAGCTCGTAACATGAACTATCTAAACATGGCAATGGTCATAATCTAGCAGGGAGTTCTCGGGTCCAAATGTTATGAACAAAAGCAGTCTAAAGTAAATCGGACATTACGACGGCTATGTTTACGCGATTACCAATGTTTAAACTACTCCAATTAACCACCAACCAACTCATAACCATCAATACAAAAAAACTTCACCGAAACCATACCACATCAGTCCATAATCTCCAAGGTTTTCAACTCAAACAACCACAATCAAGACCTATGAACTATAATCAAGCTTCAATTACCAAAACACTTCCAAATCAAACCAAACTACTAATAATCACAATCCATGCTTCTCATTTCACAAAACCAACCATTAAACTTACTAACAAATAAAGTAAAGGCTAGGGTTTGAAGTTTATACCTTCCTTGGGAGGTGTTAAGTTGCTAGGAAACCTTAGGGAGCCTCCTACAAGCTTGATCTTTCCAAAGAAATCAAGAACACAAAGTTAGGCTTTGAAGTTTCTAAAAGTCCGATTTAAAGAAATCTAAAAATGAGGGTCTTACCATGATTATTTGGATGAGACTTGTGAACAATAGTTATAGGTCATCTCAATACCTTTCCAATGAGCTATAGAACACAATATTTGAGTGAGAAATGAAGGAGATACAGCAGTTTTAGTGTGCTGGTTCTGTTTTGGCCGAGAGCATGAAGAACAATGCCTTGGTTTCTTTTTGATTTTGATGAAAAATGATTTGCTTGGCTTGGTTGGTTTGATTTTTGGGTTTGTTTTAGTAAATTACCTAGTTGCCCTTGATTTTGTGTGGTTAAAAAGCCACCACATCTCCTTCCTTCCCATGTCATGCTTGTGTCATCCTCATGATGTCATCCTCCCCTCCTTGTCCTCTTCTCATTGGTTGGGTGACATCATCGTCTCTAATCCCTTTGATTAACTTCCTAATTGTTTGCCTAATGACCGCTGATCTGTTATACTGTTCGCTTAACTTTCGTTTTCGTTTATCGTTTGAGGGATCATACCCGGGATCTTATTACTTAGGTTCCCTTAACCTTTCTCAATACATTATATTCCTTTTTATGATCCTCTATTATAATCCTTTAATTTAAATCCTTTTATCCTGTTACCTTATACTCAATTCTTTCCGTATCTATTGGATTTCCGGGATAAATCAAAGTGTTCGGATTTGGATTCTGACGATCTTTACATACACTTATATCCCATATAAAGTACTAATAAAATCTCAGAATATCCATATCAGAACCCCTATATAGTGTGGCATGAAAAGTTTTCTCATTCAGCAAAAACACTATTCATAAGGGTTTCAAAATTTCCCAAAAATTGGGGTTATTACAGGGTAATAGGTTTTGGATATTTTAGTAAAGGCAAACTGAGTAAGGAAGCCAAAATTTGGAGACTTTGTCTAGTTTACCGACCAAGTGACTTAAGTTGTGGGTCGAGATCATCCAAGCCTAGTGTTGCATTATGATGTGTGTGATATTATTTGATATTAAAATATGATATGTGAGTATATGTGGCTATGTGAACTATGGTATTTATAAGGTGATTATAAATTGAGTGCATATAGGCCTAAGTGCCATTTGTGTTTAATTTCGGGTTGTAAATAGGTTGAGTTGGTGAGAATATATTATAATGAGGTTATTATTATTTATGTAGGATCTCGAGACGAGGGTAAACTTGCCATAAAGGTCGAGTAAAGCTTCCAGTTGCTCCTACCAGCCAGACCAGACTAGCCTTTCTCAAGGCAAGTGATTCAACCTGTCTTTCGTATTCACTGCAAATGTGTAATAATTAGATCATATATATTGATGTGATTATCCTGAGTTATCTTGATATACTTGAACCAAGCGATTCTTAAATCTATCTTTATATAATATATAAATGCCATGAACCCTTAAGTACATATTGCAAGTAGATCAAAAGTCGTATCACGCTAGTATATCAAAGTAATTGGAATGCCATGATAAAATAAAGATTTGATATAATATTTGATTGATCCTCTTGATTAACATGCTATTGATTCCTAAAATATTGACATCTCACCCTGATGCTTGAACCCCAATAGAAACTGTACTTTGATACCTAAAAGCCAGATATTCTTCAAAGTTATTCTTAATTGATTGATAACCCTTTTTCTTGCCCTAAAGTTCGATAATCCTGAATTACCTTGAGCTAAAGATCATTTATTCATACCTTAACACCCCTAGTATTCATGAAGCTTATCTTCTTGATGTTCTAGTACTTGTACCTTGTCGAAAACATTTGCTTTAAGCCTAGTTTGGCATTATTCTTTCATATTATCCAATAGCCTTGCTAAACCTCCTTGTCAAAGTTCTTGTTTATGGAAACCTCTCAATTACCCTAATATAGTAAAGTCTAGTAGATCATGGCCCTGAGATTTAGTGTCATATTTCCAGTGTTTCAAGTTGATCTATAATCCCTTGATAAAAAAATGTTTACTACTTAAGAGATTTTATCATAAATCGGCATCAGTTTTTGAAATAATTAAAATATGGATTTTTAGTCCCAAAGGGGGATAAATGTTTTCTTTGAATAGTGGATCTGGACTGAGACGCGAGTCCTTTCCACACTTATATTGTAGGCTTAAAAGTTGCCTAGAGATCCCATTAATGTTTTAGAACCCAGCGAGGTTCAGGATTACTTCGCATTGTCATTCTTTTTTATATATATCTCGATTTATGTTTTGTACCATATAGTTTAGCACTTGTTGAGCATTTGGCTCACTCCTTGCTTTACCTGATATTACAGCTAGCAGCTATGGTTAGATTCAAGCATACAACACGTAAAACCTGTGACGCCGATGCGTATGTCCGAGCTCAGGTAGAATAAGAGTTAGTTTTGTGTGAGGACCCGATATTAAAATCAGTTGTAATAGATGGTACTGTTGGGCTGTTCCAAACCCAAAACTGTAAGATCTTGGATTCAGTTATGTTTACTTTCTTTTAAATATTGTAATAGTTATATTTATTTTGTTTGTTAAGTTGGGGGTGTTACATCAACACATAAGTTTTCTACTCTTAACTCTTGAGATATACAAGAACAACATGTAGGGAGTAAGATTACTTGATTATAGGATAATTTTTTGAGTGAAGAAATGAAGAAACGAAGGGAATGGGGGCCTCGGCTATGGAATGGCCGAGAGGGAGGAGGAGAAAGGGGAGGGTGAAGTGGTGGGGTGAAAAATGGAGTGATCATCACTCTTTGGTTGTTTTTATCTCTTTGATTTGACTAAAATGTGGGTGGGTTTGGGAAATGACAAGAGTAACCCTCTAGCTAAAGTTAGGCCATTTTGCATGCAAGGTCAAGGAGGTAATTTGGCTAGCAAATTATGAGTTAGTGGGATTGGAAATGTCTTCTTTGTCCTTTAAGAGAATAGAAGAGTGATTTGCATGCAAGGGCTTCCATGTAATTTGCTAATTATAACAAATAAAATTTTAAAAGATTTATTTTTATAAAATAAAATACAAGTTCAAAAATTATAAAATTTTTGCCAGAAAATAACTTGGATTTTTAGAATTTTTATAAAATCACCTTTGAAATTTGTGCACAAAATAACTTTTAAAAGAAAATTTCTCCAAGGTTTAGAATATTCCTTATAAATCAAAAATATAGGAAATAAATAAACTTTTGCTTTGAAAAATCATATACTACATAAAGCAAATTTATAATGCAGAAATTTTCATTCACACAAACGTACAATCATTAAGTATATTTACATTTGGCTCTAATATTATACCAAGTCCACAAATAATATTACACAAAATGCCGGTCGTAACATACTCTTCCCCTTAAGGGATTCTGTCCCCAGAATCTAAGAGAACAGATGAGGATACCGGAAACGCATATCAGACTCTAACTCCCAAGTTGATTCTTCGACCTTGGGGTTCCTCCAAAGTACTTTCACTAACTTTACCGACTTATTCCTAAGACTCTTTACTTGTCAGTCGAGTAATTTGATAGGTTGCTCCACAAATGACAGGTCTGCCTGAGTTTCTACAGTTCATATTCTATCACATGGCTGGTGTCAGGATTGTACTTCTTAAGCAACGACATATGGAACACATTATGCACATGCTGATACTGAGGTGGTAAGGCTAATTCGTAGGCCACCTTCCCCACTTGACTCAAAATTTCAAAAGGACATATATATCTAGGTGCTAACTTCCCTTTCTTGCCAAACCTAGACAACCCTTTTCTTGGTGACACCTTCAACAAAATGGCTTCACCTACTTGGAATCTAACATCCTTACGCGCTGGATCCGCATACTTCCTCTGTCTATCTTGAGCGGCAAGCAACCTTTTCTGAATTAACTTGACTGTCTGATGCAACTGTTGTACCAATTTCGAGTCTAGAATCCTTCCTTCTCCTACTTCATCCCAACTTGTCGGTGATCTACATTTTCATCCGTACAAAGCTTTGTATGGTTGTATGCCAATACTGGAGTGATAACTGTTGTTATAAGAGAATTCTACTAATGGCAAGTGGTCGTCCCAACTTCCTGCAAAATCGATTGCACAACTGCGCAACATGTCTTCGATTATCTGAATTGTCCTTTCGCTCTGACCATCAGTCTGCGGGTGGTACACTTGATTCATGTTCAACTTCGTGCCAAGACTCTCTTGAAATTGCTTCCAGAATCTTGAGTTCAATCGGGGATCTCTGTCTGAAACTATCGATACGGGTACTCCATGCCTTAGTATGATTTCACGCACGTACAGATGAACCAACCCGTCCAATGAAGACTTCTCATTAATTGGAAGGAAATGTGCCGAATTCGTAAGGCGATCAACTATAACCCAGATAGCATCATTTCCGGATTTCGTTCGCGGTAGTCCCACTATAAAGTCTATTGCAATATTTTCCCATTTCCATTCTGGAATCTTTAGAGGCTGAATTAATCCGCTTGGTCGTTGATGTTCTGCCTTCACTTTCTGACAAGTATAACACTTTGCAACCCATTCTACCACCTCTCGCTTCATATTTGGCCACCAAAAGTTCTGCTTCAAGTCCCGATACATCTTGGTGCAACCTGGATAGATTAAAAATTTTGAATTGTGAGCTTCTTGCAAAATCTCATTCTTCAATTCAGGTACATGAGGAATCCAAATTCTTGAGGAAAACCTTAGTATACCTTGCTCATCCTTTTGAGTACAAATCTCTTCTCCAGTTAGCCGATCCTTCTCTTTCTTCATTACTTCGTCCTGACATTTCCTTATCTTTTCCACTAGTGTTGGCTGAAAAGTCATTGCTCGACAATCTTCTTCAACTATTCCACAATCACAAAGTTCCAATCCAAATCACTTAATCTCTTCAGACAATTCTTTTGGTGTTGCTATCATATTCAATCTTTCCTTCCTTCTCAAAGCGTCAGCTACAACATTCGGCTTTCCAGGATGATAATTTATCGAGCAATCGTAGTCCTTGATCAATTCCAACCATCTCCTTTGCCTCATATTGAGCTCCTTCTGAGTGAAAATGTACTTTTCCCCGTAGAGGTAATGTCTCCAAATCTTAAGTGCGAACACTATGGCGGCTAGTTCCAAGTCATGCGTCGGGTACTTCAACTCATACGGTTTTAACTGTCTTGACGCATACGCGATTACCTTACTGTGTTGTATTATCACACAACCCAATCCTTTATGTGAAGCATCGCTGAAAATCACAAAGTTTCCTTGGTCATCTGGTAGTACTAACACCGGAGCTGTTACCAATCTCTGTTTCAACTCTTGAAAGCTATCCTCACATTTGGCATTCCAGTCGAACTTCTGATTCTTCTTGGTTAACTTAGTCAATGGTGTGGTGATTTTCAAAAAATCCTTGACAAACCTTCTATAATACCCTGCCAATCCTAGAAAACTTCGTACTTCTGTAGGTGTCTTTGGCCTCTCCCAAATCATAATCGCCTCAATCTTTGCCGGATCTACTTTAACTCCTTCATCTCCAATGACGTGTCCCAAGAATTAAACTTCCTTTAACCAAAACTCACATTTAGAAAACTAGGCATACAACTTCTCCTGTCGGAGTATCTCCAATGCTATCCATAGATGCTGCTGGTGTTCTTCTTCCGACTTTGAATAAATAAGGATGTCATCAATGAATACCACTAAGAACTTGTCCAAATACTTTTTAAATACCCGATTCATCAGATCCATAAATGTTGTCGGAGCATTAGTCAATCCAAAAGGAATTACTAAGAATTCATAATGTCCGTATCTGGTCCTGAATGTTGTCTAGGGAATATCTTCTTCCTTGATCTTTAATTGATGGTATCCTGATCTCAAGTCAATCTTTGAAAATTACTTTGCTCCTTTCAGCTGATCAAATAGGTCATCTATTCTTGGTAGCGGGTAGCGGTTCTTAATCGTCACCTTATTCAACTCCCGATAATCTATACATAGCAGCATACTTCCATCTTTCTTGTTTACAAACAGAACAGGTGGTCCCCATAGCGACGTACTTAGCTGTATCACTCCTTTATCCAACAATTCTTGTAGCTGACTCGCCAACTCTTTCGTTTCTACTGGTGCCATCCTATATGGGGCCTTTGAAACTGGTTCTGTACCCGGAGCAAGGTTGATCTCGAACTCGATTTGTCGATCTGGTGGTAAGCCTGGTAGTTCGTCTGAAAACACATCTGGGAATTCGTTAACTACGGGAATATCTTCTATGCTGGGATTGCCCTTTTCTGAATCCACTACATAAGCTGGGAACGACTCACAACCTTTTCTAAGTAACTTCTTAGCCTGAACAATTGTAAGAAACAGTTGCTCTTGCCTCTATCCCTTAAATACTACCTTCTCTCCACTCTTCGTCTTTAAATACACTTTCTTGGTCTTACAATTAATCTGGGCGTTATTCTTCCCTACCCAATCCATACCTAAAATTATATCGAACTCTCCCAACTTGAAGAGTATCAAGTGGGCTGAAAACTTATACCCCGAAATATGAATCTCACACTTCGGACAGAATTGATTCACAAGAATCTTCTCTTGGTTCGCAATTACCATATTTACTACCTCATTCATAACCATTTTATCACATTGAAGTTTATCAACAAAAGTTTCTGATATGAAAGATCTCGTTGCTCCCGAATCAATCAATACTTTAGCTTTGACATTATTTAGTAAAAGTGTACCTGCTATCACCTCAGAGTTCTGAACAGCATCCTTCATTTTCAGATCGAATGTCCTTGCTGTTGCTTGCGGAGTTGTAGGTGGAGGAGGTAATGCCAATACCTCGGCTGGCACGTTTGCACTGGTACTTGCCATATTCATCAGAGCTTTAACTGGTCCGTTTGTCTTGCACTCCCTAGCTATGTGTCCAGTCTTTCCACACTTGTAACATGTAACTCCTGGTTTCGGCATCTTACACTCGTTTGCCAAATGTCCTTTCTGGTTGCACCTATAGCATGTCATGCTCAGTTTATTACACACTCTGGGGTGCCTTCTTCCACAATGCTTGCATTCCGGTCTCTGAAATCTATTTTCTCCAGTTTTTCCTTGACTTGCCTGGTTGTTCCCTTTCAATTCTTGTCTTTTTGCCAAAATTCCCCTTCTTTTGAAAATTTCCGCCCTTATGGAACCCAATCCTCTTTACATTCCAATCTTGTGGATTTCCGGCTTCAGATTTTTCTCCATAAAATGGATCCTTTCTTTTCTTGTTATCCCTTTCCTTTCTTGACTGCATCCCATTATTCTCAATCAGAGCAGCTTTCTATACTACTCCCGCATAAGTATCAAGCTCAAACATAGCCACTCTATCTCTGATCCAAGGCTCTAATCCTTGTTGAAATCTCTTTGCTTTTTCCTCCTCACTGCTGGTATACTTGGTCACAACCCTTGACAATTCGGTGAACTTCTTCTCATACTCTAGTACAGACATATTCCCTTGCTTCAATTCAAAAAATTTAAGCTCCATCTGATTCTGCATGTACTTAGGGTAATACTTTTCCAAAAATAACTTCTTAAATCTCTCCCAAGAAACTTGCTGATTTGCTTCCATAGCTTTTACTGATTCCCACCAATAGATGACTTCGCCCTTCAAGAAGTAAGTAGCATATGGTGTCTTCTGATCGTCCCCTAACTGTATCAACTCAAAAGCCCTTTCCATCTCTTTAATCCATGTGTTAGCTATTATTGGATCAGTGGTATCATGAAATGCAAGTGGATTCACATTCTGAAAAGCCTTAAAAGTGACATCTTGTCGAGGTGGTACTGGTGGATCAGGTGGTTGGTGTGGTTCACGGTTATCTTGGTTTTCAAATCATTGTTGAAGAGTTATTTGTTGTTGAACTATAGCGTTGGTTTGCTGTTGTAAGGTTTCCAGTAATCGAAGAATATTTGGATTTGTGGTAGATGTGGTTGTTGGGTTCTTCTTTTTGGGTGGCATGATCCTGAAACAAGAGTTATATCAAAACAGGAATAGATGATGAAATAATTCGAGGGTATCGCATGGCATTCTTATTTGCATATGAGGTCAAGTTTCAAATTAAACAGATATGGTGATGCAGATAAAGGCGTAAAATAACAGTTGAGAGCAAATGGAACGATAGTGCATAATAATAGAAATCTAAAGGTTTCAATACATCAAGATCAGGATAAGGTCTGATTCTAGGAATAACATGCTTATTTAAAGGAACAACTGGGAATTCTACGAAGTCTGATAATACAACAACATGAATGGTAGATAATGGAAAGAACTAAGGATCCACTCCATCGGAACGGGGCTTGGTAGTCTTCTCCTCTCGAAGCGTCTTCATAATACTCTGGAGCTCATCCTCCACCATCTGGATGATATACTGGCTGGTGCGGTCTCGGTGCGATGGCATCTACTCAAGCTTAGTGTTGATGTACTGAACCAAAGTCTCAAGTCTCCAAGCCATCTGCTCCTTAGGCTTCCCTTCATAGTTTCGGCTGTCCGGATACACGTTCTTCAATCGGTTTATCAGTCGATCATACTTGCCCTGAAGCATGTCAAACTCGCGCCTCAACTCAGCATACACGGAGAAAGCAATAGTGTCGTCCGACCTAGAGGATGATGAGGAGTGCGCCCTTTGCTGACAAACCAATAAGAGGAGTATTAATAATAAATTTACTTAACCTACTCTCTCGCATATTATCTATAACCTATACATATACCCTATAACCTATTTGGTCTGTCCAGGGACTCTAAACCGTGGCTCTGATACCAAAACCTGTCACACCCCCAACTTAACAAACACAATATATATAACTATTATGATATTTAAAAGAAAGTAAATATAACCGAATCCAAGATCTTACAGTTTAGGGTTTGGAACAGCCCAACACTACCATCTATTACAACTGATTTTAATATCGAGTCCTCACACAAAACAATCTCTTATTCTACTTGAGCTCGGACATACACATCGACATCACAAGTCTTACGTGCGGTCTGCTTGAATCTAACCATAGCTGCTAGCTCTAATGTCAGGGTTAAAGCAAGGAGTGAGCCAAATGCTCAACAAGTGCTAAACAATACGGTACAAAACATAAATCGAGATATTAAAGAATGACAATGCGAATATATAACTAATAATAACAAGAGATGAAATTTTGGGTGATGGCATCATTTGCTTGAATCAAAACATTTTCAAAATCATATCTTAATCAAAATCATTTTATAATGCTACGGATTACAGCCGGCGATCAGCCGCGAAGTAATCCCGAACCTCGCTGGGTTCTAAAACATTAATGGGATCCCTAGGCAACTTTTAAGCCTATAATATCAGTGTGAAAGGACTTGCGTCTAGTCCAGATCCACTATTCAAAGAAAACATTTATCCCCCTTTGGGACTGAAAATCCACATTTTAATCATTTCAAAAACTTATGCCGATTTATAATAAAATCTCTTAAACAGTAAACATTTTTATTAAGGGATTATAGATCAACTTTGAAATATTGGAAATATGTCACCAACTCTTAGGGTCATGATTCACTCGACTTTATTCTATCGGGGTACTTGTACAGTTATTATTTACAAGGTTTCTGACAAGGAGATTTAGTAGAGTTTTTGGATAATAGGAAAGAGTAATGCCAAACTAGGCTTTAAACAAGGGTTTTTGACAAGGTACAGGTACTAGAACATCAAGAAGATAAGCTTCATGTATACTAGGGGTGTTAAGGTATGAAGAAAATGGTCTTTAGCTTAAGGTATATCAGGATTGTCGAACTTTAGGGTAAGAAAAAGGGTTATCAATTAATTAAGAATAACTTTTAAAGAATAACTGGTTTTTAGATATCAAGGTAAAGATTTTATTGGGGTTCTAGCATCAGGGTGAGATGTCAAGATTTTAGGAATCAATAGCATGTTAATCAAGAGGATCAATCAAGTATTATCTTTATTTTATCATGGCATTCCAATTACTTTGATGTACTAGCATGATACGACTTTTGATCTACTTGCAGTATGTACTTGAGGGTTCATGGCATTTCTATATGATACGAAGGTAGATCTAAGAATCACTTGGTTCAAGTAGATCAAGATAACTCAGGTGTTATGGATTAAAACTAGTATATATAATTGCTGTATTTATTACTGAGATTCGGGAGCTCAAGGCCTTTAATGGCTGCTCTCGTGTTTCGTAGCTTAACTCTGCCTTTACGAGATGCCTACGTATCTCTGTGAATTAGAGAATCAAGCCAAAAAACGTAGTTCTGATTTATGGGGTGAGACCCCTTATATAGATGTTGGGAGTCCTTGAATTGGACTTGGTATAGGAGACTTGGTGGGCAAGTCTCATAGTTAGAATGGACTTTGGAGTCCTAGATAGTAGGAAATTGATTCCTTATCCTTTTAGGTCCCCTTGAGGCTAATCTCCAAGGATTTATATTCTTATTGGGACTCTTTTCAACATCTGTTTTGTCCCTTATTAATTAATTTCGTAATTAATTAATAATCAGGGCTTTTGGGCCTTTTTTATTCCATCAGGCCTGATCTGGTCCATCAGGCTTAACCTTTCTGGTCTGAGTATCATATATCTTTTTATTGGGCCTAGCAGCCCACAGCTTGTACAATTAATGCAGTATTTAATTATACAATCATAATTTATTTATCCCTATCATTTGCCCCCCAACTTTTGGGAAACATTGAATAGGTTTCGCAGAAGTTAAGTCTATTTGTTCCCTTACAGGGTTTCGTTTTTCCGTAAAGTGTGGAGCGACCTACACGTTTACAACGAATTTTTCCTTTTATTTAGGAATTATTTTGATTTCCAGGAATTTTTCCCTTATTTCCGGGATTTTTCCCTAATTTCTGGAATTTTCCCTAATTTTTCTGGGATTTTCCCTAATTTTTATGGGATTTTTCCTTATTTTTCTGGGATTTATCCTTAATTTCTGGATTTTTCCCTTAATTTCTGGATTTTTCCCTTAATTTCTGGGATTTATCCTTAATTTCTGGATTTTTCCCTTAATTTCTGGATTTTTCCCTTAATTTCTGGGATTTAGCCTTAATTTCTGGAATTTTCCCTTAATTTCTGGGATTTATCCTTAATTTTCTGGATTTTTCCCTAATTTTCTGGATTTTTCCCTAATTTACTGGGATTTATCCTTAATTTTCTGGATTTATTCCTTAGTTCTGAAAATATTAACATTTTTCAGAAAATATTTAAGGAAAAATCAGAAAATTGGCTTTTATTGCATAATGCATCCTAGGCGTCGTTGACCCCCGCCTAGGAGACGACCTTCCAACAGTGCCTAGGAATATTGTCTCCTGGGCGTTGTTGGAGGCCCCATACTTCCTAGGCGTTGTTGACCCCCGCCTAGGAGACATCCTTCCAACAGCGCCTAGGAATATTGTCTCCTGGGCGTTGTTGGAGGTCCCATACTTCCTAGGCGTTGTTGACCCCCGCCTAGGAGACATCCTTCCAACAGCGCCTAGGAATATTGTCTCCTGGGCGTTGTTGGAGGTCCCATACTTCCTAGGCGTTGTTGACCCCCGCCTAGGACACATCCTTCCAACAGCGCCTAGGAATATTGTCTCCTGGGCGTTGTTGGAGGTCCCATACTTCCTAGGCGTTGTTGACCCCCGCCTAGGAGACATCTTTCCAACAGCGCCTAGGAATATTGTCTCCTGGGCGTTGTTGGAGGTTGTTCGAGCTTTGATTCATTCAATGAACTTTGATTTTAAATCTTTTCAAAATTCAAATCTTATGGGCTTCCTGCCTTTTTCTTAGGCCCAGGCCCATTTGTGCATCTTTGAGCTCCTCTATATAAGAGGTGGAGTGTGAGTTCATTTCTCACACTTCACCTTCACAAAAATTTCTAAACTTCAACTCTGCAATTAGTCTCTTAAGAATCGCCACCTCCAAGCTATTTCCGGCTTTATACTCCACCGCTTTCTGGGCTGATCTTTGGGCATATTTTTTCAACTGGACTTTGGCTCATGGGCATGATTTAACCCTATTTAAATATAGTGGGCCTTACCCCTGGGCCTCTAACTTATGCCATCCCCCTCTATTGGGCCCGTTTTCAACAGCACTCCTTTTTCGAGGCTTCAACAAAATTTTGGGCCCATTTTTATGGGTTTATCTGGGTTTTGCATTTGGGCCCTAAGTCTGGGCAGGATTCTTTTGGGCTCCTGATTTGTTGAATACTTGGCTTTTTCTGAACCAGGCCTTCACCTTGGGCCTTCCCCTTTTTTGACTGGCTTTTTGTATTAGGCCCCTTACTTTTAACTGGGCTTCTTTGGTCCACCCTAAATTGGTCTTTAATTTGGGGCCATTTAATTTTCTGCTAATTGGGCCCTTTTCTGGGCTTACCTCTTATTGGGTTGATCTTTGCCCTAAACCTGGGCTAGATTTATGAAACCTTGTATTGGGTTTCAACTTGGGCCCTTCTGGGCTTTGATCTTTAATTGGGCACTTAGTATTGACCCTGGGCTTGATTTATTGATCCCTATACTGGGTTTTTTTCTAATTCAAGTAGGATTAGGCCTTATTTTTGGGCCTTCATTTATCCAAATCCTTTTTGGATTTGGGACTTATTTCTGGTTTTTGAAGATAATACTCATATATATTTTCTTCCAGTTTTTGGACCCCGGGTGCTGGGCTTTGAATATTTGGGGCCCTTATCTGGGCTTGACATACTTCCAGGCCCAACAAGTTTTAACCCCCCCTTTTTTTTTTTTTTTTTTTGAATTGGGCCTTTTTATAGGGCTTTCATATCATGCATCTAATTTAATTGCCATGCCATAGAGATTCAAACATATTTCGAAAAATTCTCTGAGCTTCAAAAATTGTTTGGGATTCATCCCTTACACAAGTCTTAATAAACTTCATAATAAGACATATAAATCCTAAGCAAAGCTTCAAGGTGCTTTTCAACCTACTCTCCATCATGACAAGTGAGAATCGTATCCAACTGCCCTACACATAGTAAACCTTCAGGTTTTGTGCATGCCAAGTTCTCGGGACTTCAAAACCATCCATAGTCTCCAGCTTGTAGGTTCCTCTACCCTGAACACTCTTGACTCTGTACGGCCCTTCCCAATTCGGGGCAAGCTTCCCTTTTTGTCCTACACCAGATGCTTCTATCTTCCTCAAGATTAGATCGCCTTGTTTAAAAAACCTTTCTTTAACCCTTAGGTTGTAGTAGAATGAAGCTTTTTTCTGATATTCTACTATCTTTGCATGTGCTTTATCTCGCACTTCATCAATTAAATCCAGGGCTAATCTCTGCCCTTCCTCATTTTCTTTCTCATCGAAAGCCTGAATCCTTGGAGAGGAATGTGATATCTCCACGGGAACTACTGCTTCCGCCCCATATGCCAACATGAAAGGAGTTGCATCTGTCGTGACTCTACAAGTAGTCCTGTAGGCCCATAATATTGGAAGTATCTCATCTACCCAATTATTTCTTGACTTCTCGATCCTCTTCTTTAGTCCATCCAGGATTATCCGATTTGCTACCTCCGCTTGCCCATTGGCTTGCGGGTGAGCCATAGAGGTGAACCGTAACTCAATTTCATTTTCTTCGCAATACTTCTTGAATTCTTCGTTGTTGAATTGTGTTCCATTGTCAGTGACGAGGATACGGGGAATTCCATATCGGCACATAATGTTTTCCCACAGGAATTGTGCAACCTGCTTAGTTGTGATTTTGGCCAAAGGTTTGGCTTCGATCCACTTGGTGAAATAATCAATGGCTACAATCAGAAACTTCCTTTGTGCTGTGGCCATAGGAAAAGGCCCTAGAATATCCATCCCCCACATAGCAAAGGGAATAGGTGAGTTGATAGAGGTCAGCATCTCGGGGGGTTGTCTGGCGACTGGTGCATGCTTCTGACAACGATCACACTTCTTTACATATTCTTTGGCATCAGCCATCATTTCTGGCCAATAGAAGCCTAAACGAGTTATCTTATGAGCCAAGGCCCTGCCCCCCAAGTGTTGCCCACAAATACCTCCATGCACTTCCTCAAGAGCTAAGCGTGCCTCATCGGGCCTGAGACACCTCAAGTAAGGAACCACGAAAGATCTTTTATATAGAATCCCATCTATCAAAGAGTACCTTAGTGCTCGAACAGTTAACTTCCGTGCCTCAATTGTATCGCTTGGCAACCAACCGGTCTGAATGTGAGCCTTGATGGGATCAATCCATGACGTCCCCAAGCCTACGGGAGCCACAAGCTTAATATCTATGCTTCGTGTCTTCAAAACACGGAAGTACACACTTCCTGAACTTTCTTCAATCTCAGATGAAGCAAACTTTGATAGCGCATCTGCTTTAGCATTTTCTTCCCTTGGAATGTGTTCAACATGGCATTCATTAAATTGGGTCATCACAGCCCTTACTAGGCGAACATACTTTGCCATCGTATCATCCCTTGCTTCAAATTCTCCCTTTACCTGGGATATGATCAACTTCGAGTCTCCACGGACCTTTAAGTTTTTGACTCTAAGTGTCCCAGCTAGACCAAGGCCAGCAATCAGGGCTTCATACTCTGCCTCATTGTTTGTGGTTGGGAAGTCTAGCTTCATGGCATACTCAATTAAGAATCCATCAGGGCTTTGCAAAACCAACCCTGCTCCACTGGAATTTGTTTTTGATGCTCCATCAAAATAGAGAACCCAATATTCTTTCTCCTTGTCCCCATTGTCGACTCCCTTGTCTTGAGGTGTGGTATCTTCCTGCCCCCCGACTTCTTGGTTGGGTATGGTACATTCCACCACGAAGTCAGCTAGTGCCTGGGCTTTTATGGCCATACGTGGCTTATACTTGAGATCAAACTCTCCCAACTCTATTGACCACTTAATCAGTCTCCCACTTGCCTTGGGACTGTGAATGATATTTCTCAGTGGCTGATTTGTTAGCACTTCAATTTGGTGAGCTTGAAAATAAGGACGCAGCTTTCTTGAAGCCATTACCAAGGCTAAAGCGAATTTCTCAATGGCTGAATAATTCAACTCAGCACCATGCAAAATTTTGCTGACATAGTATACGGGTTTCTGGACTTTCAGTTCCTCCTTAACCAACACCGCGCTCAAGGCGCTTTCTGAAACAGCCAAGTACAAGAATAAAACTTCACCCAGAACTGGCTTGGCCAACAACGGGGCCTGGCCCATATACTTCTTTAACTCTTCAAATGCCTTCTGATTTTCCTCACTCCATACAAAGTCTTTAATGTTCTTTAATGACTTGAAGAATGACAAGCACTTGTCTCCTGACTTGGAGATGAATCGTCCTAGCGCAGCAACCCTTCCTGTGAGTTTCTGAACATCCTTGACAGTTTTTGGGGGTTCCATGTCCAGGATTGCCTTTATTTTATCGGGGTTAGCCTCAATTCCCCTCTTTGAGACCATCAATCCCAAGAATTTTCCAGATCCTACTCCGAAAGCACACTTCGTGGGATTCAACATCATCTTGTGGTACCTCAGGACCTCAAAAGCTTCCCTCAAATGGGTTATATGATCAGTCTTTACTAGACTCTTGACTAGCATGTCATCAACATAGACTTCCATAGTCTTCCCAATAAGATCCTTAAAAATTTTATTCACCAACCTTTGATAGGTGGCTCCTGCATTCTTGAGACCAAACGCCATAACAAGATAACAATAAACGCCAAAGTCAGTGATAAATGATACCTTTGGAACGTCATCCTTATGCATTTTGATCTGGTTGTATCCGCTAAACCCATCCATGAAACTCAGCATCTCATGTCCAGCGGTGGCATCAATCAAAGTATCAATTCTAGGCAGCGGAAAACAGTCTTTGGGGCATGCATCATTCAGATCGGTGAAGTCTATACACATCCTCCACTTTCCATTAGCCTTCTTCACCATTACAGGGTTTGCTAACCACTCCGGAAATTGAATCTCCTCAATGAAACCAGCCTCTAAGAGCTTTTCCACTTCCTGCTTTATAGCCTCTTGTCTTTCCGGGGCAAAATTTCTTTTCTTTTGTTTCACTGTCTTCCGGCTTGGATCCACGTTTAACTTGTGGGTAATTAACTCCGGGTCTATGCCTGGCATATCAGCTGCTGACCATGCAAACACATCACTATTTTCTTGCAAAAATTTCACTAACTTCCCTCTAAGGGGCTCCTCTAATGTAGCTCCAATGAAAGTCATCCTCTCAGGATTCTTGGGATCTAAAGGAACCGAAACCAATTCTTCTGCTGGCCTTCCTCTATTCTCATCATTTTCTCGAACATCCATATCTTCAATAGGAAGAACCTGCCCCCCGACTCCATCTGCCCTCAAAGAGGCCACATAACAGCTTCTAGCCATTTTTTGATCTCCTCTCTCTTCTCCAATCCCGTTTCGGGTGGGAAACTTCATGACTGAATGGTAGGAAGAGGGAACTGCCTTGAAGGCATGTATCCCTGTTCTCCCCATGATAGCATTATAAGTTGAACTAGCCTTTACCACCACGAAATCCAGCATCTGAGTCGCTTGCCTTGGCTCCGTACCTATGGTGGTTGGCAATTTAATTATCCCTTCCACAGGACATTCTACTCCAGCAAATCCATATATCGGCATGTCGGTTGGTGTCAACTGGGAGTCGTTATACCCCATCCTTAGAAAGGTGTCGTGGAGCAAGATATCCACAGAAGCACCATTATCCACAAGGACCCTCTTAACCGGGCTATTTCCTATTATCGGCGTTATGACCAGCGGGTCGTCATGGGGAAACTTCACACCCTCTAGGTCGGAATCATCAAAAGCCAATGTTACTTCTGTCCTGGCCCTCTTCGGGGCTTCTCCAACAATATGCATAACCTCTCTAGTATATGCCTTTCTGGAATTTTTGGACAATCCCGCAGCAGTTGGTCCGCCAAAGATCGTGTTTATCACAGGCCCTCGAGGTCTCGGCCCTCCATAAATGGTGTTTATAACTGGTCCTCTAGGTTGGGGATTCCGCCCCTGATCATCTTGGTCTCTCCTACGATCTTCAAAGTTCTTCCTTCCATTATTATTTCTGTCCCCTCCATCTCCAGTATACTTGTTCAATCTTCCTTTTCGAATTAAAAACTCAATTTCATCTTTCAATTGCCTACACTCATCGGTGTCATGGCCAACATCTTTGTGAAACCTGCAATACTTGCTCTTATCTAGCTTGGCTGGATCGGCCTTCAAGGGCTTAGGCCAACGAACATCTCGATCTTTCTCGATCTCCATCAAGATCTGGCTTCTGGGAGCATTCAGCTTAGCGTATTCGGTGAACTTTTGCCCAGGTCCTCCCTTCTTGGGGGTTGAATCAGGGTTTTGTTCGGTTTTAGGATACTTATCCTTAGCGATATACTCCAGATCAGTTTTCCGCTTCTTGCCTCCAGTGGGCTCATTACTTACTACGGTCTTCCTCATGCTTTCTTCAACCTTGATATACTTCCCTGCCCTCTCTTGGAGCTGCAACATATTTTCAGGGGGACGTTTGGCCAAGGACATCTTGAAAAACTCATCCCTAGTTCCTTGTTGCAGTGCTATCATAGCTACCTTATCATCAAGGTCTGGGACTTTTAAAGCCTCCTTTGTAAAACGATTCAGGTAATCTCTCAAGGATTCCTTAGCTTCTTGCACAATACTCATAAGAGATGCTGAACTTTTCTCATGGACTTTTCCACTGATGAACTGCTTAATAAAAGCCTGACTTAACTCTCTGAACGATCCAATAGAGTTTGGGGGCAAGCGACTGTACCATCTTTGAGCCATACCTGACAGGGTTTGATGGAAGGCCCGACACTTTATAGCATCATTCACGGGTTTCAGCAACAGTGCATTAGAGAATGTCCTAACATGATTAGCGGGGTCTCCCGTGCCATCATAGGCTTTGATAGTGGGCATCTTGAATTTCCTTGAGATATGGGCATTCATTATCTCTTCTGTGAAGGGTGGAGTTGGATCATCAGGATCTCCAAGGGGAAGGAGATTGCTTGGATCAGTTCTTGGGACAACAACCCTTCTTCTTACCGGACCATCCAGGTCTATGACAGGAGGAGGATTTCTCCCCCTAGGAGATATCTCGGGTCTGGTGGCCTGGTGAGCCTCCAAATCATGCCTCAGCCTTTGGATTTCAGCCTCATGAGCCCTGATCCTTTCCTGCACTTCTTGGGGATTCGCCCCTGGGGTGCTTTGGGGGCGTTGCCTTCCATCGGTCATTGGCTCTTTTCCAGGACGCCTCCTTCTCGGGGCCACTTCATCATCCGAAGATTCGGAGTCTCTCTCAGTATAAGGATCAGAAAATTCCCGATCCTCAGGAATAGGACCCAAACCTCGTATATAGGGGGGTGACTGCCCTCGTGCTTCGCCTCACCGAGCATATCCGCTTCCTCCAACCTCAGGGCGAAGGGGCATCCCATAAGGGGGGTTAGTGGTAACAATAGTTGAATATTCATACCCGACGGGTCGAGAATTCACAGGTATATGTATTTGTTGAACTTGAGGATTCGTACCTTGAATAGTCGGGGGAGTTGTCCCTTGTGGCTGAGGATGAGTTGCCCCTGTCTGGGCTTCCCCCTGAGTAGATGCATAAGTTGAATGGGGAGGAACCTCCACGGTTGATGAAATCACCTGGGTTGTCTCTGATGGTGTTCCTTCCTCTAGAGCTCCAATTGTTCTCCGTGTTCTCGCCATGGCTGTTGTTGCGTTCCCACAGACGGCGCTAAATGTTATGGATTAAAACTAGTATATATAATTGCTGTATTTATTACTGAGATTCGGGAGCTCAAGGCCTTTAATGGCTGCTCTCGTGTTTCGTAGCTTAACTCTGCCTTTACGAGATGCCTACGTATCTCTGTGAATTAGAGAATCAAGCCAAAAAACGTAGTTCTGATTTATGGGGTGAGACCCCTTATATAGATGTTGGGAGTCCTTGAATTGGACTTGGTATAGGAGACTTGGTGGGCAAGTCTCATAGTTAGAATGGACTTTGGAGTCCTAGATAGTAGGAAATTGATTCCTTATCCTTTTAGGTCCCCTTGAGGCTAATCTCCAAGGATTTATATTCTTATTGGGACTCTTTTCAACATCTGTTTTGTCCCTTATTAATTAATTTCGTAATTAATTAATAATCAGGGCTTTTGGGCCTTTTTTATTCCATCAGGCCTGATCTGGTCCATCAGGCTTAACCTTTCTGGTCTGAGTATCATATATCTTTTTATTGGGCCTAGCAGCCCACAGCTTGTACAATTAATGCAGTATTTAATTATACAATCATAATTTATTTATCCCTATCATCAGGATACCCACATCATATATATATCTATGAACTAATTATCACACATTTGCAGTGTAAACGAAAAATAGGTTGAATCACTTGCCTTGAGAAAGGCTGGACTGGTCTGGAGGTAGGAGCAACTGGAAGCTTTACTCGACCTTTATGGAAAGTTTACCCTCGTCTCGAGATCCTACAAAATTAATAATAACCTCATTATAATATATTCTCACCAACTCAACCTATTTTTAACCCGAAATTAAACACAAGTGGCACTTAGGCCTATATGCACGAAATTTATAATCACCTTATAAATACAATAGTACACATAGCCATATGTACTCACATATCATATTTTAATACCAAATAATATCACACACACAATTTTGCAACACTACGCTTGGATGATCTTGACCCCCAACTTAAGTCACTTGATCGCTAAACTAGACAAAGTCTCCAAATTTGGCCTCGTAACTCGATGTGCCTTTACTAAACTATCCAAAACCTATTGACCCTCACTTGGGCCTTTTACTCTACTGGATTTATACTATCTTGCAACCATAGTGGTCAACCTAGGTCTCACTTATAAGTGCTCTAAAACTATGTAATAAGTGAAAGTGCTTACCAAGGAGAATTTCAGAATGTCATCTATGGTTTCTTGAGTGCATTAGACACTTTTACACTACAATTTTACCTCCAAAACTTCTACACTAGACTCTTCTCACCATAAGGCATCTCCCAAACTTGATGTGGCTCAAGGGCCTAGCTTGGGCCTCCTTGGGCCTAAGCTTAAAGTCCATGGTTCCCCTGTTTTACTGGGCAGAAAAATGCCCTGACTTGAACTAACTTGTGACACATGATTCTGACTCAAATCCTATGTATTATGGCTGGAAAAACTCCTCTGACACTCCCTCTAACTAAGGATCAACAGGGCCTAATGAGGTCCTACCCTTGACATGGTCAAAACTTCCTATTTCTAAGTCGCAACAAAACTGTCCCCTACTGGACAGATTTTGTGATCTCACTCGTGCACCTAACCAAACGACTTACAAACCTCCAAAAAATAACTAAAACCTATAATATACTCCTAGTTCTAGCTTCTGGTGTTTTGGGCCTCAAAGTGCACAATAATGACATGGTCAAAACCTACTCTAAACCTCAGGGTACCAAACTGATTTTCTGCAGAAACTAATACTCTCCTTTCTCCAAGGTTGTTACTTAACAAACCCAACCAACAACAACCAAAGTACCCAAACCAAAACTTAACTAAGGTGATCTACTTAACTAACTCCCTTGCACTCAAAATAGGCTTAATGGAGATCATCCTTACCTAAGGTGCAACATAGCAAAACAAAAGTAATCACATTACACAAATTACAAGTCATCAAGTTTTCAAGGACAACAACTTTTACCTTCTTGATAAGTATAAATAAGATAACAACACATATTAAGGAGCACAATTCTTAATTAATATCTTAACTTAACTAAAATTAAGGTTTACTAACAAAATATCAATCCGAATGATCAAGAACTTCCAAAAATTCAAGAGTGATCTACATGCATGCATGACTTCGAGTCTTACGAACCAAAACAACATGATTTCCAAATAAATTTTTATTATAATTGAACATGCAAGCCTATCATGGATTATATCTAAATGACCACCTAGCATGCAAAGTTTTTTACCAAGATTTTACTAAGATTTTCATGTTATCATCACAAAAACACACAAAATGAAACAAGGCAACTAAAACACCATCCATTCGGCTCCTATCAAGTCATGGCCGAATGGATTAGGGTGAAAACAACATTTGCATAAGTGTAACACACTCATGTCTATCCATTCTCAACCCTATGATACTATAACTCATGGTGAAAGCCTTGAATTCACAAGAATCAAGGATATTCACTTTGAGTTTAATAAAAACACCACCATGCATGGTCAACATATAAGTTTTCTACTCTAAACTCTTGAGATATACAAGAACAACATGTAGGGAGTAGGATTACTTGATTATAGGATGATTGTTTGAGTGAAGAAATGAAGAAAAGAAGGGATGGGGGCCTCAGCTATGGAATGGCCGAGAGGGAGGGGGAAAAGCCGAGAGGGAAGGAGGAGGAGAAAGGGGAGGGTGAAGTGATGGGGTGAAACATGGAGTGATCATCACTCTTTGGTTGTTTTTATGTCTTTGATTTGACTAAAATGTGGGTGGGTTTGGGAAATGACAAGAGTAACCCTCTAGCTAAAGTTAGGCCATTTTGCATGCAAGGTCAAAGAGGTAATTTGGCTAACAAATTATGAGTTAGTGGGATTGGAAATGTTTTCTTTGTCCTTCAAGAGAATAGATGAGTGATTTGCATGCAAGGGCTTCCATTTAATTTGCTAATTATAAGAAATAAAATTTTTAAAGATTTATTTTTATAAAATATAATACAAGTTCAAAAATTATAAAATTTTTACCATAAAATAACTTGGATTTTTAGAATTTTTATAAAATCACCTTTGAAATTTGTGCACAAAATAACTTTTAAAAGAAAATTTCTCCAAGGTTTGGAATATTCTTTATAAATCAAATATAAGGGAAATAAATAAACTTTTGCTTTGAAAAATCATATACTACATAAAGCAAATTTATAATACAGAAATTTTCATTCACACAAACGTACAATCATTAAGTATATTTTTATTTCCCTCTAATATTATACCAAGTCCATAAATAATATTACACAAAATGCCTGTCATAACACCTTCAGAATTTGAGTTTCCAGAATTATCAGAATTTGAGTTTCCTGAATTATCCGAACTTGCCCCATCGGAACTTGATGAATCAGAACTTGACGAGCCTATTCTTGGTTCTGATGCTTCTTGAGATGTGGTTGGATCTTCAATATGCTCCCCCTGCATAGGTGCATTTTCCTTTGGCATAGTCACCACAGTTTCAATAACATCAGAGTTTAACCCATCTGAGTTTGCAGTATCAGGATTTAGACTGTCAGGATTTAGACTATTAGGATTTACAGAATCATAATTTAAAAAATCATTCTCAAATCTCAGTTGATCATGATCATTGAAATCTTCAAGTTCTGTAATCTTCTTATCATCAAAAGAGACATTGATAGATTCCATAACAACCCTTGTTCTTAAATTGTAGACTCTGAAGGCTTTTGTGGAAAGTGGATATCCAACAAAAATTCCTTCATCAGCTTTTAGATCAAATTTGGATAGCTGTTCAGTATGAGTCTTAAGAACAAAACACTTGCATCTAAATACATGAAAGTACTTCAGATTTGGCTTCTTTTTCTTCACCATCTCATATGGTGTCTTTCTATGCTTGTTGATAAGTGTTGCATTCTGAGTAAAACAAGCAGTCTGCACAGCTTCAGCCCAAAAGTAGGTTGGTAACTTTGCTTCATCAAGCATAGTTCATGCAGCTTCAATAAGAGTTTTATTCTTCCTTTCAACAACTCCATTTTGCTATCGAGTTCAAAGAGCAGAGAATTCCTGCTTGATTCCTTGGTCTTTGCAGAACTCTTCCATTATCAAATTCTTGAACTCAGTACCATTATCACTTCTTATGATTTTCATAGAGTCTTTGACCAATTTATCCAGTTGTTTGACGTGATCAATCAAGATAAATGCAATTTCACTTTTTGTGTGCAAAAAATACACCCATGTGTATCTGGTGAACTCATCCACTATCACCATAACATATTTCTTCTTTGTAATAGACATGACATTCACTGGACCAAATAGATCTACATGTAGTAGGTGATAAGGCTCAAGAATTGAAGATTCAGTCTCGCTCTTGAATGGAGATTTTCTTTGTTTTGCCTTTTGACATGAATCACAAAGGCCATCAGGAGCAAATACTGATTTTGGCAGTCCTCTCACAAGATCTTTCTTGACTAGTTTCTTGTCCCAATCCCAGCTTTCTTCAATTGATGCTCTACTTAACAGACAGATTGCAGAACCATCAGAACTTATTGAAAGCTTGGCTTCATAAATGTTACCATGCCTATATCCTTTCAGAACAACTTTTCCTGTAGATTTGCTTACAACTTCACAATGTTCTACAAAGAAATCCACATGATAACCTTTATCACACATTTGATTAACACTCATCAGATTGTGTTTAAGTCATGAGACTAGAGTTACTTTTTCAATGATGACATTCCCAAGATTAATATTGCCATATCCCATAGTTTTTCCCATGTTGCCATCTCCATAAGAAACACCTGGGCCAACTTTCTCCACAAAGTCTGATAGCAGGGCTTTATTTCTAGTCATATGTCCTGAACATCCATTGTCCAGAACTAGGATGTTTTTCCTGTTGCCCTGCAATCATAAAGACCATTAATGATTTGTTTTAAGGACCCGGACCTGCTTGGATCCTTTGGCCTTATTAAGTTTGTTAACATTTGCAGCGGATTTAACATCAGAGTTTATGTTAACATTTTTCTTATCAGAATTTACAGTATCAGACTTTACATCAGAACTTACACTAGAAGGAATAATGCTAACTTTCTTTAAAGAAGGTTTTATTTGATAATAATCATAGTACAAACTATGATATTCCTTACAAGTATAAATGGAATGCCATAAACTACCCCAATGAAAACAAGGATTTTGTGGCCTATATCTAATAGACAGACTCTTAACTCCTGATTTTGAAGGTAAGGAGTTTATGTTTTTATTCTTCCTACAAAAAGAAGCCAGATGGTTAGAATTTCCACAGTTATAACATTTTTTTCTAGAAGCATTAGGAATAGGCTTATAATCATTGCTCTTATTCACACCTTCATTTCCATTCATATTTTTCCTAGGTGGCTTTACCTTGTTTACATTCTTAACATCTTTCAGCTTATGCTTAAGCTGCTTCTTTGTCATTAAGCCTATGTTCACTTTAGTTGGCTTATCCTATTTTAGTTTGTCAGAAGTTAATTTCTCTTTAACTTGTGATTTATCAATATCAGACTTTACAGCTACAAACTTAACAGGTTTTACCTTTGGCTTTTGTTTAACAACTATAGGCTCAATTTCTACAGTTCCTTTATTATTCTTATCATCTCCATAACCTAAGCCCTCTTTCCAATTTCCACTACTTAACAAATTCTTAGTTGTTCTGCCAGAGTTAGTCCAATTCCTGATAATCTCTCTTTCCTTTTCTAACTCAGTTTTTAGAGATTCATTCATTTTAAGCACTTCACCTTTAATATAGAAAGCATCATCTCTATCTTTCTAAGTTTGATGGAACATAACTAACTCTTTTTCTAAATAATCATTCCTCTTTTTATAAGCAAGATTTTCAGAAGTTAATCTTTCACATGTTAAAGTTTGATCTCTATAACTAATGAACATGGTTTTAAGATATCTTCTCGACTCAGTAATATCATCAGTATGAAAAGCATAAGTTGTTTGAGGTACCTTTAACTCAACAGCTTCAGAACTGCTATTAGCATTTGCCATCAAAGTATAGTTCAACTCACTTTCAGAATTTGAAGTGTCTATCCAGTTTTTCTTCTTTGTGACAAGTGCCTTGCCATTGTCACCTTTTCCTTTCTTGTAGTCAGGAGATATGTGGCCTTTCTCACCACAATTGTAGCATTTAACATTTGAGAAATCTTCTCTGTCAAACTTTCTAGCTTTACCTTCAGATTTTCTGAATCCTTTCTTATCAGAACTTCCACTTTTCCTGGAAAACTTCTTTCCCCTTCTGAACTTCCTGTAAGCTATCTTTGTGATACCTTTCACCATTAGAGCACACAGCTTTACCATCTCTTCATCAGGGTCCATCTCAGATAGACTTTCAGTTTCTGAATTCTCATCACTCTGAGGACTTGATGACTTAGTATCAGAATTTGTGATGAGAGCCTTTCCTTTGCCTTTCTTTCAGTCAGCCACTTTAGGGGATTCCTCCCCATCCTTAAGAGCAACTGTTCTTGATTTTCTCCCATGCCTCTTGCTTCTTTGATCCATCTCAAGTTCATGAGTTTTGAGCATACCATAAATTTCATTAAGAGTAGTTTCATCAAAAGCATAGTTGTCTCTTATAGTAGTTGCCTTCAAATCCCAACTTTCAGGAAGAGCTAAAAGGAATTTAAGATTAGTATCTTCAAGATCATATTCCTTATCCACCAGTGACAGATCATTCATGAGTTTGACAAATCTGTCATATAAACCAGTTAATGACTCATCAGGTTTTGAGTCAAAGTGCTCATACTCTTGAGTGAGTATAGTCCTCCTGTTCTTCTTAATTGGATTAGTTCCCTGGCATCTTGTCTCCAAGGCATCCTATATCTCCTTTGCAGTCTTGCAGTTAATTACCCTGTTTGACATGACATTATCAATGGCACTATGCAGTAAATGTCTTACCTTTGCATCCTTTGCAATAGATGAGATATCTTTAGCTGTATATTCACTTTTCTCCTTTGGTACAGTCTGTGCTGGCTGATCTGTAACTACAACAGAGAGCTTGGTTGGCTTATGTGGTCCTTCATTAATTCTATCAAGGTATTCTGGATCTGCAGCTTCCAAAAACATAGACATCCCCACCTTCCATATGGGATACTCAGACGGTTTTAGTATGGGATCCCTAATAGTCTCATATCGATTATGGATTTGAGTTTTTGGAGTTTCTTCAGTTTTGGTGGGCTTGGTTGGAGTTTTTACTTCTTCAGACATGATTGTTCTTGGATCTTTACTGTATGTATGTTAACAGATTGCTCTGATACTACTTGTTAGGTCACACACACTGTAGAAGGGGGTTGAATACAATGTTTAGCATAATCAAATCGAATTAAGAACACAAGTATGAAACACAGAATAATCTTATTAATAAAACAGTATTACAATTGAACCTTCCTCTCTCAGTGATGAACAAATATCACGAGAGCTGTTAGGGTTACAATGAATAATATTCTCGAATTAGATAACACATATAGTGTAAACCCTATGCTGTGTTTACATAGATACACAGTTACAAGATAATCTTCTAATTGATATCGGACATAAGTCTGCATCCTAAAATATATCAACTAGTTATCTTTTTTTCCAAGTATTCTATTCTTCATAGAATTCTTCTCTATGCATATCTCTTCTTGTTCTAATCTCGATCTTCTTTCCTTTCAATCAGCCGCCTTCCTTATCTGAAAGTCTCCTTAAGTCCTGATATTATCTCCTAATAAATATCTTCTGATAACATAAGTTCTGAGAACTTAAGTTCTGATATCTTAAGTCCTGACTTCAGTATAAGTGCTGATTTCCAGTTAAGTCCTGATTTGTCCTGTTAGTTAAGATCCGAAAATTAAACACAAATCATTATTAGACATGACATCACAAATATATCTAACATCAAATTTACTCTTTTGATTTGAATCATAAGAGTTCTTCCCTACTTGCTTTGGCTTCCTGCATTCTGTGGCAAAGTGTCCCAACTTATTGCAGTTAAAGCATCAAATGGTGCTCCGATCAAATGGTGTTCATACTCAGAGGTTAGGATCTCTAACTTGTTCTCCCTAACCTCCTCTGTGCCTTCATTAATCACCTCAATAGTTTCCCAGATCTGTTTGGAATTTTTACAGTTCATCACGTGTCTGTTAATCAAGGGATCAAGGGAATCAACTAAAATTAATTGAAGGCTGGCATCCAAGGAGCTTCTTCCTTTTCAGCAGGAGAAAAATCATCAGGATCTTTTACATAGGTTCTAGCTTTAGTAATTACAATATCATCTTCTATTACCTCTGGTTCAATAACCATCAGAATTTTTAGACCCGTTTTTAACACGTCCAGATATTTGGGATTTGCAACTTGTAAGAACAAGAGCATCTTCTTCTTCCACATGATATAATTTTCTTTATCGAACAGTGGAATTTTAACGGTTCCAACTTTTTGTGAAGTCATTATAAATTTTTGAATAAATAAAAATTCAAGGAGTTGAAAAATCACAAAAGTCTAGGATCTTGATTTGTTCGTTAATCGGAAGGCTCTGATACCAATTGTTAGGTCCCAATATGTTTGTAGAAGGAGGGGGTTGAATACAAACTTCACCATTTAATCGAATTTAATACGGAATAAAAAGGTGAAACAAAATTCAAGGTAAATAAAACTATTATTAAACTTGAAAGGTATTACAACAATGGTATTGTTTACAAGGGATTAATCTCAAATAAATTATCACAAATCTAGAATAAATTCGACATGAACTTTTTCTATTTTTGCAATAAAAAGATCAAATGCTAGAAGCAATTTGAGATTAAGTTCTAGGGATTTTGATCCGCTAGATAGTTACACAAGAACAAGAGAATGATTCCTAATGGTTTGGATTTAACTTTAATGACTAGAAATTAATGAACTTGAAATGCAGTTGAGAGATAAAATATTTTTGCGGCTGCTGCTTCTTTTGTTCTTGAGTTGGTTGAAATGTATTGAATGATGTCTGTTAATGATCTGCTGCTGTTGTCATTTATAATTCACTCAATAGAACTGAATTGAGCTGGCAAGACAATCTGTGAATTGGCAAGACAATCGGTGAGACAATCCGTTGATGTAGACAATCAGCATGACAATTGATTATACTGGTAAAACAATCGGCATGACTATTGAATGAACTGGCAAGACAATCGGCATGATAATTGATTGAACTGGCAAGACTTTCGGTATGACAATTGATTGTCATACCAGTTCAAATGATTGTCTTGCTGAATTAATATTGAATATAAATTCAAAATCAATTCTGAAAATTCATATTATTAATTCAGAATTAATTAATCAATTAATTCAATTAATTAATAAATTAATCTTTGCAGATATAATTTATTTTCTTAATTAAATTATATGACTTAATTAATTAATAGAGAATTAATACTACTCTTGAACAACAACCATTCTTCTGAAATTTATGAATCAATTCCACCACTTCAATGTTGACACTCGATGTACTGTCTGGTTCATGAGTGACTAACTTCCGTGACTTGCTGATTCTGACTCTACTGGACATTCAGCTTCGAGTGCATCTTTCCAGTTTACTCCATGCCCTACTCCATACCATCAGTTTGAAGCTTGTCTTTTGGAGCAGCAGCACCTACGAGGACATATCCTGGAGTTACTACATATCATGCGCACCAGAGATATCGGGAGAGGTGAGAGAGAGCTTAGAGAGAGGATTCAGGTGTTTCGGAGAGCAGATGCTGTCAGGTTATTTGGAGCTACCCATGAGGATGTAACTCCTGACTTATATGGAGTTACCCATGAGGATGTAACTCTTGACTTTCTTGTGGAGTGGGCTTAGTGGATTTTAGAGGAGCTTGAGGAGATCGAAGGTCTAGAGCTTTCATGAAGCTAGATGACAGAGATGTTGTAACAATTGTTATATGTATATTAGTGTGTAGTATGTATCAACAGACTTTTGGTCTGTATATGTAGACTAGACTTGTTGACTAGTGTGTAGGCCTGTTGTACCCATTTGCTTATGTTAAAATGTTTTCACGCTTGTACTATCAAACTTTGACGTATATATATATATATATATATATATATATATATATAAATATATATCAGTACCTTTCCTTTTCCAGCATTGTCATTTATATTACTGCACCTGTTTTATCTTACTTTACTTACTGCACCAGTTATATATCCTTGTGATAACATGTACCCTTTCCCCTTGATTGTTTACATTCCGTAAAGAAGCATGCAATTCACTTAGTTCAATGATTAAAAATGTTTTCAAAAAGAGATATTTCTATTAAAAAAACTTTTTATAAAAAAAAGGATTTAATTTAAAGGCTAAGTAAGTTGTTTGATTCTTTAAGGAAAAATGCCTCCCAGAAGAAATACCCGTTCTACCAACCAGAATGAAGAAACCAACAATAACAACCAAGACAACGATAAACAGAATACAAATCCAGGTCCCATAGACCCAACTATAGCCCAGATTCTTCAGATCTTGGCTCAATAAACAGTCAACTTGACTCAACAACAACACAGACATGCCAATCCTCAGGTAACTTTAAGACTTTTCAGGCGGTGAATCCACCAGAATTCAAAGGTTCTTTAGATCCAATTGAAGCAAGAGTTTGGTTAAAGGAGATTGAGAAGTCATTTGCTTTAGTCAAGGTGAAAGAATAACAGAAAACTGAGTTTGTGAGTTACTATATGAAGAATGAAGCCACCTATTGGTGGGAAACTGTTAGGATATTTGAAGGTACATATGTTATTGCTTGGGATATATTCAAGGAGTTTTTTTAGAGAAGTATTTTCCTCAGTTTGTTCAGAATTAAATATAATTGAAGTTTATGGAGTTAAAGTAGGGGAATATGTCAGTAGCAGATTATGAAAGTAAGTTTAAAGAATTGTCCAGGTTTGTACCATTATATGTAGACATTGACAGGAAGAAAGCTAAGATATTTCAGCAAGGTCTTAAGCCATGGATCAGAGGGAAGGTATCTATATTTGAGTTGGATTCGTATGCAAGAGTAGTACAGAAGGCCATGATTACGGAGACAGAAAGTGAAATGTCACAAAAGGAGGAGAGTAAGAAAAGAAAGTTTGAGGGAAGTGAAAGACAGTCACAAGTAGGGAAGTTTCCAAATTTTAATCTAAAGAAAGGCAAGTTTCAGCCAGGATAGAATTTTAATTTCAGAAAGAAAAATGCAGGCGATGGAGGACAAGGCAACCGTCCAACCATTGGGAACCACCCAAATGAGCAGAGGCTAGCTTTACCAGGATGCTAAGTATGTGGAAAGAAACATGGAGGAATTTGTAACAAGTTAAATGTGGTTTGTTATAGATGCAACCAGAAGGGGCACTATTTAAGAGAATGCGATAATAAATGAGCCAGAGAGCCAGAAAATAAGGATCAACCTACCAGGAATCAAGCAGGCAAGGTTTCAGCAATTGGGTTTACATGTTTGAAGTGTGGAAATCCAGGACATATAGCAAAAGATTGTAAGACACCAGTTCCAGTCAGTAATGCGCTGAGAATTATGGGATCTGCTCCAGTAGTGGATGAGCCACCTAGAGCTAGAGTTTATGATATGTCCGTGAAGGATGCTATTCAGGACACTAATATTGTGGCAGGTTTGCTTACTGTAAATTATTTATGTGCCAAAGTGTTAGTAGATTCGTGAGCAACTCGATCATTTATTTCTCAAGATTTTGTTGATAAGTTGAATTGTCCAGTTGAATTGTTAAATGAGATTATGATTGTAGAATTAGAAAATAAGGAGCGTGTATCTGTTAACCAAGTGTGTGCGGACTGTGAGATTGAGATTTCTGGTAATAAGTTTTATGCTGACTTGATACAATTTAAGTTAGGGGAATTTGACGTCATTTTATGAATGGGCTGGCTATCGAAGCATGATGCTCAGATAGAATGTCGTAACAAGAAGGTAATTCGGAAGACGCCTGATGAGAAAGCGGTGAAATTTAAAGGCCAAAGGAAATAAAAGAAGTTCTTAATGATGATTCAAGCTAAAAATTTATTGTGACAAGAATGTGAGCATTATATTGCTTATGTAATAGATGGAAATCAGGAGCCAGCAACACTTGAAGATATTCCAGTGGTAAATGAGTTTCCAAATGTGTTCCCAGACGAATTACCAGGACTTCCTCCAGATAGAGGAATTGAATTTGCGATTGACTTAGCACGTGCAATGGAACCAGTATCCAAGGCTATGTACAGAACGTCGGTCGTTGATATGAAAGAGTTAGAAAAGCAATTGAAAGAGTTATTGGAAAAAGGAGTGATTAGACCCAGTGTGTCCCCATGGGGTGCACCGGTACCATTTGTTAAGAGGAAGGATAGAAGCATGAGACTATGTATTGACTATCGGAATCTCAACAAACTTACTATCAAGAACAAGTATCCATTACCTCGAATCAACAATTTATTTGATCAGCTGAAAGGAGCCAAGTATTTCTCTAAGATTGATTAGAGATTAAACCCGAAGATGTACCGAAGATAACTTTCAGAACAAGGTACAATCATTATGAATTCTTAGTGATGTCTTTTGTATTGACCAATGCCCCATCAACATTTATGGACTTGATGAACAAAATTTTCAAAAAATATTTGGACAAGTTTGTCATTGTTTTTATAGATGATATTTTGATTACTCGAATTCAACGGAAGACCATATAGAGCATCTAAGGATAGCCTTGGGAATTTTGAGAAAGGAGAAGTTATATGATAAATTTTCAAAGTGTGAGTTTTGGTTACAGGAAGTTCAATTCTCAGGACACATAGTCAGTAATGAAGGGATCAAAGTGGACCCAGCGTAGATTGAAGCTATGATGAATTGGGAGAGGTCAAAAATACCAACATAAGTGAATAGTTTCTTAGGATTGGCAAGATATTATCGAAGATTTGTTCAAGATTTATCGAAGATTGCAACACCTCTAACAAAGCTTACCTGGAAGACTAAGAAGTTTATATAGAATGAGAAGTGTGAAGAAAGTTTCCATAAATTGAAGAAGAGATTGATTACGACACCTGTTTTATCACTTTCAGATGATCAAAGAAAGTTTGTAATCTATAGTGATGCTCCTCATAAGTGATTAGGTTGTGTTCTGATGCAGCATGATAAAGTTATTGCATATGTGTCTAGACAATTGAAACCTCATGAGCAAAAGTATCCTACTCATGACTTGGTACTATCAGCAATAGTATTCTCTTTGAATATTTAGAGACATTATCTACATGGAGAAATATGTGAGATTTATACGGGCTATAAGAGTTTGAAGTATATATTCACGCCAAAGGAACTTAATATGAGACATCGAAGATGGTTGGAGTTGATCAAGGACTATGATTGCATGATTAACTATCACCCATGAAAAGCAAATGTAGTGGAAAACGCATAAAGAAGAAAGGAGAGATTGAATGTGTTGATAGTACCTTATATAAGGAATTTCAGAAGTTGGAATTGAAGGTCTGAATTTGCAAGCCTAATAAAGCAAATATGTATAGTATGAATTTTCAGCCAGAGTTGTTAGAGAAGATAATGAAATGCCTAGAGGAAATAATGGATCAGGATATCAATCGTTTGATAGGAGAAGAGTTATGCACTCAGAAGGATGAGCAAGGTATTCTCAAATTTTCTACAAGAATTTGGATTCCACCATTAGTAGAGTTAAAGAATAAAATTTTATAGAAAGCTCACAATTCAAAGTATTCAATCCATCCAGGAAGTATCAAGATTTATAGAGATTTAAAAGAGAACTATTGTTGGCCATATATGAAAAGAGAAATTGTGGAATGGGTTAATAGATGTTATACGTGTCAAAGAGTTAAGGCGGAGCATCAGAGAGCAAGTAGATTATTGCAACCGTTTGATATTACAGAGTGGAAGTGGGAGCACATTACTATGGATTTTATAGTCGTCTTACCAAGGACGAAAGTGAACCACGATACAATTTGGGTAATAGTGGACAAACTAACCAAATCAGCTCATTTTCTGCCTATTAATGGAAGATTTTATTTGGACAAGTTGGTTCACATGTATTTGAAAGAGATATTAGTTCATCATAGAGTCCTTGTGTCTATTGTATCGGGTCGAGATCCATGATTCAATTCAAGATTTTGGAAAAGTCTTGAAGAATGTTTGGGAACTAAATTGAATATGAGTACAACTTATCATCCAAAGACTGACGACCAAAGTGAGAGAACGATCCAGAAAATTGAAGACATGTTACGTGTTTGTGCCATTAAATTTAAGGAAAATTGGGATGAGCATTTGCCCTAAGTAGAATTTGCTTACAACACCAGTTTTCACGCCAGTATCGGAATGCCTCCCTACGAAGCTCTTTATGGATGCAAATGTCGATCACCGGTATATTGGGACGAAGTTGGAGAACATAAGATACTTGTGAAAGGAATATATCCTAAGTCCAATCATGTATGAGGATTTAGGAATAACTTTTATGTAATCTGTTTTGATTTCATTGATATTAATAAAAGACTTGTTTTGTTTTTATTACGGGCTTTATCTATTTAAGTGTTTAAATAAGATATACCATAGTTTAAAGTAAAGCTTTTTATGGATTATGATGAGATCATAATAGTGAGACCTAAAAAGATGAAAACTCTAAACTTAAATAGTTCCTGGTCATAGGATTACTAACTGGTAATTAATAATCCGCAAAGATCGGTACATACTATGCTTGCTTCATTATGAAGGATGTCTGTTCTCATAGACATTTGTGTGGTGACACTATAGCTAGTATGTAGGTGCTTATTATAGAATAAGTTCACTGAACATGACTCGCACAGCTGAACAACTGATGGAGTTCACTCACGTGTCAGCAGTTGTTCACATAGTGATAGTTGTACAAGTATCCTTAGACTTGAGGTCATCATAGTCATCTTGTGTACACTGAACTATGCTTTGGTTTAGTTCTTAGTCTCCAGGGACAATTATTAGGGCTCTTCTGGGTATAGGAATTTGTACACGAAGATAGTGTATGATCAATAAAGGATCTACCCCTTCCAGTGAAGGAAGTGAATGTTCAAGGCTGATCCACTTATGCTAGTTCAGGAATCTCTGGCCAGAGTAAATGAAATTAGAAAGGAGTTTCTAATTTGCATAGAACTACGCATAGTAAATGGTAAGCAAAGTGATTGAATTAGGTAGGCTTGACACGAGATCCATGCCTTGTATTTAATCGGGACATTGTAGGGTAGAAGGAGTTTATTGTACGGTAACTATTCACTGACAGGTTCTTGGTATTCTAAGCAGTGAATTCATATTATCCGGATAGTCGCGATATGCTGAGAAGTATCCCTCACGATGTAGAATAAATGTGATTAATTAATTAATCATATTTAATAAATTAGAGAATTTATATAAATAATGATAAAATAGTTTTATTATTATTTATTTCTACTACCGGCTTAATATTGAACCTACAGGGTCACACCATAAAAAGAGAATAATTTAATGGTGGAGGAATTAATTAATAATGGCTAAATAATTATTTATTTGTGAAATAAATAATTAATTGGCAAATTTAATAATTGATTAAATGAGATTTAATTGATTATAAAATAATTAAGAAAAGTTCTTAATATTATTAATTAAAGGATTTAATTTTTGGAAATTAAATCAAGAGAGAGAATTATTTCTAAAGTGTAAAGTGTTTAGAAAAAGGATTAATGATTAAAAGGTGTTTTAATTATTAATGAGAATAATAAATGGGATAATAATAATAATAATATTTATGGGAAAATTTCAGCTAAAAATTTTGCCTATAAATACACTATTATAGACCCTAATTTTATTCTAACCCATATCAAACCCGAAAACCCAAAAAAGTTTGGAAAACCCAATTCTCTCCACCTCCTTCCTCCTCCTTAACATCGTTTTCTTGGTGGATACTGGTGGAGTGCTTCAGACTTGAGGAGCAACTGCTAAGGATCTCTGATCGTTGTCTCCGAATTATTTTTAAAGGTTAGATTCGATCCCTCGAATTTTTATTCATGATCTGTATGCTTTTATTTGGATTTTATATGTGTAAAAGTGTTTTTCCATGCCCCCCGCTGCGATTAAAATCCAACAATGGTATCAGAGCATAGGTTGTATGCATATAGATCTGTGGTAAAAATTTCAGAATTTTATGTGCTTGTATGAATTAATTATGATTTTTACAAGTTATATCATGGATTAATTTTGTCTGATGAGAAATCGGTTCTCATAATAATTTTGAATGGTGATCTGGGTTCTACAAGTGTTGTAGATCATCTGGGTATTTTTTTCATAATTTTATGATGTATAGATTTTTTATTATGAATTTTTGAAGTTATTGTAATTAAAATTCGTAATTAAATAAGTAAATATATGTATATATAGTATATATATATATATATATATATATATATTTGTTTCATATGCATATGCTGTTTCTGCTACTGTCTGTTAAAGTCTGACTGCACGGAGGAAGCAAAGCAAAGAAGACAGGTGAAGTACAGGCACACAAACCGAGAATAGAATCTGTCAGGCGGCTGGAAAAAAAAATATAGGGGTGTAACGCATTCCGGGAATGCGTTACACACCTGTGGAGCATTCACGGAATGCGTTACACCCTTTAATGGCTTAAAAGGGCTGTAACGCATCACCGGAATGCGTTACAGGGCTTGTAACGCGTTCCTGTAATGCGTTACAGCCCGACTGTCCATATTAAAATTGATTTTCTGGGAGTTTCGTAACTCCGTTTTGGGCGTGCAATATACCGTTGGATTCGTTTTTACGAGACGAATCTAATGGAGTGATCAATTTTAGTTTATATAAAATTTTTTAACTGTTTATATTCCATGAAGTGTTTTAAAGCTGTTTTTGATCGTTTGAATTGATTTTAAATGCTTCATGTGATACATAGAGATGTATAATGCTTAGAATAATGTGCTAGATGATATAACATGCCTACCTTGATGTTTATTCATGTTGATATATGTGATATATGCTTAGTTTATCATGCGATGATAGATTTAGGTGAACTTAAATAAACATAAGGCGTTTGTTAGACAACCTAGTATAGTGAAATTGTTTCATAACCTTAAGAACAATATTATGAATACAATCATGAGATTCTTGTGTTTGTGAAACACGTAATTGAATATGAATTTTCGATATGAGAGAAAGGATGATTCTGTCAACAACAGATTTCTATCTGTAAGAAAGGGTTATTAAGTGACGCCTCTTGACAATGCTCCACCCGATCTGGGAATCGTCTGATTATTGATTATTGATTTAAAATATTTAATTTAAAAGGAAGAATCTCTTTAAAATACTCAATTTATATTATTTTTGAATATCCAAGTACATATAACATTTAACAATTAACTCACAGAATAGATACTGTACACACATAATAATTATATAATAACAAAAATAATTACACGATATATCCCGGATATTACAGGTTTGAGTCCCTGATTTAGGTTAAGAGTAGAGTTAAAAGAGTGCAGGATGGTTTATATATATATGTGAGTCAGCAACTGAATCAGAGGAGTGAGTCTAGGAGTTTAGTCAAGGGTTTCGGAGGTGTAACCCTGACGTTTATTGAGGTTTGACTGGAACTACCCTAGTTTAGAGTACGTCTCCTTCGTATATGTATTATAAGTAATGTCCGATAGAGATTCCTAGTTTTCCTTTCGAGAATTCAAGTCTGATTGAGAAAAGTCAGCTTCTGAGCATACCCGTGATGTGTCAGCTAAAGAGACGCCCCCGTTATTTCTAAATATCGTATTTTCTGTGTCAAGGAATGTTATTGGACTGATTATATGACCTTGGTGAGTTCGGATAGCGTGATAATAGTTAGGGGATGTTATGACGACTAAGTTTGGTAGTGAATGTGGATCAGAACGGGAGGTGACATATTTAAACTCTTTTATTTCTTCCTTTAAATGTATTTTATCTCCAGAGTAATTGTTTCCTATTCCATAAGTTGTTTATCTTTCTTGTGAGAAAGTTGTGAACCCGAGGTAAGCTACTTTGATCTCCTTACAAATCAGATTCTTTCTTTTCTAGTTGTGAATTTCTTATCTGAATATTGTTTATTTCCTCGACGATTTTTCGGTTGATTGGGGCAAACAATGCATATGAATTGACCATTTGTCTATGTGACAAAAGGGTTCGGTGGGACGCCACCGAGTTATGTGTTGTCACCGTATGGTAATAAGACTGGCCATCTTATGTACTTGTATGGTTGCTCTCAGTCATACCTATTTCTTCTTCACAGTTTCTTCTTATTTGATTCCCTTGAGTTGAAATTTCCTTTAATATCCTACGATAATGAATTTATGCGATTGGAGGGTCCTCGTTATTGAAAGCAAGTCAAAGTAACTGTCAGGAAAAGGAAAGCTTTATATAAGGGTGTTATTTAAGAATAATGGTAACCGTGAGAGTTCAGGATCTAAGGATGGAGTATAGCCTCGAGAAAGGTAACTCATTGATGGTTGAATCACTTGAGGGTGATAAGAAATCATTCTTAGAGGAATGGTTGGTTGAAATTTGGACTATGGTGTCTGGAGGAGTCTAGCATCGCTTAAGCATGACTTGAATTACTAGTGGGCTCTGTGTAATTGGTGGCTGTTATACCCGGCCAAGTTTCATGGTATACCAGATTGGTGTTAATGTGATAATAGAGTAGTGATGAGAAGTGGTCAGTTGCTGTTGTACTAAGGATCTATGCTATGGTGAGTAGTATTCTAGTTTTCCTGAACTGTTGTTGATTCTGCTACTATCATTGTTGTTGTGATTGCTAGTGCTGTTAATCTAGATTTCTTTTATAATTGGACCCCGATATTAAGGACTTGGGTATTGTGATTGGGCAGCATTTTCCTGATATAGGTGCACCATTTAAACGGTGATACCTTCTATCAAACATTTTGTTATGTTTTGAATAAAACTCATTTATATATTCCAGGAAGATGCAACCTAAGAAAGCGACCCAGTCTAAAGAAAATAGTAGTAGTTTGGCGGAGGGTCCAATTATAAATGAAACTCTAGATTAGTTGCGCCAACAGCAGCAACAACAGTTGCAGCTAATCCAACAGGTTCAGCAGTGGTATCTACGGTTGCAGCAGCAACAGCAAGAAGTGAATTGAAATGCTAGTTTTAAATCTTTCTAGAGTGTTAAACCTCCTGAGTCTCAAGGTGAATCCAATCCAGTAGTTGCTGGAGCATGGTTACAAGAAATGGAGGAAGTTTTCAACCTCGTTCAAGTAAGCGATAATCTTAAGACTGATTATGTAAACTATTTCTTAAAGGATGAAACGAATTACTGGTGGGAATCAACCAGAGTGTTAGAAGGAGAAGGCCCTGTTCCATGGGCTAGGTTTACTAAGTTGTATTGGAAAAGTATTTCCCAGGTTGTGTGTGAAGTCAAATGGAGATTGAGTTTCTAGGATTGAATCAAGGTGGTAGAAGCGTATCTGAATATAAGGCCAAGTTTATAGAATTGGCCCGAGTAGTTTCTGAGTATGTAAGTACCCAGAGTCAGAAGGCAAGGAGGTTCCAACAAGGGTTAAAGCCTGAAATTCGCAGAGGAGTTGTGGCATTGCAACTCAAGACATACTGCTCTATGGTCCAGGTTGCCCTAGTAATGGAAGATGACCAGAGGTTGACTGTTAAGGAAGAAAGTGATAATAAAAGGAAGTCGGAAGGTGTTGTGGACAAGGCAGACCAAGGAGAATCCAGTCAGAGATTTGAGAATTGGTTTGGCCAAAGCGGGAGTTATGTATCATAACTAGGGAAGAGTGGCCATATTGCAAGGAGTTGTAGAACGGTCATTCAAGATATCACATCCCGAGGGCCAACATCCAGCTCAGCTAGAGATAAAATTTTGAAAAGAACCAAGAAATCAAGCGTCTAGAAGTTGGGCGTAGTTGCAGTTGATCTGACACCCTCTAAGCTAGAGGGGTTTGGTGTAATTTTAAGATTGAGTTTGTTGTCCTGTATTATGGCAAGGAATGGTTTTTATAAAAGTGAATTGTGAAGTATACAGAAGCCAATGGTAAGGTAAGTTCTAGGTGCGGAAGCAATATACGAAGTTCTTCCAATCATGTGAGAAAAGGAGTAATAAGCTAAGGATATAAGGTAGATCTACCATGTGTAAAGATACGAAGAAGAAAATATTTAAGCTGGAGGAAGTTGAGTAATGAATAATTGCCCTGGAGTCTCTCGAGGCCAGTGGAATGAAATAATTAGTTGATAACGATTAAAGTTATTGGAAAGGAAAGTGAGCATACTAGATATAGTTCTCTGGGGTGCACCAGTGACGTTGCTGGAAAGAGGAATGAAATTATGAGATTGTGCATTGATCATCGGGAGTTTAACAAAATGAAAATAAGAATAAGTAACCTTTATAACGAATTGATTACTTATGTGACCTAATTCAAGGAGTGTGTAATTTCTACGGGATTGACTTAAGATACAGCCTGAAGGCATGTCAGAGATTGCAATTAGGATGAGTTATGAGTGTTGCCAGGTTGGTGATATTATGTGGAGTGACAAGTGTATGAGTCGTCTATAAGGATTTAAAGAACATAGTATATAAAGAGTATTTGGATAAGCAAATTGTATTTATTGATAACATCCTCAACTATTCAAAGATTAAGGGAATCTGTGTAGAATGGCCTAGTATTTCCCTACGAAGATTACAAGAGAAGCAAATATATATTAAGTCTTCAAGTATGGGTTTTGGTTGAGATTTATAAACGATTTTGATTATCCTGTTATTGACTATTTAAGCAAAACCGGTGTAGCAATAGATGCCCTGAGTAGAAGAAAAGAATTGAACGTGATTAAGATTCCTGAGGAAATTGAAAAGAGTAAAAGTTGGAGTTCGAGTACCGAAAGGTGATATAAAGTGAATATATAAAATTACTTTCTAGCTTAGACGGATAAGAATGAGTAAGAGGTATTTGGATATTGGAACTAAGTTGAAAATGAGTACTACCTATCATCTTTGGATGAAGGGTCAAAGTGAGAAGATGATTTGAACAATATAAGATATGTGGAGAATATATATATGATGGGTTTAAAAAGTGAATTGCGATAATCACCTACCATGGATTGAGTTTTCTATGATAATAGTTACCCTGTTAGTAAGAGAATACTACTATGCGAAGTGTTGTACGGATATAAGTGTGAGTCCTCCCTCTATTGAGAGAAAGTGGGAGTAGAGATATTGTTAAGTCTTGAATTAATTTAGTACATCAAGAGTGTGGTGGTGTACTCGGGAAAGAGTTGAAATAACTCGGGATATACAAAGAGAGAAAGCGGATTTGCATAGAAAGAATATGAATATATAGAATGAGGATCGGGGTATAGGAAAAAGTTTTACCTTGAAAGAGATTGGTTATGTTTGAATAGAAGAGACAAGTAGAGTCCTAATTGTATTGAACCATTCGAGGTATAAAGAAATATAGATAAAGTTGTCTATAAGTTGGTATCGCCGCCGTAGTCGCAGTATATATATATAATATGTGGTATGCATCAATGTTAAAGCGATATGTTTTTGATTTGAATCAAGCCATTGATTAGGAGCCAATGGGCTCTAATCCAAAATTGTTCTGCGCGGAATAATCGATCCAAATCCCAGATCGTTAAGAGCGGGTCCTTAGTAATAAATTTATGTCTATAGTGAGTATGCCTTGAATAACCCATTGGGTCGAAGAGTTTACCTAGAAGTTAGGGTCGGGATTGCTTGACAAATATCCTCACTTATTTAGTTAAGTTAGATTCTGAGGACATAATCTTTTTAAGGGGAAAATGATATAACGACTCGTATGCTTTTATATTTAATTAATGTGTAATTATAGAATTATTAAATGAATAATATATGTGTGAATAGCTTCTGTCAGCTATGTGTTGTTTTAATTTTATCTATGTGTGTGAATTATGGTGTCCAGGGTGGTTCGTGTAATTAATTAGGGACTTGTATTGAATTGTTTTCACTTTTAAAAGTGGATTTAATACAAGTTTATTTGTGTAAATATGTGGATTGTCTCTAAAATTGTTTTTATGACTTTATAATTACAATAATTATTTTTGGGACTTTATAAAAGTTAGAAATCAATATTTCATCAATTATTTAACCTTGTATGATTTTCTGAGTGCATTTATTTGTAAAATTCATATTTAATTCTAGAATTCTTCAAAAATTATGACACTCATATTTATTTATGTTTGGAATACCGAGAATTTTAAAATTATTTTGAAAATTTTCGGGAATGGTTTCACCCGCACGTCGTTTCGTTATTTGTTAAAAAACGGACACAAAGAGCACCTTAAAAAGTGATTTAAAAATTTCAAAAATTATGTCCTTGTAAACTTCGGGTTATTTATGACATTTTGATATTATTTTTATAATTTTCGGGTATTAATTTGCATGCACCTCAGTCCATTAATTTTTAGTTTTGGGACAAATTTGACTTTTAAATTCTCGTATCTATCCTAAAATACAGCGTGGCAGTTTCTTATTTATCAGGGACGCGTGTCCTTTCCCTTGTGCAACACCTGTTAGCAGTTAAATAAAAAAAAAGAAAAAAAGAAAAAAAGAAAGAAAAACCCAATACCCCCACCCCCTTCTCTCGGTTCACTCTTCTGTTCTCTCTCTCGTTTACTCGATTCTCTCTGTTATTTTTCCTTTCGTGTTCTTCTCGCCGTGTTGCTTCCTGTCTCCCGGTAATTACTTTTGCCACCTGCTTCTTCTGTTCTGCTGTTGTTTCCTTTTGTGGTGCCGTCGTTGCCGCCGGCTTCCGGTATGGTGGCGGTGGTCCGAACTGTGTTGGTTATACATATATATATACATGTTTGTGACTATGTGCATATTTGTGTGTGTGTAATTGTGTGTGTCTGTGATGTGGGTGTGTGTGTTCGTGTTGTGTGTGTGCGATGGAGGTGATGGCTGTGTAGTGTGTGTGCAGCGTGTTCATCTCTATTGGGCTCGGTTCTGTTGGTTCTGTTGGTTTGATGTTGGGCCTTGCAGTTTGGGCCTGGTTGTTTGGGCCCCTTTCTGTTTGGGCCGAGGTTATGCAGTTTGGTTGATTATTACAAATTTGATTATTATTTCTTTTTCTGCAGGAAATAAATTGATTATTATTCGTGAAATGAAATGTTCATTGCGGGGAATAATAATATTAATCGGTATAATTTATTTGGGAACCCGTAGTATATCGGGCGCCCATAAATTGTGCCGCCGTTGACGATGAACTTCGGTGAGTCAACGGTGGACTGTGATGACGCGGTTCTGAGTCCTAATATTTTAAAATAAATAAATAAAATGTGATTAATAAGTATATTTAATTGGTATTGGTGAATTTGCGAATTGAGTTATTGACTGGAAGTGGTGGTTGGGAATTGAATTGTAGTTGGCTTGGATTTGGTTGTGATTGATTTGATGTCGAGTTGTTCGATGGGTTAGTCCGATAAATAAAGGAGGTGCTGCCCAATTTCTGAGAAATCGAACTACGAAAACACGAGAGCGTATCCAACAATTATCGGGCCATCGAATGAGTATATAAAAACATATATATATATATATATGTTGTATATGTAATTTGATTGTATGTGGTGGCGAATTGTTTTTCCAAAAAGTAATAACCCTAATTTTTGTAAAATGACGTGTATATGTATTTTTCCGAAAACAAACATCGAACCTATTCTTCGTGAATGTGAACCCTAATTGTTGTGTGTGTTATTATAATATGTGTAATTACGAGTTGGGATTTGATATCGAATGGGTAGGTAGTTAGCGAGGATATGTCAAGCATACCTAGATGTCTAACATAGGGTATTGCGGCTCTGTAGGTTCTAGTCAAAGGACTCAAGAATTGATGTCGAACTAAGATAACCTAGTGATCAGTCAGCAAGCGTGCGAGGTTCCAAGCGAAGGACCTGAGCATTAAAGTCGGATCCAGGATAGTCAAATAGTAAAGCGATAAAGCTGAGTGTCCCAAATCGGGTCAAGGTCAATCAGTGATAGTTGTAAAGCTCGGCAAGGCAAGTACCCCTGACCATTCTTTTATGGTTCAGTATATGTGAATAGCTAATGTTTTAATCTCATAATGGAACAGAAACCTTTTAAGTTACATATCCCCTGTATTTGAAAATGTTGTTTAAAACTATGTTTTGGGGAAAAGTAACTTCTGAAAACACCTATCTCTAAACATGATTAAAATGAAAGGAAGTTTTGAATAGTGTGTTGTGACAGATTGGTTTTAAAAAGAGATAGGTGATAGTGATTTTGGAAACTGGATAAAGAGACTGTTTTGATCCACATATGTCGTGGAATTTTGGAAAGAGGCAAAAAGGGAATTCAGTTGATCTATTGGAGTTACGTAAGAGGCCCGTTATTCGGTAATGACCCAGCATGTGGTTGCGTAAGTGGCTAATTGGGATGGGCATTCTGTTTAACCGATTAGTCCAGCGTGGGGGAAAGACCTAGCTAGTCTTTTCCAAAGTTTCGGAACACATTCTATTTCTGGATGGCCGCTAGTCGCTGTCCGGTGAGGGTAGACTGATCAGTTATCTTAACCCGTTAAACGTCCAATAGATTTGATTGATTCAGTTTTGAAATTGTTTAACAAATCAACGTGTTTGAGACAGATGATTTTGGGTCCCCTTAACGGGACAAATGGTTTTATGGTTCCTATAATGGAACAGAAGGTTTAAAAATGAAGATAGCATGCTAAAAGAATTGAACTCTGGTATTTATACACAACACACGACTGATATTGTTGTTTCCCGGAGCATGCTAGTTTTAATATCCAGTTATGAATGTTTACTCGTTTTCTGACAAGTTATGAATTCTGTTCCTATCACTGCTTTATCATAAACTGCTTTACTTGTTATTCATATAGTGGTGCTGCTGAGCAAGCAATTGCTCACCCTTGCAGAATATCTTATGTGTATTGCAGATGCCTAGGAGACTCTTCTGTGATAGTCGGGCAGAGTTCCAGTTCCCTTTGTGTCAGACTCCTCTGAGGTGGTTGTGTTGGACCAAGGATGGTCTGTTGAGTTGCTGTGTTAAGTTAGCTGCGTCAGGATGATTGCGGTAAGTTGGTTTGTGTTAGTTGTAACCTAAATCATACTTAAACCTGGCCAAGATCTTGGTAAAGGGGTCGTAGTTATATCCCATTATTGAATTGTTTATCTTATGGTGGTTAGTGATGATGTCAACTCCTGACCCCGGGGTTGAGGCCATCACATAAGTTATCAGAACTTAAGTTATTAGGAGATATTTATCAGGAGATAATATTAGGACTTAAGGAGACTTTTGGATAAGGCAGGCGGCTGATTGAAATGAAAAAAGATCAAGACAAACGCAAGAAGAAATATGCATGAAGAAGGAATTCTATGAAGAATAGAATACTTGGAAGAAAAGATAACTGATTGATATATTTTAGGAAGCAAAATTATATTTAATATCAATTAGAAGATTATCTTGTAACTGTGTAGTATATAAACACAGGCATAGGGTTTACACTATATGTATTATCATTATCGAAGTTATTATTTATTGTAACCCTAGCAGCTCTCGTGATAATTTGTTCATCACTGAGAGAGGACAATTCCATATTGTAACAGAGTTTATTGTGTTGAATAAAATCGGTGTTCTGTTACTTGTGTTCTTTAATTCGATTTGATTGTAGTAAACACTGTATTCAACCCCTTTCTACGGTGTGTGTGACGTAACAAGTGGTTTCAGAACAGATCTGTTAACACACAAATAGTTTAAGATCCAAAAACAATATTGTCTGAAGAAGAACAAACTCCAACCAAGCCCACCAAAACTGAAGAACCTCCAAAGACTCAAATCCATAATCGATATGAGACTATTAGAGTTCCCATACTGAAACCATCTGAATATCCCATATGGAAGGTGAGGATGTCTAAGTTTCTGGAAGCTACAGATCCAGAATACCTTGACAGAATCAATGAAGGACCATACAAGCCAACCAAGCTCTCTGTTGTAGTTGCAGATCAGCCAGCACAGATAGTACCAAAGGAGAAAAGTGAATATACAACTAAAGATATCTCATCTATTGCTAAAGATGCAAAGGTACGACATTTGTTGCATAGTGCCATTAATAATGTCATGTCAAACAGGGTAATCAACTGCAAGACTGCAAAGGAGATATGGGATACCTTGGAAATAAGATATCAGGGAATCGATTAAATTAAGAAGAACAGGAGGACTATACTCACTAAAGAGTATGAGCACTTTGACTCAAAACCTGATGAGTCATTAACTGGATTATGTGACAGATTTGTCAAACTCTTGAATGATCTGTCACTGGTGGACAAGGAATATGAACTTGAAGATTTAAATCTTAAATTCCTGTTAGCTCTTCCTGAAAGTTGGGATTTGAAGGCCACCATAATAAGAGATAACTATGTTCTTGGTGAAACAACTCTTGATGAAATTTATGGGATGCTCAAGACTCATGAACTTGAGATGGAACAAAGAAGCAAGAGGAATGGAAGGAAGTCAAGGACATTTGCTCTTAAGGCTGAGGAGGATGTCCCCAAAGTAGCTGCCTCAAGAAAAGGCAAGGGAAAAGCTCTCATCACAAAGTCTGATACTGAGTCATCAAGTTCTGATAGTGATGATGACTTAGAACTGAAAGCTTACCTGAGCTGGATCCTAATGAAGAGAGGATGAAGCTGTGTGCTCTTATGGTGAAATGAATCACAAGGATTGCATACATGAAATTCAGAAAGGGAAAGAAATTTTCCAGGAAAGGTGCAAGTTCTGATAAGATGAGTTTCAGAAAATCTGAAGGCAAAGGAGGAAAGTCTGACAGAGGAGATTACTCAAATGTCAAATGCTACAACTATGGTGAGAAAGGCCACATATCTCCTGATTGCAAGAAAGTGAAGAGTGACAAAGACAAGGCTCTTGTCACGAAGAAGGAAAACTGGATAGACACTTCAGATTCTGAAAGTGAGGTGAACTATGCCTTGATGGCAAATGCTGATAGCAAATCTGATACTGCTGACCTAAAGGTACCTCAAACTACCTATGCCTTTCATACTGATGATATTACTGAGTTGATAAGATATCTTAAAACCATGTTCATTAGTTATAGAGATCAAACTTTAACATGTGAAAGATTAACTTCTGAAAATCTTGCTAATAAAAAGAGGAATGATTATTTAGAAAAAGAGATAGTCATGTTCCATCAAACTCAGAAAGATAGAGATGATGCCTTTTATGTTAGGGATGAAGTGCTTAAAATGAATGAATCTCTAAAAACTGAGTTAGAAAAGGAAAGAGAGATTATCAAGACTTGGACTAACTCTGGCAGAACAACTCAGAATTTGTTGAGTAGTGGAAATTGGAAAGAGGGCTTAGGCTATGGAGATGATAAGAATGATAAGGGAACGGTAGAAATTGAGCCTATTGTTGTTAAACAACAGCCCAAGGTAAATCCTGTTAAGTTTTTAGCTGTAAAGTCTGATATTGATAAATCAGAAGTTAAAGAGAAATTAACTTCTGACAAACCAAAACAGGATAAGCCAACTGAAGTTAACATAGGCTTAATGACTAAGAAGCAGCTTAAACATAAGCTGAAAGATGTTAAGAATGTAAACAAGGTAAATCCACCAAGGAAAAATAGGAATGGAAAGGAAGGTGTGAATAAAAGCAATGATTATAAGCCTGTTCCTAATGCTCCTAGAAAGAAATGTTATAACTGTGGAAATTCTAACCATCTGGATTCTTTTTGCAGGAAGAATAAGAACATAAACTCCTTACCTTCAAAGTCAGGAGTTAAGAGCGAGTCTGTTAGATATAGGCCACAAAATCCTTGTTTTCATTGTGGTAGTTTATGGCATTCCATTTATACTTGTAAGGAATATCATAGTTTATACTATGATTATTATCAAATAAAACCTTCTTTAAAGAAAGTTAGCATTGTTCCTTCTAGTGTAAGTTCTGATGCAAAGTCTAACAATGTAAATTCTGATAAGAAAACTGTTAACATAAATTCCGATGCTAAATCCGCTGCAACTGTTAACAAACTTAATAAGGCCAAAGGATCCAAGCAAGTCTGGGTCCTTAAAACTAATCATTAGTGGTCTTTGTGATTGCAGGGCAACAGGAAAAACATCCTAGTTCTGGACAGTGGATGTTTAGGACATATGACCGGAAATAAAGCCCTGCTATCAGACTTTGTGGAGAAAGCTGGCCCAGGTGTTTCTTATGGAGATGGCAATATTGGAAAAACTCTGGGATATGGCAATATCAATCTTGGGAATATCATCATTGAAAAAATAGCTCTAGTCTCAGGACTTAAACACAATTTGCTGAGTGTTAGTCAAATTTGTGATAGAAGTTATCATGTGGATTTCTTTGAAGAACACTGTGAAGTTGTAAGCAAATCTACAGGAAAAGTTGTTCTGAAAGGATACAGGCATGATAATATTTATGAAGCAAAGCTTTCAACAAGTACTGATGGTTCTGCAATCTGTCTGTTGAGTAGAGCATCAATTGAAGAAATCTGGGATTGGCACAAGAAACTCTCTCACTTAAATTTTAACAATATAAATGAACTAGTCAGGAAAGATCTTGTGAGAGGACTGCCAAAATCAGTATTTGCTCCTGATGGCCTTTGTGATTCATGTCAGAAGGCAAAACAAAGAAAATCTTCTTTCAAGAGCAAGACTGAATCATCAATTCTTGAGCCTTATCACCTACTACATGTTGATCTATTTGGTCCAGTGAATGTCATGTCTATTGTAAAGAAGAAATATGTTATGGTCATAGAGGATGAGTTCACCAGATACCCATGGGTGTATTTCTTGCACACAAAAAGTGAAACTGCATCTATCTTGATTGATCATGTCAAATAATTGGATAAATTGGTCAAAGACTCTGTGAAAATCGTAAGGAGTGATAATAGCACTAAGTTCAAGAATTTGATTATGGAAGAGTTCTACAAAAACCATGGAATAAAGCAGGAATTTCCTACTCCTGGAACTCCATAACAAAATGGAGTTGAAAGAAAGAATAGAACTCTTATTGAAGCTGCACAAAATATGCTTGATGAAGCAAAGTTACCAACCTACTTTTGGGCTGAAGCTGTGTAGATTGATCGTTTTACTCAGAATGCTACACTTATCAACAAGCATGGAAAAACACCATATGCGATGGTGAAGAAAAAGAAGCCAAATCTGAAGTATTTTCATGTATTTGGATGCAAGTGTTTTGTTCTTAAGACTCATCCTGAACAGCTATCCAAATTTGATCTAAAAGCTGATGAAGGAATTTTTGTTGGATATCCACTTTCCACAAAAGCCTTCAGAGTCTACAATTTAAGAACAAGGGTAGTCATGGAATCTATCAATGTCTCTTTTAATGATAAGAAGATCACTGGACTTGAAGATTTCAATGATCATGATCAGCTGAGATTCAAAAATGAAGTTTTAAATTCTAATTCTGTAAATCCTGATAGTCTAAATCCTGATACTGCAAACTCTGATGGATTAAACTCTGATGTTATTGAAACTGTGGTGACTACGCCAAAGGAAAATGCACCTGTACAGGGGAAGCATACTGAAGATCCAACCACATCTCAAGAAGCATCAAAATCTACAACAGGCACTTCAAGTTCTGATTCGTCAAGTTCTTATGGGCCAAGTTCTGATAATTCTGGAAACTCATGTTCTGATATTTCTCGAAACTCAAATTCTGAAGGGTCTAACTCAGAGAGCATAATTTTAGGGGGAGCATCATAAAATGTTGATGGACGCAGCATGGATTATGGGGAAGCATCCAGTTCTAGAGATAACCTTCCATCTGCAAGGAAGTGGACTAATACACATACACCTGACTTAATTATTGGAAATCTTGATGCAGATGTCAGAACTAGAACAGCTACATCAAATGAATGTCTCTATCATTCTTTCCTTTCTCAGACTGAACCAAAGAAAGTGGAAGAAGCTCGTCAAGATGTTGATTGGGTGCAAGCAATGCAGGAAGAGTTAAATGAATTTGAAAGAAACAAAGTGTGGACCCTAGTGCCAAGACTAAAGAACAGATCTGTTGTTGGTACAAAGTGGGTGTTCAGAAACAAAACTGATAGTGATGGCATAATTACAAGGAATAAAGCAAGGCTAGTTACAAAAGGATACTCTTAACAAGAGGGAATTGATTATGATGAAACATTTGCACCAGTTGCTAGATTGGAAGCAATAAGGATATTTTTGGCTTATGCTGCTCACAAGAAGTTTAAAGTCTTTCAAATGGATGTGAAAAGTGCTTTTCTCAATGGAGAATTGGAAGAAGAGGTATATGTTGAACAATCTCCAGGTTTTGTAGATTCAAAATTTCCTAATCATGTCTACAGACTTGATAAAGCACTTTATGGCCTTAAGCAAGCTCCAAGAGCATGGTATGAGACATTAGCTCAGTTTCTTCTGGAAAGTGGATTTAACAGAGGGACTATTGACAAAACACTATTTTATCTCAACCATGGAAAAGACTTACTTTTGGTGTAGATATATGTTGATGATATCATTTTTGGTTCTACAAATGACAGACTTTGTAAGACGTTTGCCAAGCTGATGCAGTCAAGATATCAAATGAGTATGATGGGAGAACTTGGCTATTTTCTGGGCCTTCAAGTAGACCTGATATCATGTATCTTACCTGTCTTTGTGTAAGATTTCAAGCAGATCCAAGAGAACCTCACTTAACAGCTGTGAAAAGAATTTTCAAGTACTTTAAGGGTACAACTAATCTGGGATTGTGGTATCCTAGAGAATCAGACTTTAAATTAATAGGTTACCCAGATGCAGATTTTGCAGGATGCAAAATTGACAGTAAAAGCACAAGTGGAAGCTGCCAAGTTCTTGGAGGCAGATTGGTTTCTTGATTTAGCAAGAAACAGAAGTCAATTTCCACATCAACTGCAGAAGCAGAATACATTGCTGCAGGAAGCTGTTGTGCACAGATTGTTTGTTAGAAGAATCAGTTACTGGATTATGGGTTAGAATTTTCTAAAATCCCTATTTACTGTGATAATCAAAGTGCTATTGTTATGACAGGTAATCCAGTTCAACACTCAATGACAAAGCACTTCAGCATTAGGTACCACTTCATAAGGGAACATGTGGATGAAGGTACAGTGGAATTGCATTTTGTTCTAACAGATCAATAACTAGCAGATATCTTCACAAGACCATTGTGTGAAGCTACTTTTACAAGATTGGTAAATGAACTTGGAATGGTTTCAGGTTCTTTCTCTAAATCTGCCTATTTTATGTTCTGATACATCAGACTTTATGATTAGTATTTACATATATTACTATCTTTGTGTATTCTGTGCTTAAATTGAAATTTGTTTAAGTGCTGATTGTTGTCTGATGTGAATTTCTAAACTCTGATAGCGATATGAACGTTTCTGTGACTATTCAATCCAATGAGGATGATTGTGCTAGATGATGACCTAGTAGTCTTTAAATACTAAAGATCCCATGTTTGAAGTAATTTTTTATGTGGAAATCTTTTAACACAAGCAAATTCTGATATTGAGCTTAGTTATGTTTACTTTGTGTATCTTATTAGTAAGTCAAAAACTAGAATAATGCTTCTTATCTGTTAAGTTTTGTTGTTTGTAAATCTTATGGATGTACTAAGTGCTGATAAGCCTCACTTATCAAAAGAAAAAAGAAAAGAAAAGAAATAAAAATCAGGTACTCCTTTGAGATCTAGAGTAAAAAAATTTCTTGGTGACTTTTCACACTCTATGATTACTAGAGAAATACTCTGATAACAGCATAAATTCTGATAAGCAGTCGTGACTCACTTACTGAGAAACCACTATAAAATGGAATTTAAAAAATATGCATAAAATGAGCACAAAACAGTTGAGGTGCACTCATGCATGAACTCATTCTATAGTAGACTTCAGAATAATGACAGATTTTGAGCAAAGTTCTAAGTTATGCCTTATTTCTAAGATGTACTGAAGTGAATCAGAATTTACTCTTTGTCTGATATTTAGCTTAATGCACACACATACACTCCATATGAATGATGAAAATTATTGTGGTGATAGATGTTATTTTAGATGAACAGTTTAAGTGTCAGTTGTATAAATTCTGAGGACAAGTTCTGATGGAAGTTCTGATGATTAAGTTCTGTTGAACCCATATCAGTATTTGTGTGAAGAATTATAGGAATAAACATTCACTTTTCGAGTTAAGAAGCCATATTCTGATGACTTTTAAATTCTGATAATAATCAAGTTCTGATGCTGACGTGGCAGTTTTTATTTACTTGATTTATTTTTTGTCATTACTTCAACGATCATATTTTTACAGAATATTGGTTTATGTGAGATAAATCAGTCATAATCATTATGGGTTAGTGGTTAGCGTGTATATCTTGAAAAACTGCATGCGCACAGTAATTGTTATTATATCCCGTGTCCATTAACTCTGGCTTTAGATCTTTTACTGACTGTTATTATTTCACATCAGTCTAGGGAGTCGAGGGGTCATTATTTTTACTTGTAATTATTGTTACGACCGGCATTTTATGTAATATTATTTGTGGATTTGGTATAATATTAAAATCAAATGAAAATATATTCAATAATTGTACGCTAGTGTGAGTGAAAATTTCTGCATTATAAATTTGCTTTGTGTAGTATATGATTTTTCAAAGTAAGAGTTTATTTAATTTCTTTATTTTTGATTTATAAGGAATATTCTAAGCTTTGGAAAAATTTTCTTTTAAAAGGTATTTTGTTCATAAATTTTGAAAATGATTTTATAAAGTCTCTAAAAATCCAAGTTATTTTATGGTATAAATTTTATAATTTTTGAACTTGTATTTTATTTTATAAAAATAAATCATTATAAATTTTCGTTGTCATATTTATCAAATTACATAAGAGACCATGCATGCAAATCACCCTTCTATTCTCTCAAAGGGCAAATAAGACTTTTCCAACCCCACTAACTCATTTGATTATTACCAAATTACTACATTAGCCTTGCATGCAAAATGGCCTAACTTTAGCTAAAGGACATTTTTGTAAGTTCTCAATTCCACTCATTATTTGTCAACCAAAAAGTATAAAACAAAAAAATCAAAGTGGGAGAAATCATTCCACTTATTCCACAATCCAACACACCACAAATTTTCTCTCTTTTCCCCCCTCCCACCTTGCTCTCGGCCGAAGGCCAAATTCCCCACCCCCTTCCATTTTTCAATTCATTCTTCATCTTCCCAAGTGTAAATCTTTTACCTACATTCATCTTATATCCTTTCCAAGTATTTTGAGACTTGGAAGTTGAAGTTCCATGGATGCATGTGTAGTTCTTATGTGATCTCCAAAGAGAAACTCTTGATTCTTGTGAATTCAAGAGCTCTCTATGAGATATATTATGTATATGTGCTAACCTAGTATTTTATGGAGATATCATGCTTTAAAATCCTTTGCATGCTACTGAAATTTCATTATATATTTATGTTTAGCCATGCATGCTAGTTTTAAGACATTAAAATGATGATCAACCATGTTTTGCATGCTATTCTTTTCGAAATCATGTTGTTATGTTTAAAAATCTATAAATACAAAATAGGTGTGCTTAAAATAGATTGTTTCCATGATAAATTTCTTATTAATACTTAAAAGAAGTTATATTTCATGATTATTAAGGATGAGTATTAGGTGCAAGTCGATTTTGCAAGCATTTAAAACTTTATGCCTAGCCGAAATTTTGTTATGTGCTCTCCATGAGTGGCATGTTATATATTTAGTTGCATGTTGTTGTTTTTGGGCATGGATGATCTCACCCAAGGTTATTTTGAGAATAAGGGAGTTAGTTCAGTAGATTACCATGTATAAGTCTTGGTTTAAGTATTGAGTTGTTGTTAATTGAGTTTGTCAAGTCAAAACCTTGGAAAATGAGAGTTATAGTTTCTGCAGAAAATCAGTTTAGTACCCTGAGGTTTAGAGTGAGATTTGACCATGTCATTGATGTGCACTTTGAGGCCCAAGCCACCAGAAGTTAGTATCGGGAGTATACAAAAGGTTTTAGGAGTTTGTTGGAGGTTTGCATGTCTTTTGGTTAGGTACACAAGTAGAATCACAAAATCTGTCCAGCAGGGGACAGTTTTGTTGCAACTTAGAAATAGGGAGATTTGACCATGTCATGGATAGGCCCTCATTAGGCCCAATTGGGCCTTAGTTAGAGGGAGTGTTAGAGAAGTTTTTCCAACCATAGTTCATAGGATATGAGTTAGAACCATGTGTCACAAGTTAATTCAAGTCATGGCGTTTTCTGCCCAGAAAAGCAGGGGAACCTTGGACTTTTAGCTTAGGCCCAAGAAGGCCCAAGCCAGGCCCTTGAGCCACATCAAGATTGTGAGATGCCCTTAGGTCAGGAGAGTCTTGTGTAAAAGTTTTGAAGGAAAACTTGTAGTTTAAGAGTGCCTAATGCACTCAAGAAACTATAGTTATCATTCTGAAATTTGCACCAGTGAGCACTATCACTTATCACATAGTTTTAGAATACTTAGAAGTGAGTATTAGGTCGACCACCATAGTTGCAAGATGGTATAAGGTCAGTAGAGCAAAAGACACAAGTGAGGGTCAATAGATTTTGGATAATTTAGGAAAGTCACATCGAGTTAGGGAGCCAAAATTTGAAGACTTTGTCTAGTTTAGCGACCAAGTGACTTAAGTGGTGAGTCGAGATCATCCAAGCCTAGTGTTGCATTATGGTATATATGGCGTTATTTGGTGTTAATATATGATATGTGAATATGTGGCTATGTGTGTGCAATTGTAATTTAAAAGTGAATATAAATTAAGTGCGTATAGGCCTAAGTGCCATCTGTGTTTAATTTCAAGTTGTAAATAGGTTAAGTTAGTGAGAATATATTATAATGAGGATTATTATTTATGTAGGATCTCGAGACGAGGGAAAACTTGCCATAAAAGTCGAGTGAAGCTCCAGTTGCTCCTACCAGTCAGACCAGACCAGCATATCTCAAGGCAAGTGATTCAACTTGACCTTCGTATTTACTGCTAATGGTTCATAAATTGTTGCAACTATCCTGAGTCATGTTGTTATATTTAAATCAAGCGTATCTTATGCTTATCTTTGAAATGCCATGAACCCTCGAGTATGTATTGCAAGTAGTTCAAAAGCCTTTTCATGATAGTTAAATGCCATGATAAAATGAATAGTTGATATATTACTTGATTGATCGTCTTGATTACCATGCTAATGATTCCTAAGTAATGATATCTCATCCTGATACTTGAATCCCTATAGAACCTTACCTTGATACCTGAAAGCCAAATATTTATCAAAGTTGTCTCTAATTGATTGATACCCCTCTTTCTTATCCTAAAGCTTGTCAATTCTGATATATCCTGAGCTAAAAATCATTTCTTCATACCTTAACACCCTTAGTATTCATGAAGCTTACATTCTTGATGATCCAGCACTTGAACCTTGATGAGAAACCATTGCTTTAAGCCCAATTTGGCACTTCCTTTCATGATATCCAATAGCCTCACTAAATTCCCTTGTCCAAACTTTGATACATGAAAACCATTCAGTTACCCTAATAGAGTTTAGTTTTGTGATTCATGGCTTTGAGAGTTCGTACCATTTCCCCGTGTTTCGAGTTGACCTATAATCCTTTGATAAAGATGTTTACTGTTAAAAGAGATTTTGTCATAATTCGGCATCAGTTTTTGAAATAAATAAAATGTGGGTTTTTCAGTCGCAAAGGGGGATAAATGTTTTCTTTGAATGGTGGATCTGGACTGAGACGCGAGTCCTTTCCATACTTATATTAGGCTTAAAAGTTGCCTAGGGATTCCCGTTAATGTTTTAGAACCCAGCGAGGTTCGGGATTACTTCGCGGCTGATCACCAGCTGTAATCCGTAGCGTCATAAAATGATTTTGATTAAGATATGATTTTGAAATTGTTTTGATACAAACGGAATGATGCCATTATCCAAAGTTTTATCTCTCGTTATCTCAGATTATGTCTTCCCATTGAGATTCTTTAATATATATCTCGATTTATGTTTTGTATCATATTGTTTAGCACTTGTTGAGCATTTGGCTCACTCCTTACTTTACCCTGATATTACAGCTAGCAGATATGGTTAGATTCAAGCAGACTGCCCGTAAGACCTGTGATGCTGATGCTTATGTTCAAGCTCAGGTAGAATAAGTAATAATAGCTGTGTGAGGACTCGGTATTTGTAATCAAATGTAATAGTTGGTAGTGTTGGGCTGTTCCAAACCCTAAACTATAAGATCTTGGATTTGGTTGTGTATTCTTCATTAAAATGATGTAATAGCTATATTTATTTTGCTATTTAAGTTGGGGGTGTGACAATTATTAACCAGTCCTCGCGTCCCTTAGTATTCCATTGCCTATTTAAATGACTGATCATTCATTAGTAAAACCACATCTTTTCATTTCTCTCAAACAATGGCACATTTTAGTTGGTATTACTGTTATGGCACATAAACTAACTATCTTTCGAAATGGAATTCCAACTTCATATCCTATCAACAAAATTCCATTCATCATCTGGATTCAACTTCCAGAGAACATTAAAAATGATATGTTCTCTTTCCAAAGAGAAGTTCATCTTCATATTCTTAAACAGCAGGAGCAAATCATTCGTCTTGATGTTCTCTTTGTTGGAAGTAGGAAGAAGAATTAATTGTCATCCATTCGTTCCTCTTCACCATCAGCTTTGTCAGGCTTCTTAGACTAGGACTAAGGCTGTTGATGTTAAGAATCATAGAATAGGCCTATCTTGTAATTTTTGCACGTAATTGATAAATGTCATGAAATATACTCATCTGATATATCAATGAAATTTTCTTTAATTGCAAGATTTGTCTTTGTTTCTCAAATTATGTGACTGTGCATGTTTAACTGCAATTTATTAATCTTTACTTCATCAATTTTTAATTTTATTTCGTGATGAATGTTTTGATTAAATTCTGTTGATTTGAGGAAACAACTGAGGAACAGGTTCAAACATCAGAACCTGTTGTTGTAGAAGCTGGGAAGATCTCTTCTCAGAAAGATACTGTAACCGGGAGTTATAGGCCTCTCAAAAGGCATAAAAAGTTAAATCCTGATGATAAAGCTCCTACAGTGTCTCCACCCTTGCAGAAAATGAAAAAGCAAAGAGCTCACAGGGACACAATTGAGTCAGATTCAGAAGAAGAGGAAGCAGCTAAGGAAGGGAGTCAGGAATCTCTGATCCCAACAGAACCAATTATTATTGAATTACTTCCTTCTGCACAACCAGAAACTGCTCAATACAGAGTGCCTACATCTCCTGTGTCACCTATAATTGAACAAGTACAAACTGAAGACCCAGGTACAAGTGCTGAAATTGATATTCATAACTTGATTGTGCCTGAGGTTCTGTACTTGGAAGCTCCAGCAACTCAATTCACTCCATCAACAACACCAATTTTGGATGTTGATCAGCACTTGGATGCAGATCAGAATTTAGAGGATGATATTGAAGTCTCTATTGCCTCACATACTTCTATTCTATCAGAGGATGCTGATATTGCAGGATCTATAAGTTCTAATGCTGCCAATGAGGATATTACTGGTGAAGCTGCTGCTAATTTAGATGTTGATGCAGCTGGTCCATCAGGACATGCACCTCAACAAACAGTTAATAAAGCTGATCTAGTCAAGAAGTTTGTTATAGGGGAAACACCATTACCTTGGAGTGAAACTCCTAGAGGAAAGGAGTGGACTAAGGAATGGAAAGTTAGTTTTGTTCCTTCTGAAAAGATTCTTGCTGAGCAACTGGGAAAAGCTGATGAAATGCTGATAAATGATGATTTTAAGGCACAACTGAGAGTTACTGCATTGAGTACTAGGCACCTTCAAGGTATACACTCAACAAATCATGCCAAGGTGAAAGAAATTCAAGAAACCTTGATCCAACAAGATATGAATGTGAAACTTGAAAAGAACAGATTTTTCAAGCCAGCCTTTGACAGAATTGCCTACATTGAGAAAACTCAGGGGAAGCAACAAACTCAGATTGATGAAATTCTAAAAAATCAAGCTTCTCAGCAAACTAAACTTAATGAGATCCAATCCTCAGTGGAATTGCTTGTCTCTATTCTTTTACCTGCTGATGCCAAAAAGGGGGAGAAAGTGATTAAGTCCAAAAGCAAATCTAATCAGACACTGAAGGGAAAGGATGATGGAAATGATGACCAGGGAAACTCTGATAAGGGTAGAGGTCAAGGTCAAGGCAAAGGATTTTCATCAAGTAAAGCTAGAACTTCAAGTCAAGGAACAAATTCTGATACTGGGAGAAGAATAAGTTCTGGTGAACATCTGGAACTTGATGAAGAAATTTCAAAGAAATTATTTCTTAAAGAAAATCCAGGAATGGACTTTGAGAGTCTAAAGGAAGAAGAAGCTAGACTCAAAGTAGAAAATGTCAAGACAAAATCTAAAGCTTCTATTGAAAATAAATTTCCAAAGCCTAAGGGTATTGTGATAAAGGAAAGAACAAATTCTGAGGCAACCAAAGCCAAATCACAAGTGGAAATAGATTCAAGGTCCAAGGGAAAAGAAAAAGTTGATGAACCTGTAAACGTTTATATGCCAGTCATGGATGAAGAAATAATTGATGAAGAAGATGCTAGTCTTACTCTGTAGCAAAAGAAGATTTCTCAAACAACCTCTGACATGGCTCATGTTGTTCAGAGTCAAGACTTAGTAAATTCTGATATGATAGTGAAGCAAGCAACCTCGGACATAGCTTAAGTTGACTTGATATCAGAAGATAAAGAAAAGGAAACCTCTGACATTGCTCATGTTAAACCTTCAAAGATACTCCTACCAGGATTTACCAAAGCTAAACAGACTCAACCTTTGAAGACTGCAATAAGTGGTTTTGAAGCAAGAGTTGTTACAGGAAAGGAAGCAAGAGATAAATCTGGATTGGGTAGTTCTGATGAAAGAAGAATACACAACACTACCAATGATCCAACATCCTTAAGTGAACCAGAAGTAGGAGCAACTCCTGAAAGATTGAATCAACTTGAATCTGTACAAATGGTTAACCATTCTGGTTTGAAAGAACACATCATGTTATATTTTATGATAGATAGTAGGGTATTCCAGATTAGGAAGAATGTTATTCCACTGAAGTATTTTGAAGAACTGGAACATGTTCTTTTTTTACTTCAAGTGAAAAATAGATTAACAGATGGTGCTGCAGGTTATTTAAAGTCACAAATTCAAAGACAGAAGAAGCTTTACTCTGTAAAGTCTGACAGCCCATATTGTCCCAAGTACAGAGATCACAAAGGTGATATTGTTGAAATGAAGCCTAACACTGCTAAGATCATAACTACTTTTCTGGGTTATAAGGCTGTGGAATTCAATCTAGAGTCTGACAAGGTATATCTGATCAGACTAGATCAGGACATAAGGAAAGCTAAGATAAATGATCTCAGAGCAGCTATTTTTCAAACTGGTGAAGATACAGCTGAATTGAAAAATGCTAAAAGGAGGATGGTTAATGAAATCGAATATGCTGAGAGATGTCTTTTGAAGAATTATCTCAGAACAACTCCTGACATCAAAGAGATCATAAATTGAAGCCAAGTCAAAGATCTACAACTGCTTAAATTCTGAAGTGTATATAGACTAAAGCTGTTATCAGACCTTAAGATGGTAAAGCTAAAAGGACTGTAAGTTGTAGTTATCTAGTCAAGTACTCATGCATTTGTACTTAATGTTTTTGACATCATCAAATATCTGTTGAACTTGTATATTATGTTAATTTACAAGTTGGGGTAGATTGTTAGATATATTTGTGATGTCATGTGTAATATGATTTGTGTTTAGTTTTCAGATCTTAACGAACATGACAAATCAGTACTAAACTGGAAATCAGTACTTATACTGAAGTCAGGACTTAAGATATCAGAACTTAAGTTATCAGAACTTAAGTTATCAGGAGATATTTATCAGGAGATAATATCAGGACTTAAGGAGACTTTCAGATAAGGCAGGCGATTGATTGAAAGGAAAGAAGATCAAGACAAATGCAAGAAGAAATATGCATGAAGAAGGAATTCTTGGAAGAATAGAATACTTGGAAGAAGAGATAATTGATTGATATATTTTAGGAAGCAAAATTATATTTAATATCAATTAGAAGATTATTTACACTATATGTTTTATCATTATCGAAGTTATTATTCATCGTAACCCTAACAGCTCTCGTGATAATTTGTTCATCACTGAGAGAGGACAGTTCCATATTGTAACAGAGTTTATTGTGTTGAATAAAATCCGTATTCTGTTACTTGTGTTCTTTAATTCGATTTGATTGTAGTAAACACTGTATTCAACCCCCTTCTACAGTGTGTGTGACCTAACACCCATCATACTCATTTAATATCTTGATTGCATTAACTTTGAAAACTTTTCACAGAGTTTGGCATTTCTGGAACCAAAAATGATATCATCAACATAAATTTGGACTAAAAGTAAGTCCTTTCCATGGTTGATATAGAACAGAGTTTTATCAATTGTTCCTCTGATAAATCCACATTCCAGAAAAAATTGTGCCAGTGTTTTATACCGTGCTCTTGGAGCTTGCTTTAGGCCATAAAGTGCTTTATCAAGTTTGTCGACATGATTAGGAAATTTTGGATCTACAAATCCTGGAGATTGTTCAACATACACCTCTTCTTCTAATTCTCCATTGAGAAAAGCACTTTTCTCATCCATTTGAAAGACTTTAAACTTCTTGTGAGCAGTATAAGCCAAAAATATCCTTATGGCTTCCAATCTAGCAACTGGAGAAAATGTTTCATCATAGTCAATACCCTCCTGTTGAGAGTAACCTTTAGCAACCAGCCTTGCTCTGTTTCTTCTAATTATGCCATCACTGTCAGTTTTCTTTCTGAACACCCATTTTGTTCCAACAATGGATCTGTTCTTTGGTCTTGGCACTAGGGTCCAGACTTTATTTCTTTCAAATTCATTTAACTCTTCCTGTATTGCTTGCACCCAATCAGCATCTTGAAGAGCTTCTTCCACTTTCTTTGATTCAGTCTGAGATAGAAAGGAATGATAGAGACATTCATTTGTTGTTGTTGTTCTAGTTCTGACACCTACTTCAGGATCTCCAATTATTAAGTCAGGTGTGTGGATTTAGTCCACTTCCTTGCAGATGGAAGTTGATCTCTAGAACTGGATCCTCCCCCATGATTCATGCTGTCTCCATCAGCATTTTCTGATGCTCCCCCTGAAGTTATGCTTTCTGAGATTTCAGAATTTGACTTGGATCTTTCAGGAATTGAAGAATCAGAGTTTCCAGAATTGTCAGAATTTGGCTCATCAATACTTGATGAATCAGAACTTGAAGAGCCAGTGGCTGGTTCTGATGCTTCTTGAGAGTCTTGAGATGTGGTATAATCATCAGCTTGCTCCCCCTGAATAGGTGCATTTTCCTTTGGAGTAGTTACCACTGTTTCAATGACATCATAATTTAACCCATCAGAACTTACAGGATCAGGATTTAGGTCATCAGAATTTACAGAATCAGAATTTATATCTTCATTTTCAAATCTCAGCTGATCATGATCATTGAAATCTTCAAGTCTAGTAATCTTTTTATCATCAAAAGATACATTGATAGATTCCATGACAACCCTTGTTCTTAAATTGTAGACTCTGAAGGTTTTTGTGGAAAGTGGATATCTGTGGTGCCCTCCAAATCCGGGCCAGAAGTTTGGGGTCCACACACACACCTTATTTATAACCTTCTTATAACAATGATAAAGATAATAATAATATGTAATGACACTACTTACAAACTACCACGGATCGCAACAGGTTAAAGTATGTACACAAGCCACACACACACATTTATATTACAAATGCCCAAATCCTAACTATTCAAACTTACAAATGAATATTAAACATCATTACAAACTTTACAAACTTAAACTATCCCAAAATCTGTTAGCTAACTTAACTCGATCAACCTGGACCCCTAGCTCTCGCACTGGATTGGGGATCGTCGCTACCAACAGGTTCCTTCTTAACCGGAAAAGAACATAAACAACATCGCACAAATGAGCTAACTAGCTCAGCAAGTCACATTGACAAGACTGAGAATAATGATCATCAAGTGAAAAGAGTTAAGGTATCAAGTGAACAACGATTAATGATTTAGAATTGGATATTATATTTTCATTTTAAAAACCAAGGTTAGGTTGCTGATCAGTCACGCACTAACCCCGAGCAAGGCACAAAGCTCTGCTCTAATTACTGGATCCAAGGCACATATTGGCCTAACTTGACCACCGATCTGGTCTAACCATGAATCCGGTCCATAATTTTATAAAACAATCCAGTTCTATCAAAATAACAGAATAAATAATGTAAAACTATAAACAAAATCATAAACAATACTGGATTTCCAATCATGAGAGGGTTTTGATCTTCACAAGGATATAATATGGCAATTTCAAAGAATGGCTATCAGGTGGTGAAAGAATGAGATAACAAGATAATCAAAGTTTCAAGGTTATAAGGATTTGGTCTTTCAAAGCATAAGGTACAATGGTTTGAATCTGTAAGCAATCTTGATTCAGTGTTCAGTATTTAGTTTGTATGTATTTGTGGAGTGGTATCATATATCTGTGGTTCGTATTTGGGTAATTAATAATCAATGGTTCGGAAAGAATAAGGTTTACGGCTCAATAGATCAATAACTGGAATCAAGGTTTAGGGTTCAGTGCTTCAAAGCACTTGCAATATAAAACAGAACTATCAATTATCTACAATATATCTCGAGAAAGTTTAGAACACTTGCATGATATTAGCTTGCTATACTTCATTAACTTCTAATCACAATCTCCTATTCCTCAACTACTTACTTCCCTTTTCTATGCCTTACCTCTTCTACTCACATATCATAAGTATCTATCAATACTCAACTCATATGATTCTATTTGGTATACACTTGTATCTACCCTTCGTTTTACCTAAATCCGACTAACGGATTGAAAATTATACTAAAAACAAGTAAACACTGATCACCTAGTCTGACAGTCAAATAAACAAGTCACATATAACACATAACACTTCAAACAATCAATGAAATTTCATTTATAAGGAAGTCTCGGGTCATAAACAGTCCTTCCGGTATTTAGTACGATTTTGAAAACATTTCTCGGAGTCAAAACAGGTCATTGGATAAATTTTAAAGCAATAAACATGGTTCGGTTGGCCAAATATGGCTTCAAAATAATTTTATAATAATTATCGAGCCTTGAGAACAATTTAAAATAATATTTTAAAACTCGAAACTATTTTTCAGAATTTTTAAATCAATAATAAATAATTAAATCTAATTAAATAATTAATTAAAATCAATTAATAATTAATTAAATCAATTAATCAATTAATTTTCGAATTAATTGACCAATTAACTAATTAGTTATTAACTAAAATTAATTAACTAATTAATTCAGATTTAGTTTTGAATTAAAAATAACTTTTGGAATTAAAATAATAATTTTTGGAATTTTTAATAATTAAAAACGAATTTTTATAATTAAAATAAATAGGAAATATGATTTTGAAACATTTTTAAAACAGGAATCCAAAATATGCAAACTCCGGAAACCTGGGGGACTTAACTGTTTCTTCCCCAAAAGTCCAGGGGCCTGTTTGCAATTTTGCAAACCCCCGTCGTTGACTTGCCGGAGGGTGGCCGGAGAACACGATTCCAGGCACCTCAGGCCATCAAACTCTCCAGAATCGAAGTACAGATCACCAGGAACATGTACATACAATCAAAACACATAACCAAATACAGGATTGGCCGGAAAATGGCCGGGAAATGAAGAACACCGGCGAACTTTCAAAAGACAACTCCGTTCAAACCAGGAATCGCTGATAACATGTTATACATGAATCGATTGCAAATTTCAAGGGGAACAAAACCCACTATCTCTCAACATCTGATAATCCCTAAATAATGTTAGATATATTTGATAATGTCATGACTAATATGATTTGTGTTTAGTTTTCAGATCTTACTTAACAGGACAAATCAGTACTTAACTGGAAATCAGTACTTATACTGAAGTCAGAACTTAAGTTGTCAAAACTTAAGTTATCAGGAGATATTTATCAGGAGATAATATCAGGACTTAAGGAGACTTTCGGATAAGGAAGGCGGATGATTGAAAGGAAAGAAGATCAAGACAAACGCAAGAAGAGATATGCATGAAGAAGGAATTCTATGAAGAATAGAATACTTGGAAGAAAAGATAACTAGTTGATATATTTTAGGAAACAGAACTATATTCCATATCAATTAGAATTTATCTTGTAACTGTGTAGTATATAAACACAGACATAGGGTTGACACTATATATGTTATCATAATCAAAGTTATTATTAATTGTAAGCCTAACAGCTCTCGTGATAAGTTGTTCATCACTGAGAGAGGACAGTTCCATATTGTAACAGAGTTTATTGTGTTAAATAAAATCTATTTTCTGTGTTCTTATATTCGATTTGATTGTGATAAACACTGTATTCAACCCCCTTCTACAGTGTGTGAGACCTAACAAGTGGTATCAGAGCAGATCTGTTAACACACAAACAGTTTAAGATCCAAAAATAATCTTGTCTGAAGAAGAACAAACTCCAACCAAGCCCGCCAAAACTGAAGAACCTCCAAAGACTCAAATCCATAATCGATATGAGACTATTAGAGTTCCCATACTGAAACCATCTGAATATCCCATATGGAAGGTGAGGATATCTATGTTTCTGGAAGCTACAGATCCAGAATACCTTGACAGAATCAATGAAGGACCACACAAGCCAACCAAACTCTCTGTTGTAGTTGCAGGTTTGTCAACAAACTCTGTTCCAAAGGAGAAGAGTGATTACACGGCTGAAAGGAATATGATCTTGAAGATTCAAATCTTAAATTTCTGTTAGCAAATCCTGATGAGTCATTGACTGGTTTATATGATAGATTTGTCAAACTCTTGAATGATTTGTCACTAGTTGACAAGGAATATGATCTTGAAGATTCAAATCTTAAATTTCTGTTAGCTCTTCCTGAAAGTTGGGATTTGAAGGCCACCACTATAAGAGACAACTATAATCTTGAAGAAACAACTCTTGATGAAATATATGGGATGCTCAAGACTCATGAACTTGAGATGGAACAAAGAAGCAAGAGGAATGGAAGAAAGTCAAGGACAATTGCTCTAAAGGATGAGGAGGAATCCCCCAAAGCAGCTTCCTCAAGAAAAGGCAAAGGAAAAGCTCTCATCACAAAGTCTGATACTGAGTCATCAAGTTCTGATAGTGATGATGACTCAAAAACTGAAAGCTTACCTGAGATGGATGTTGATGAAGAGATGATGAAGCTGTGTGCTCTTATGGTGAAAGGAATCACAAGGATTACATACAGGAAATTAAGAAAGGGAAAGAAATTTTCCAGGAAAGGTGCAAGTTCTGATAAGGGTTTCAGAAAATCTGAAGGAAAAGGAGGAAATTCTGACAGAGGAGATTACTCAAATGTCAAGTGCTACAACTGTGGTGAGAAATGCCACATATCTCCTGATTGCAAGAAAGTGAAGAGTGACAAAGGCAAGGCTCTTGTTGTTATGCATATGTTGTGTACTTGATGATTACATGAACAAAACACCTAAGTAGATTTTACTTAGTGAAAAAAATGTAGCACTCGACGGATAAGAATTATAGTCCCGACGGATGATGACTTATTATCCATCGAGTGAGTAGCTTATGTAATAATGAGTCTGTAGCACATTTCTACATACACCTCTGTATAGATTCTGTAGTAGCATATAAGTCATGTTGACTTTAACTAGATATGCAGAATAGGTTGATTAATTGTACATATATGATGTCTTGTAATTCTGCATAAATGCATTGAAGTCAAGTGCCAAAATATCTACCGACGGATGATTAACAAAGCCATCGACGGATGATCAAATGGCTGTCAACGGATGTTCAATATAGTAGTCGACGGAGGATCAATAAAGCCATCAACGGATGATCATAAAATCGACGGATGATCATGTACTCAACGGATAAAGAATTCAAATATCAGTTGACAGTGACAGCATAGTCACATGCGTCAAAGTGTATGCAAATGGAATGAGGAAGCCTATTAACTGGGTAAAAGAGAACAAAGTAGCAAAGTATTAGACTCGATGGTTTTTATGATGATCATGTGTTTTGACTTTGTAATCTTGGTAATATATAAACCAAGAAGTAGCAAATAGAAACATAGATTTGGGAACATAACAAGAGAAACATTTGTAAGAAGAATTATTAGCATTTCTCTGTATTCTCAGTAGTTCAATATTTGTAAGCAGCTGTGAGCATATTTGCACACAGGGTTCTCTCGATATATAATATGTATCTCTAGTGGAATCATTCAAATCCACCAGAAAATTTTTAAAGACTCTTGTTTTTAATTACTTGTGTTTTGATTTACCTAAGTTTTATTCCGCATTGTGCTAATCAATACACTTATATTTATATTTGAGTTAGAACATTTTATTTCAAGAAAAAGTTTCAAGAATTCCATTCAACCCCCCTTCTGTAATTCTTGTCATATTGTTAAGGGACTAACAATTGGTATCAGAGCAAGCTCTTAACTTACAAAGAGTTTAAAGATCAAAACAATACAGCAAGATGAACAAGAAGGATGTTGGAGTCAAGATCCCTTTTCTGGATAAAGATAATTACCATCATTGGAAGGTAAAGATGCATCTTAATATGCTTTCTCAAGATGAGGCCTATGTGGACTGCATAGAAAGAGGCTCTCATGTTCCAATGAGAGCTGCAACTGGAAACGAGCCATCAGTCCCCAAGCCAAGGCATGAATGGTCTGATCCTGACATTAAACAAGTCAGGAAGGATAAAAAGGCCATGAATATCCTGTTTAATGGAGTTGATGAAGATATGTTTGATAACATTATCAACTGCAAAACTGCCAAGGAAGTTTGGGATACAATACAGATCATCTGTGATGGCACTGAGCAAGTTAGAGAAAACAAGATGCAGCTCCTGATTCAGCAATATGAGCATTTCCATAATGAAGAAAGTGAGTCTCTCATTGACATCTTTAGTAGGTTTCAGAAACTACTAAATGCTCTAAAGTTGCATGGAAGGGTCTATCAAACTAAAGATTCTAATATGAAATTCTTTAGATCTCTTCCAAAGGAATGGAAACCAATGACAGTCTCACTAAGAAACTCACAAGATTATAAGGAGTTTACTTTGGAGAGACTGTATGGCATCCTGAAAACCTATGAGCTTGAAATAGAGCAGGATGAAAGGATGGAGAGAGGAAAGAAGAAAGGAGGATCCATTGCACTAGTTGCTGAGTTGGAAAAGGAGAAGAAAGTGAAGATGGAAGCTGTTGAATCAACTTCAAGGGTCTGTGAGAACAAGGGCAAGGGGCTTGCAGTAGAAAGTTAAGATTCATTGAGCCAAGATGACATGGAGGACATTGATGAGCACCTAGCATTTCTTTCCAGGAGATTTGCCAAGCTCAAGTTGAAGAAGAACTTTGGAGCAGGCAAGCCAAATAGAAACATGGTGGATAAATCAAAATTCAAATGTTTCAAATGTGGCTTGGCAGGGCATTTTGCCAGTGAGTGTAGGAAGTCAGATTCCAGTAAGAAAAAGTTTGAGTCTGTGGATTATAAGCAAAAATACTTTAATCTACTCAAGAAAAAGGAAAGGGCTTTTATTACACAAGAAAATGACTGGGCAGTAGATGGTCTGGATGAAGATGAAGATGTCAGCTATGTCAATCTAGCCCTAATTGCCAAGTCTGATGAGACAGAAACAAGTTCCTCAAGCAATCAGGTATTTGCTACAAACCTTGCATATTTATCTAAAGCTGAGTGTAATGATTCCATTAATAACATGTCTACAGAGTTATATCATTTGCGTGTTACACTAGAGTCTCTTACTGAAGAAAATGCTAAAATCAAAGAAAACAATTTGTTTTTGAGTGAGAGGAATAATGTGCTTGAGTCTCAGTTTATTGATTTTGAGAAATTAAGAATTGAGTGTAAGATTGCTAAGGAGGAATTAACTGAGTCCTTGAAAAAGGAAGAAATTTTGAAGAAGCAGCTCGCGCGTGAACAAGAGGTGATTAAGGCATGGAAAACATATAGGGATGTCCACGCTCAAATCACCAAAGTTCAAGAAATCGAGTCCTTCTGTGATGAAGCCTGGAAAAAGAACAAAGAGAAATTAGAACCTAATTTGGTAGATGGACTGCTAACAGATGTAGACTCGATGGATCATGAGGATCATCCGTCGGATATAAAAAAGTGTTAACTGTCGATTGATGAAAATCATCATCCATCGGCTGTGAGCAAGCCCATCAGTAAAGCCAAACTAGTTAAGCTGAATGAGAAGTATGGGTCTGTTTCCAAGAACTTTGTTTCAGGAGAGTCAAGTCAAGTTAATAAAGGGAAAAAGGCTAATATTGGTCACATGACTGTCAAACAGTTAAGTGACAGACTTGAAAAGATTGAGGTAAGAACAGAGACTAAAAAGAAAAACAATAGGAATGGTAAAGTAGGGATTAACAAACACAATAACTACACACCTGATAAATATGCTCCTAGAAAAATCTGTGTCAAGTGTGGTAGTGTAAATCATCTATCTGTTAATTGCAAATCTGCCATGCATACTTCCATGTCTGTGCAACCTCAATTTCCTAACATGAATGTCATGCCTCCCATTCCTGTTAATGCTATGTCTACACAGAACATGAATGCACAGTTTGCTAATATGCCATTTGCACCTAATCTTTATTATGTTGCATATAGTATGCCACAAATGCCATTTAGCATGCCTTACTGGAATAACATGTTTACACATAGCATGCCATTTCCTATTAGTCATAATATGCATGATAATTCTGTTGCAATGACTGGTTTCAAAGGCCCAACTCAAATGACTAAGGATGAATCTGAAATTCCCAAGTCAATTGAAATAAAGCCTAAGAAACAGAAAAAGAAAGCTAATAAGGCAGGACCCAAGGAAACTTGAGTACCAAAATCAACTTGATTTGATTTTGATGTACGCAGGGAAACAGAAAGAATCTTTGGTACTTGGATAGTGGTTGTTCAAGACCCATAACTGGTGATTCTACCCTGCTCACAGAGTTTAAGGAGAGAGCTGGCCCAAGTATTACTTTTGGAGATGACAGCAAGGGTTATACTGTGGGATATGGCTTGATTTTAAAGGATAATGTCATCATTGAGGAGGTTGCTTTAGTGGAAGGTCTCAAACACAATCTGTTGAGTATCAGCCAGCTTTGTGATAAAGGCAATTTAGTAACCTTCAACTCAGACTCCTGTGTTGTGACTAATAAAAGAAGCAACAAAGTGGTTCTCACTGGTGTGAGAAAAGGAAATGTGTACCTAGATGATTTTAACTCATCTAATGCAGAATCTGTAACTTGACTTCTCAGTAAAACAAGTCAGAATGAAAGTTGGCTATGGCACAAGAAGCTATCCCATTTAAACTTCAAGACCATGAATGAGCTAGTAAAGAAAGAACTGGTTAGATGCATTCCTCTAGTAGAGTTTTCTAAGGATGGACTGTGTGATGCCTGCCAAAAAGGGAAGCAGATTAAAGCATCATTCAGGAAGAAACTTGATTCAACAATTGAAGAGCCTTTACAACTGCTTCACATGGATTTCTTTTGACCAATCAATGTATTGTCAATCTCAAGGAAAAGATTTTGCCTAGTAATTGTAGATGATTTCTCAAAGTTCTCTTGGACATATTTCCTAAAGTCTAAAGATGAGGCTAGTGAAATCATCATCAATCACATAAGGCAAGTCAATAATCATCCTGATTTCAAGGTTAGAAGAATCAGGAATGACAATGGAACTGAGTTCAAGAATTCTGTCATGAGAGCATTTTGTGAGGACAATGGGATTCTGCATGAGTTTTCAGCAGCAAGGACTCCACAACAGAATGGAGTAGTGGAAAGGAAGAACATATCACTTATTGAAGCTGCAAGGACAATGCTTGAAGAATCTAAGTTACCAATATATTTCTGGGCTGAAGCTGTAAATACTGCATGTTACACTCAGAATATTTCTCTGGTTAAAAGCAAGATGCATGACTCCTTATCAATTGTTCAAGAACAAGAAGCCAACTTTAAACTTTCTTCATGTCTTTGGCTACAAATGCTATATTCTGAGAAATCAAACTGATCAAAATGGAAAGTTTGATGCTAAAGCGGATGAAGGAATTTTTGTTGGATATGTTGTTGCTAAAGCATATAGAGTCTACTATCTAAGATTCAACATTGTTGTGGAATCAATACATGTTGTGTTTGATGATAAAAAGATTGAAGGACTGAAAGATGGAGATTACCATGAGAGCCTCAAATTCGATAATGTGGAGATGGTTAGTGATGACAGTGATGATGAAAGTGATCAAGAGAATGTATCTAAGGATAATGCAGATAAATCTACCACCAATGAAGCACAAAACTCAACATCTGTCGAGCTGCATAATGCTTCATCCGTCGGAAGGTAATCTGTGTTATCCGTTGGGCGACAACCAGCTTCATCCGTCGGTACTCAAAATTCACCATCCGTCGGTTTATCAAAAGGAGCTGGAAGTCAAGATAGATCACCTATAGAAAGCTCCCCTTTCTCAAATCAAAGATCCACAAACTCAGGGGGAGTTTCTAACAATCAAAACTTAATCACACTTCAAGACAACAATGAGGTTTCTTCATCTAGAGCTTATCTACCTCAACAAAGGAAATGGACAAAAGATCACCCCTTTGAGCTTATTATTGGTGATGTTTCTTCTAGAGTTCAAACAAGAAGAGCAACTCAGGAAGAATGTCGATACAACGGCTTTCTTTTCAAGGAAGAACCAAAGAAGGTAGAAGAAGCTTTGTTGGATCCTGATTGGATTTTAGCTATGTATGAGGAGCTAAACAAATTTGAAAGGAATAATGTATGCAAGCTGGTGCCCAAGCCTAAAGGAAAGAATCCAATAGACACCAAGTAGGTATTCAAAAACAAGATGGATGAAAATGGCATAGTTGTTAGGAACAAAGCTAGTTTGGTTCCTAAGGGCTATTGTCAGCAAGAAGGAATAGATTTTGATGAAATATTTGCTCCTGTTTCAAGACTTGAAGCCATCATAATCTTCTTAGCCTATGCAGCCCATGCCAATTTCAAAGTCTATCAAATGGATGTCAAAAGTGCCTTTCTGAATGGAGATTTGGAGGAAGAAGTTTATGTCAGTCAACCTTCTGGTTTTGAAGATCCAAATTTTTCAGAACATGTCTATTATCTGTTGAAAGCACTTTATGGACTGAAGCAAGCTCCTAGAGCCTGGTATTACACTTTATCAAAGTTCCTTTTGGAAAATCACTTCACAAGAGGTACTGTAGATAAAACTTTATTTTTTAGAAATGTTAATGGCTCTAGTATACTTGTTCAAATTTATGTAGATGATATTATTTTTGGCTCTACGGATGAGAAACTTTGCAAAAAGTTTGCCAAATTGATGCAAAGTAAGTATGAAATGAGTATGATGGGAGAACTAACTTACTTTCTTGGTTTACAAGTTAAGTAAGTTAGTGATGGAATATTCATTAGTTAAACTAAATATATTTTTGATCTTTTACAGAAGTTTGATCTAATGGATTACACATCTGCAAAAACTCCCATGGCCACTGCAACTAAGCTTGAATTAAATACTACTGAAAAGTCTGTGGATATTTTAAGTTATAGAGGCATGGTTGGCTCACTTCTGTACTTAACAGCTAGTAGGCCAGATATAATATTTGCTACATGTTTATGTGCTAGATTTCAGGCTGATCCTAGAGAATCTCACTTAATATCTATTAAGAGAATTTTCAGATATCTCAAGGGAACACCAAAACTTGGCATTTGGTACCCTAGAGATTCTGGTTTTGATCTAACTGGTTATTCAGATGCAGATTATGCAGGTTATAGAATTGATAGAAAGAGTACAACAGGAACCTGTCAATTTCTAGGAAACAAACTTGTGTCCTGGTTCAGTAAAAAGCGAAATTCAGTTTCTACTTCTACAGCTGAAGCTGAATATATTGCTGCTGGAAGTTGCTGTGCACATATTTTATGGATGAGAAATCAATTGCTAGACTATGGTTTGCAAGTTGAGAGGATTCCTATTTTCTGTGATAACACAAGTGCAATTGCCATCACTGAAAATCTAGTACAACATTCAAGGACAAAGCACATAGATATCAAGTACCATTTCATAAGGGAACATGTAATGAATGGTACTGTGGAACTACATTTTGTTCCCAGTAAGAAGCAGCTTGCAGATATCTTTACCAAGCCACTGGATGAATCCACCTTTTCAAGGTTGGTAACTGAGTTAGGTATGCTTAATTACTCTTAAATCTATCTGAGTTATTTTGCAAGTTGAAAAGCAGCTAGAAATTTAATTGATTTTTCAGTCTTGGATGAAATTTTGGCTAAGTCAAAATTTACATCTCGACGGATGATCCTTATCCATCGAGTTTGGTCATCCGTCGAAATATAATTTGCTAATAAAACTCAATTACTTTTCTGGAATATTTTATGTCTCGATGGATAACAGTTTACCCTCATCCGTCGAATTATCTTAATCTCAGCCGTTAATTCCCTAAACATTATCCATCGAGTATACTTACAGTTTGTAAGCATTACACGACGGATAATGGATGGAATTTTTACAGTTTATTTTTAAACGGCTATTTTAGGCAATTTCTATTGGTTACTTTATTTTAATTTATTATTTTTATCAGTTATTTGTGAGATAGTATAAAAGCTTATTTCATTGCAATTGTTGTTTTTTTATCATTCTCAATTCAACTGCTCTAATTTCATTCTCTCTCAAAGCACTTACTCTCTTTCTCTTCAAGCTCTTATTCTCTTACAATGGCACCTGTTGTAAAGATTATGTCTCAAACTAGGTTCATTTATGAGAAGAACAATTTCACTGCATTAGTGAACAAGGGTATTCAGCAATCGGATGAATATCACAAGATGATGACCTTTGTGAAGAATTGCAAGCTGAATTATGCCATGCTGGAATCACCCACAATCTTCTGTGAAGTTGTTGAAGAGATGTGGACCATTGCTACCTACAACTCTACAGATAAGATCATCACTCTAACCATTAAAGGTAAAGAATTCTGTATAAATAGTGATGTGATAAAAGCATGTTTCAAAATTCCTGATAACAATGTGACATCACCACACACTGACACAGATATAGTCAATATGCTCAATTCCATGCACTATGCACTTCCTACTTCTAAACTGAGTGATATTAGGAGAATGGGTCTTAGGAAATAGTGGAGTTTCTTGTGTGATGTAGTTACAAAGGTTTTCTCAGGAAAGATCAGTAATTTTGATTCAGTGAATATTTCCATGCTTAACATGTTATACATGCTAGTTACAGATAAATTTTATAAATTAAGTGATCTTGTCTTGTTTGAGTTAGGTTTTAAATTAGGGGAGTTAAATAAAAGAGGTAAAAATGTGTATTATGCTAGATTTCTTATGTTGTTAGCTAACCACCTCTGCGAAGAGATTATGCTTAAGAACCCTAACAACAAACTGGATTGTTGGGTTCAAGAGAGAAGGCTCATTGCAGATTTGAACAGGGCAAATCATCACAAGGATGTGCCAATGTTCTACTTTCCTGTAATGCAAGCACCTCAGGTAAGTGAGGTAAGTTCATCCATCCCTACAACTATTCCGACCTCCATAATTTCTTTGAGTTCAAGAGTAGCTATGGCAACTGTGCCAATGACCAAATAGTTGCCTACCAAAGCTGCCAAACCTACTATTATATCAAAATCCAAATCAAAGAAAACCCCCTATGGTATCTCCCAAAAGATGCCAATTACAAAATCCACAAAAGCCAAAGAGGGGAGTTTGAAGGAAGGTAAGTTAGGTGAGGGAAGGGGTGAACATAAAAGAAACCCCAAGAATAAGGTTGGAGAGTTGAGTGAATCCCAGCCTAGCCACACTGCAGTTTCCCAACAAACTGCAGTGCTTAAAAAGGACAAAAGCTCATCTCTAGCTTCATCCTCCCAAAAGGATGTAGCTATTGAACAAAGCTCTCAACCAAGAGCACAGGCCAAGAGGGTTAGGGACACAAGCTCACCCCAAACTTATGCCAGAAAGAAGAAACCAAAAACCTTTGGGGATGCATAGGGTACACACACTGTGCAAACTGGTGCTAAAGACAAAATCACTACACCTTCACAAATTCAGCTTGATGTGGCTCCAATAAATGTGGAGTCACAGCCAAAATCTCTAGTTATAGAAGCACCTCAAACACCATACTCACCAACAAATTCTCTGGATGTGGATATGATAAACACATCAATTCCAGATTCCCCTTCTTTAACTCTGTTGGGGAAGCCAAAATCTAGTGCAAGTGAGCATCATCTTTTAGATGATTTGTTGGCTCACTTGCCAATTCTTTCAGGAACTGTTGTGTCATCTGTGCCTAAAATATCTTCAATCAGCACAGAGTCAACAATAGTTTCTATTCCCAGCTCATTCATTTCTACTCTCTTGACGGATATTGCTCATCCGTCGAGTAGTGATTGTATCCCGACGGATAAGCCTAACAGCAGTTATCCGTCGGATAGTAAAACCACTCACTCGATGGATATCACTCATCCGTCGAGTATCTCTGCACAACTTCAAACTTCAATTCTTTCAAGTGTAGAAGATTTAGTGGTTGTACAGTCACTCTTAGGATTGAGAGAGAAGAGTGTTTTAAGTGAGAGTCTGGGTTGCTCCCAGGAAAAAGGAGAGGAAATAAGTGAAAATCTGCAATCCATTTCTTTAGGATTGGCAAAAGGGAGTGAGAGGAGTCCCACCTTAGTAGGTGAAGGTGAGGGTGGGGAGCCAGGGTGAGACCCTGATGCAACAAAAGAGAGAAAATGAGAGAAATGCAGGTACTGGAGCAATAAGGATGGATGTCATTGCTAGTGAGTCAATGAATGTCCAGGATGCAGACAGGGAAGGACTATCTCAGCATCCTAAAGCTGTTATAGATTCCACTTCTCTTGATGCTGAGGCATTTACTAACCCTGTTCCAGCTTATCAAATTCTAGCTGAACAGGGCAATGACAATGCAGAAAGGATGCTAAATCTGGTGCATACCACCCAGTCTATGCAAAGGGCTAAGGATGCCATCACAGCTTTGCCTTCTACAACTGGTGATGTGGACTATGAGACTGGGGGTTCAGCTGATTTCTTTGGAGATAGGAGTGGGAATAATGAAGATGAAGCAATGAACATAGGGGGAGAAGTAGGCTCAAGCTCAAGGTCAGGTATGCCATCATGGGCATTTTCAAAGCACTGTGATGAGCATTTCTTCAAGATAACCCTGATCCAGTTAATTAATCAAACTCATACTGCTCTTCAAACCACTACCAATTCTAGCACGAAGAAGCTCTTTCACGCACATCTAGCCTCCCTGCAACTTCAGCAAATCCAGGGCCTCCAGCATGCTAGAGATGTGGACACCATGAAGGGTGATACTGAGGAGATGAAGAAGGCCATTTCAGATAAAATAGACTCTAAACTTCCAGACACTGCAATGATTGACATTAAGAGGCAATTAAGGAAAAATTCTGATCTTGCAACCAAGATAGAATCCTTGGATACAAGAGTGTCAGTTATGGAAGCATCTTTGACTGCCATTCACCTCCATCAAGCCCAATAGAATAATCTACTTCAAAAACTGGTGGCAGCTCAAACCCCCTCCACAACTCAACTTGATGATAACAAAAAGGGGGAGAAAGGACCAAGTGAGGGGGAGAAGCTTCAAATACAAATCAGTAAAGTAATTGTGCCTTCAATTACTATCTTAAAGCCACCAGTCACAGATGGTATAGATCTGATACAAGCAGCAGCAGCCAACTTGAAAGTTGCTGAGAAGGAAAAGTTGAGTTTGGTCAACTGGGAGAAGATTGATGAGGAGATACAGAAGAAGTTTGAACTTATCAAGGAGCCAATTAAGTCAGCCATCCATCACTCTCAAGTCAAGCAGATTAGTGTGAATGAGATGAGCATGAACTATCTGGAAAGAGGATAATCTTCCTGCATCAAGTCTCCAAAGGCTGAAATGATTCTTAAACCAAGGGCAAATTACTCAAAATCATCCTTGAAGAACCCCTTGGACACTGTGTATGAGACACCCAAGCCTGATGAGAAGAAGCTTCTATCAAGATCAATTGTCTTCTATAAAGATCCAGCTGATTCAGCTTCTAAAAGGAGGATTGCTAAGATTTTCAGAAATGGGAAATAAATTTGTGTAGTGGCTGGACACCCTCAATTTGCTCAAGCAAAGAGAGAAGAAAAAGCTAGATTGAAGCAGAAAAAGTCGCAGGCTGCTCTAGATGCTAAAAAGGCTAAATAAAAGAAAGAGTAGATTGCTATCTTGGCCAAGCTACATGCTGTAAATTCGTCACAACAAATTCCCTCTCAACCATCTGAAGCTACTGAATCAAGGAAGCAAGTTGAAGAACAGAAGAAATCTCCAAGAAAGAAAGAATTGGCTAAAAGAACTAAAAGGAGACTGGATATTGTTGACAAGGAATTGGAAGATCAATTTCCTAAGGAATCCACACCAGCTGCAACTCAAGCAACAAAGCCCTTTGTGGTATTTGAAGACATAAGGGTGGTGGATCCCTACAGGAATATTCATGGTGAACCTATTATGCCCAATGATGAGCCAATAGAATGGGAGTACATGCCAATTCCAGACTTCAATGTACCAATCCTTAGCAAGCCAAAAAGGACAAAGTCAAGAGCAGTCAAGAAAGTGAAGCTGTCACCTCTCAAATCCAAATCCATAGTCAAAGTACAGCCCAAAGTCAATAGGGGAGACTATCTGTACTTGTGTGACATCAAACAATTTTCTGATCTAAATCTCTATATGGATGAACTAGATGAAGTGAAAGGTATTGATGCATACAGAAACCTACCTGAAAGGTTAGTGTTCAAGTACAAAGGAGGAAAGGAGATTCAGTGGCCTCTTCACGGGATCCTTCAAGAAAGCCAAGTTGTACTGATTAAAGTTTATTCATCCTTCAAGAAGAACTTTGGGTTCAACATTACTGCAAGAAGATTGGTATTGAAGAAGATTGAAGAACTAAGGAGTGTTAGAGCTAAAGATGCACTCCCAAAGACTCTAATCATCCCTTACATAGGGAGAAGAGTGCATCTAAGGCCCTACTGGCTGATGGAGTTTATAGATGACAAAGGTGTGAGAAGATTCTTCAGATTAGAAGACCAATTGAGCATCTTTAGCAATGATACTCTTTTGGAAATGCAAGGAAAGCTAAATCTCTCAGAATCTAATTAACTAGAATTCCACAGGCAGCTCCAAAATCAGATTGAAGAAAATAACAGAAAGCTTGGAAGAAGATCTAGACCTTCAAGAAACCAGATAAATCTGCTCAGGCTAGAGGAGCATCTTGAAAATAAGTGTGAGCCAAACTTTGTACATTTTGTTAATTGAATGACTCTTCAGTATTATCTACTTTCTTTTAAAATTGTATATTTAGGGTGTTTTGTTATCATCAAGTATCTCTTAATTTATGGCTACAATTTCAGTAGACATAAATTGGGGGAGATTGTTTTGCATATGTTGTGTACTTGATGATTACATGAACAAAACACCTAAGTAGATTTTACTTAGTGAAAAAATGTAGCACTCGGCGGATAAGAATTATAGTCCCGACGGATAACTCATTATAGTCCCGACGGATGATGACTTATTATCCATCGAGTGAGTAGCTTATGTAATAATGAGTCTGTAGCACATTTCTGCATACACCTCTGTATAGATTCTGTAGTAGCATATAAATCATGTTGACTTTAACTAGATATGCAGAATAGGTTGATTAATTGTACATAGATGATGTCTTGTAATTCTGCATTAATGAATTGAAGTCAAGTGCCAAAATAGCTACCGACGGATGATTAACAAAGCCATCGACGGATGATCAAATGGCTGTCAACGGATGTTCAATATAGCAGTCGACGGATGATCAATAAAGCCATCAACGGATGATCATAAACTCGACGGATGATCATGCACTCAACGGATAAATAATTCAAATATCAGTTGACAGTGACAGCATAGTCACATGCGTCGAAGTGTATGCAAATGGAATGAGGAATCCTATTAACTGGGTAATAGAGAACAAAGTAGCAAAGTATTAGACTCGATGGTTTTTATGATGATCCTGTCTTTTGACTTTGTAATCTTGGTAATATATAAACCAAGAAGTAGCAAATAAAAACATAGATCTGGGAACACAACAAGAGAAACATTTGTAAGCAGAATTATTAGCATTTCTCTGTATTCTCAGTAGTTCAATATTTGTAAGCAGCTGTGAGCATATTTACACTCAGGGTTCTCTCGATATATAATATATATCTCTGGTGGAATCATTCAAATCCACCAGAAAGTTTTTAAAGACTCTTGTTTTTTATTACTTGTATTTTGATTCACTTAAGTTTTATTCTGCATTGTGCTAATCAATACACTTATATTTATATTTGAGTTAGAACATTTTATTTCAAGAAAAAGTTTTGAGAATTCCATTCAACCCCCCTTCTGTAATTCTTGTCATATTGTTAAGGGGCTAACACTTGTCACAAAGAATGAAAGATGGACAGACACTTCAGATTCTAAAAGTGAGGTGAACTATGCCTTGATGGCAAATGCTGATAGCAGTGTTAATAATGCTGAGTTAAAGGTACCTCAAACTACTTATGCCTTTCATACTGATGATATTACTGAGTTGAGAAGATATCTTAAAACCATGTTCATTAGTTATAGAGATCAAACTTTAACATGTGAAAGATTAACTTCTGAAAATCTTGCTTATAAAAAGAGGAATGATTATTTAGAAAAAGAGTTAGTCATGTTCCATCAGACTCAGAAAGATAGAGATGTTGCCTTTTATGTTAGGGATGAAGTACTTATAATAAATGAATCTCTAAAAACTGAGTTAGAAAAGGAAAGAGAGTTTATCAGGACTTGGACTAACTCTGAGAGAACAACTCAGAATTTGTTAAGTAGTGGAGACTGGAAAGAAGGCTTAGGTTATAGAGATGATAAGAATGATAAGGGAACTGTAGAAATTGAGCCTATAGTTGTTAAACAGGATAAGCCAACTGAAATTAACATAGGCTTAATGACAAAGAAGCAGCTTAAGCACAAGCTGAAAAATGTTAAGAATGTAAACAAGGTAAAGCTCCCTAGGAAAAATAGGAATGGAAAGGAAGGTGTGAATAAAAGTAATGATTATAAGCCTGTTCCTAATGCTCCTAGAAAGAAATGTTATAACTGTGGAAATTCTAACCATCTGGCTTCTTTTTGCAGGAAAAATAAGAACATAAACTCCTTACCTTCAAAGTCAGGAGTTAAGAGTCAGTCTGTTAGATATAGGCCACAAAATCCTTGTTTTCATTGTGGTAGTTTATGGCATTCCATTTATACTTGTAAGGAATATCATAGTTTGTACTATGATTATTATCAAATAAAACCTTCTTTAAAGAAAGTTAGCATTATTCCTTCTAGTGTAAGTTCTGATGCAAAGTCTAATAGTGTAAATGCTAATAAGAAAAATGATAACATAAACTCTGATTCTAAATCCGCCGCAAATGTTAACAAACTTAATAAGGCCAAAGGATCCAAGCAAGTCTGGGTCCTTAAAACTAATCATTATTGGTCTTTGTGATTGCAGCGCAACAGGAAAAACATCCTAGTTTTGGATAGTGGATGTTCAGGACATATGACTGGAAATAAAGCCCTACTATCAGACTTTGTGGAGAAAGCTGGCCCAAGTGTTTCTTATGGAGATGGTAACATGGGAAAAACTTTGGGATATGGAAATATCAATCTGGGGAATGTCATCATTGAAAAAGTAGCTCTAGTCTTAGGACTTAAACACAATTTGCTGAGTGTTAGTCAATTCTGTGACAGAGGTTATCATGTTGATTTCTTTGAAAAACACTGTAAAGTTGTAAGCAAATTTACAGGCAAAGTTGTTCTGAAAGGATACAGGCATTGTAACATTTATGAAGCCAAGCTTTCAACAAATACTGATGGTTCTGCACTCGGTCTGTTAAGTAGAGCATCAATTGAAGAAAGCTGGAATTGGCACAAGAAACTCTCTCATTTAAATTTCAACCATATAAATGAACTAGTCAAGAAAGATCTTGTGAGAGGTTTTCCAAAATCAGTATTTGCTCCTGATGGCCTTTGTGATTCCTGTCAAAAGGCAAAACAAAGAAAATCTTCATTTAAGAGCAAAATTGAATCTTCAATTCTTGAGCCTTATCACCTACTACATGTTGATCTATTTGGTTCAGTGAATGTCATGTCTATTCCAAAGAAGAAATATGCTATGGTCATAGTGGATGAGTTCACCAGATACACATGAGTGTATTTCTTGCACACAAAAAGTGAAACTGCATCTATCTTGATTGATCATGTCAAACAACTGGATAAAGTGGTTAAAGACTCTGTGAAAATCATAAGAAGTGATCATGACACTGAGTTCAAGAATTTGATAATGGAAGAGTTCTGCAAAGACCAAGGAATCAAGCAGGAATTCTCTGCTCCTGGAACTCCACAGCCAAATGGAGTTGTTGAAAGAAAGAATAGAACTCTCATTGAAGCTGCACGAACTATGCTTGATGAGGCAAAGTTACCAACTTATTTTTGGGTTGAAGCTGTGCAGACTGCTTGTTTTACTCAAAATGCAACACTCATTAACAAGCATAGAAAGACACTATAATAACCCCAAAATTTTGGACTTTTTGTAACCCTTATGAATAGTGATTTTACTGATTATGCTGAATAAGAAAACTTTTCATACCACACTTTGTAGGGGTTCTTTTATTGTTATTCTGAGATCTTATTAGTACTCTACATGGTATATAAGTGTATGTAAAGATCGTCAGAATCCAAATTCAAACACTTTGATTTTTCTCGAAAATCCACCAGATATCGAAAGAATTGAGTATAAGGTAACAGGATAAAAAGGATTTAAATTCAAGGATTATAAGAGAGGATCATAAAAGGAATATAATGTATTGAGAAAGGTTAAAGGAACCCAAGTAATAATATCCCGAGTATGATCCCTCAAACGATAAACAAAAACGAAAGTTAAGCGAACCGTATAACAGATTAGCGATCATTAGCCAAATAATTTGGAGTTAATCAAAGAGGTTAGTGATGATGTTGTCATCACACCAACAAGAAGAAGACAAGTGTGGGAAGATGACATAAGAGGATGACATAAGCATGACACAATGGGAAGGAATTGTTGGTTGATTATAAACCACACAAATTTTACCATGGTAAAAGGTTAATTAACAACAAAAACAAAGCAACCAAGCAAACACATTTATTTCTCTTCCCCCCATCTCCTTGCTCACGGTTTTTTGAAGAAAAACAAGAAGAAAAATTTCCAAACCCAAGCTCCACTCAATCATAATTCAAGAGGTGTGTTTCTTTGGATCCTATATTTCATAACTAAGAAGAGCAAGTAGTTTGAGTGCTTGAATCAAAGGTTTTCTATCTCAAACAAATCATTTTACAAATCATTTTAGTTTAGGGTGAATAGTAACTTTCAAGAACAAATTTTTGATTCTTGATTTTATTTGTAAGGTCAAGGTAGCTTAAGCATAGATAAAGGCTTCCATGGGCATTCCAAGGATCTTTCATGGATTAAAAGCTTCAAGGAAGGTATAAAACTTCAAACCCTAGTTTTACTTTGAATATTTAGGAGTGGTATTGATTAATATAGTTCATGAGAAGCATGATGCTTGTGTGTTTAAAGTTTGGTTGGGTTTGTAGCGATTTGGATGATTGAATCTTGTTTATAGTTAATGAAACTTAAGTGTAAGCTTTTAGTTCATGATTGAGAGTAATATAAATTGGAAATCTTGAGATGTTGGGGCTGTTATAGTAGAGTATGGATGGAGTTTGGTTGTAGTAATGATTGTGGGATTGATTGTGGATTGATTTGGAGTTGTACAAATTTGGTAATCGCGTAAACATAGCCGTCGTAATGCCCGATTTACCTTGGACTGCTTTTGTTCTTAACATCAGGACCCGTGAACTTACTGTTAGGTTTTGACCATTGCCATGATTAGATAGTTCATGTTACAAGCTTCGTTTTGATATGTGGTTCGCTTAAATCCGATGTACGGTTTAGGAGAAACGACTGTTTAAGTAATGGCGTTTCGCGAGCGAACCATTACCCCTCGCCTTACTTTGAAACCTTGGTTAAGGCCCTTAAATGACTAATTGGAATATGAAACAATTATGTAAAGTGGATTAGGAAGTTGGTAGGGAACTCGAGAAAGAATCGCCTTCAAATTCCTAATGGTTAATTTATTAAAAATGGTGGAACCGAGGGTACTCGAGCGACTTAAGTGAATCGTTAAGCGCGAAAGCGAACGTTAGGGTCTAATTGGTTAAAGTATAGATTCCTAAGGGACTTTGGTTTAATTCCAACTTATATGTTATTTATAGGTTACCAGACTCATCCCAGGACTTTTACCACCCCCAGTAGTTCAGGCAAGTTTTCTACCCGTTATACTGTTGTTGTGATGTAAATATATGTATATGCATTATCTTGTGATAAGTGCATGATTGTTATTAGCAAATCTTGCGATATATTGGAGCATGTAATATGGTATATATGCATGTCTGTTTCGTAATCTTGATATCTAATTGTTGATTCAATTGCTTATAAGTTGCATAATACCTATGCTAGAGATAAGCAGTAGTTGCGTTGACCTTTAGTATAGGGGACCCAAAGGTGAACATTTTCTAAACCGGGAGTCGATGTTCCTGAGTATATTATATATATATATATATATATATTTATAATATATAGATATAGTTTTCAAAACTATTAATCGAATAAGGTTTATTCGATAACTTTATTTTAATTAATGAATATTATTTTTGAATATTCATTCGAGGACTTATGACTCCGTTTATTTTATTTAATGAATATTATTTTGAATATTCATTCGAGGACTTAAGACTCCGTTTATTTTATTTAATGAATATTATTTTGAATATTCATTCGAGGGCTTATGACTCCGTTTCTTTTATTAAATAATATTCTTTATTTTATTAAAGAATAATGTTTCGATAATCAAACTTATTTTCGATTATTCAAATAAAGATCGTACTTTCTTATAAGTATATCTTTGGTTATTTATTATTCATTTCAAGAATGAGTTTTAAAACTTCTACTTCAAATTATTTTTATAAAGATTATCCTTATGGGAATATTATTTAAATAATAATATTCAGATATTCTCCAACATATCGGGACTGATTCATTTCATTAAATCAGATGTACTATCCGGAATATATCGTGTAATTATTTTTGCTATTAAATAATTATTATGTGTGTTCAGTATCTATTCTGTGAGTTAATTGTTAAGCGTAATTTGTACTTGGATATTCAAAAATAATATTAATTGAGTATTTTAATTTTTATATGTCCAAAATAAAATATAGATGATTGTCATATCTCCCTAATTATTTTTATGTTGATTTATGAATTTATAAGGATCATATGAAATTTATAAAATCTTTTTCTGAGTATTTAAAATCTATTTTATAAAAACGGGAACCAACCGACGTCACCCGTTGTTACGTTTTTGGAACCCGAAACTCTTCCGAGAACTCCTTCCAAACCTAATTGTAATATTCCGAGCATATTCCATGTTTCGACTTTTTCAATCCGGCGTACGGTTTGTTCTGCGCGGGACCCGGCGCAATATTTTCGATACAATATTCGTTTAGGTAAATCAATAAAAACCGTATTTTTGATAAACGGGAGCTTTTTATTAAACTATCCCAATTATTACTTCGTAGTACGTGTAACTAGGCGCTGAGACCAAGATCGCAGTACAAATTGTACTGATTTGGAAAATTATCCCGAAAACCGATACCGTTTGGATCAGTTTTTACAAATAAACGTACCGTTTTATATCCGGAATGATCCAACGGGATACTAATTTTCCGTAAATATAAATAGCCTTTTTCCGTATTTTATTTCGTATCAAAATCATTTGCAGACAGATAAATATATAATTTTACAGAAAAAAATCCTATATTCATAAACTGTTTCAAGAATCAAACCAACTTTTGAAGGTGTTATTGATCTTTGTTTGAAAAGCTCGAGTACTGGATTTGAAGGTCTTGAGAAGCTCTATCAGAATCTGTAATCCATACACCTGCAGAATCAAAGGTTTAATTTCTAAAAATTTAATTATTTTCAAATTATTTTTATGAAAAATATGAATTTTTGTTCGGATGATTGTTTGTATTATTTGATGATTGCATGTTGTAGAGCTTGTTTTCCTGATGATTTTGGTATATTATACGTCTGATTTGGAGTTCAATAACATGTTCAAATTTGAGTTTGATTTTCGAATTTCAAAATTAGGGTTTATAACCCGTATGAATGTTCTTAATTGAAATTTGGGGGTTTCTTATTCTGGAATAGATTGATGTTGTGGTATAGTGGATTGTATTCTCTGTGAAATTTGCAATCTAGTCGTATAAGTTTCATGAATCACCGAGGTCTGTAGAGAAAGGAGTTGTATTTTGAATATTTCCGAAGTTCGCCGGAAACTGGCAAACTTCACGGCCAAATTCCGGCCAACTCATGGATGATTAGAACGATTTGTTGGCTTGGTTGTGTTCCTGGTAAAGTACAGATGTGATCTGGAGGTGTTGGTGGGGTGAGGACGCCGAGAACGTGTTCTCCGGCCACCCTGTGTTTTCCGGCGACGGGGTGTAAAATTTGCAGTTTGGTCCCCGGACTTTTGGGGACGATACAGTTAGGTCCCTGAAGTTTCCAGACTTTGCAAATTTAGGATTCCTGTTTTAAAAATGTTTAAAAAACATATTTCCTATTTATTTTTATTATAAAAATTCATTTTTAATTTCTGAAAATTCTAAAAATTATTATTTTAATTCCGAAAATTATTTTTAATTTAAAAATAAATCTAAATTAATTAGTTAATTAATTTCAGTTAATTTTAATTGATTAATTGGTCAATTAATTCGAAAATTAATTGATTAATTGATTTAATTAATTATTAATTGATTTTAATTAATTATTTAATTAGATTTATTTATTTAAAAATGATTTAAAAAATTCCGAAAAATAGTTTCGAGCTTTAAAATAGTATTCTAAATTATTTTCAAGGCTCAATAATTATTCTAAAATTATTGCGAAGCCAGAATTGGCCAACCGAACCCTGTTTATTAACCCGAAATTGATCCAATGACCCGTTTTAATTACGAAAAATGTTTTAAAAATTATTTTAAATATCAGAAAGCCTATTTATGACCCGAGACTTCTTTATAAATGATATATCATTGATTACGTGATGTATTATGTGCTATATATGACTTGTTAATTGACTATCGTTCTATATATTCAGTGTTTACTTGATTATTGCATAACTTTCAATCCGTTAATCGGATTTGGGTAAAACGAAGGGTACATAGAAGTATGTGTTGAATAGAATTCTATGAGTCAATTATTGATAGATGCATATGATATGTGAGCAGAAGAGGCAAGACATAGGAAAGGGAAACAGATAGTTGAGGAGTAAGACGGTTGTGATTGGAAGCAAGTGCAGTATAGTAAGCTAATACCAGGCAAGTGTTCTGAACTTTCTCCAGATATTGTAGTACTTGATAGTCTGGTTAATATTGCAAGTGCTTTGAAGCACTGAAACCCAAACCCTGATTTCAGTTATTGTTCTTGAGCCATAAACCTTATTCTTTCTAGACCATTGATTGTTGTATACCCAGACACGAACCTCAAGTATACGATACTACTCTACAAATACATGCAAACAGAATCCCAAACACTGAACTAAATTACTTGTATACTCAACCATTGCATCCTATGCTTTGAAAGCCCAAATCTTTGAAACCCTGAAATGTTGATTCCTTTGTTATCCAATTCTTTCATTACCCAACATCCAAGCTTTTAAATTGCCTTATTGATCCTCACAAGGATTAAAACCCTTTCATTGTTAAACACTTATTGTTGTTATTGATTCTGGTTATTGTTTATTATTGTATATTCTGTTGTTATGTTAGAATTGGATTGTTTTTATAAAATTGTGGACCAGATTCGTGGTCAGACCATACAATGGTCAAGTTAGGCCAATGTGTGCCTTGGATCCAGTAGTTAGAGCAATGATGTGTGCCTTGCTCGGGGTTAGTGCGTGACTGATCAGCAGCCTAACCTTGGTTTTTAAATTAAAAGTATAATATCCAATTCTAAATCATAATCCATTATTCACTTGACATCATAATCATGTTCACCTGATGATCATTATTCTCAGTTTTGTCATTGTGACTTGCTGAGCTAGTTAGCTCATTTGTGCGATGTTGTTTATATTCTTTCCAGTTAAAAAGGAACCAGTTGGTAAAGAGGATCCCCAGTCCAGCGCGAGAGCTAGGGGTTCAGGTTGAGGAAGCTGAGCTAGTAGGCTTCTTTTGGAATAATTTAAGTCTGTAAAAGGTTGTAATAATATTTCATACTCAGTTTGAGTTTAGAATAGTTGGGATTTGAACGGTTTGTAATATATTAGTGTGCTTAGCTTGTGTGCATACTTTAACCTGTTGCGATCCGTGGTAGTTAGTAAATAGGGTCATTGCATATTATTATTATCTTTAATATTGTTATAAGCAGGTTTTAAATAAGGTGTGTGTGGACCCCAAACTTCTGACCCGGGTTTGGAGGGCGTCACAGGTTTGGTATCAGAGCTACAGTTTATAAGTCACTGACACAAGCCTAGGTTGACAGGAATGGGTAGAGGATTAGGATTAGAAGTAAGGAATAGAAAGATAGAACGTCGAGAGGTTGAGTGCTTCGGTATATCAGGTATTAGTGTAATTCGCGTTATGGTACGAGATTCTTATATTGCGATATGATTTCAGATAGCAGCGATGGCCGACTCTTTTATTCCCGTATCAGCTGATCACTCAGAGCCTTTAGTTGGAGTGCCGTCTTCGGATCCACGTCCTGTTGTTCCACCAGTGTTGGCTATATTACCTCCACCTGTGTTGCAGCCCGTACCACTGCAGGCTATTCCACCCCCAGGCATGAGGCCACCTGTTAGAGGACCCCCACCTGCTGATTCAGGCTTTACTAGATATTCAGTCACAGGAGTACCTTTCCAGTTCTCTTCCTATCCTATCCCATATCATCAGTTTGAGGCTTGCCTTATGGAGCAGCGATTCCTTCAGGGTCAGATCCAGGATTTACTACATATTATGCGTACCAGAGAGATTGGGAGTGGTGAGAGGCGACTCAGAGATAGGCTACAGGCATTTCGTAGGACAGCTGCAGTGAGGATTGCTGAGGCTACACATGAGGACATCACCCCTGATTTCCTAGTGGAGTGGGCTAAGTGGGTTCTAGAGGAGCTTGAGGAGATTGGAGGTCCAGACTTGCCATGAGTCAGAGATCCAGAGATGGAGACGCTGAGTAGTGTTTTTATGGTTGTATAGTATGTACAGTAGTGTGTAGTGTGTATCAGTAGACTTTTGAGTTGTATTTATAGACTAGCGATGCTGACGAGTGAGTAGGTTGTTGTACCCTTTTTGGTTTTACTTCCAAAGCGTCTTTACGCTTGTACTACCTAAAACTTTTGATCTATATATATCAGTACCTTTTTCCTTTCCAGCACTGTCATTTACTCTATTGCACCTGTTTTACCTTACCTTATTTATTGCACCAGTTATACCCTGTGATACCATGTACCCTATTTTCCATAACTATTTATATTCTGTAAAGAAGCATGCAATTTACTTAGTTACAACTATTTTCGAAAAGAGATATTCCTGTTTTACAAAACTTTTCCTTTATGCAAAGATTTGATTCAAAAGCTGAATAAATTGATTGATTCTTTACAGAAAATGCCTCCCACAAGAAATACCCGCACCAACACCCAAAATAAAGAAACCAACAATAACAACCAAGATGATACAAACCCGAATGTGAACCCAGGACCCATGGACCCAGCAATAGCCCAGATTCTTCAAATTTTGGCCCAACAAACCGTTCATCTGGCATAACAACAACAAAGACAGACTAATCCCCAGGTAACTTTCAAAACTTTTCAGGCAGTAAACCCACCAGAATTCAAGGGTTCCTTAGAGCCAATTGAAGCAAATGTGTGGTTAAAGGAAATAGAGAAGGCATTTGCCTTGGTAAAAGTGAAAGAGGAGCAGAAGGTTGAGTTTGCAAGTTACTATTTGAAGAATGAGGCCACCTACTGGTGGGAGATGGTGAAGACATTGGAAGGTATAGATGTTATTACTTGGGGGAGGTTTAAGGAATTATTTCTAGAAAAGTATTTTCCTCAGTTTGTTCAAGATTAGATGGAGCTGAAGTTTTAAGAGTTAAAGCAAGGAACTATGTCGGTGGCAGATTATGAGAGTAAATTTGAAGAATTGTCAAGGTATGTGCCGTCGTATGTTGATACTGATAGAAAGAAAGCTAAGAGATTCCAGCAAGGCTTGAAGCCATGGATCAGAGGGAAGGTAGCTATTTTTGAGTTGGAGACCTATGCAGGGGTTTTACAAAAGGATATGATCGTAGAGACAGAGAGTGAGATGTTCCAGAAGGAAAAGGAAAGCAAGAAAAGGAAAATTCAGGGAAGTGAGGGTCAATCACAACCAGGGAAGTTTTCAAAATTTAAGAAGGGCAAGTTCCAACCAGGGAAAAATTTTAATTTCAGGAGACAAAATACAGGAGACGGAGGCCAGGGCAACCGTCCAGCTAATGTGAATCAGCCGAATCACTTGAGATTAACTTTTCCAGATTGTCAAGTTTGTGGAAAGAAGCATGGAGGAGTTTGTAACAAGTTGAATGTGGTATGTTTCAAATGCAACCAGAAAGGGCACTATTCGAGGGAGTGCCGAAATCAGCCAGCTAGAGAGCCAGTAAATAAGGATCAGCCTATCCGAAATTCAGCGGTAAAGGTTCCCGTAATTGGATTTACGTGCTTCAAATGTGGAAAGCCAGGACATATGGCCAGGGATTGCAAGACAGCAGCCCCAGTCAGTAATGCCTTGAGGATCATGGAATCTACCCCAACAGTAAATGAGACTCTAAGGGCTAGAGTCTTCGATATGTCAGTGAGGGATGCTATCCAGGATGCAGATGTCATGGCAGGTACGCTTAATGTGAATTCTTTATGTGCCAAAGTGTTAATAGATTCGGGAGCAACTCGATCATTTGTTTCACAAGATTTTGTTAGTAAGTTAAATTGTCCAATTGGGTATTTAAATGAAATAATGACTGTGGAGTTAGCAAATCAAGAACGTGTAACTGTGAATCAAGTTTATGGAAATTATGAGGTTGAGATTTCTGGTAGTAAGTTTTGTGTAGATTTGATACCATTTAAGTTAGGAGAATTTGACGTTATATTAGGGATGGATTGGTTATCTAAGCACGATGCCCAGATAGATTGTCGAAATAAGAAGGTAATAGTGAAGACGCCTGACGAAAAGATAGTAACGTTTAAGGGATAGAATCAAGTAAAGAAGTTCTTAACAATAATTCAAGCTAAGAAGTTATTACGGCAAGGATGCGAGCATTTTATAGCCTACGTGATTGACAAGAGTCAGGAGCCAGCAAAACTTGAAGATATTACAGTAGTGAATGAATTTCCAGACGTATTTCCCGACGACTTACCAGGACTTCCTCCAGATAGAGAAATTGAATTTGCGATCGACTTAACACCTGGAACAGAACCAGTATCCAAGGCCCCGTACAGAATGGCGCCTGTTGAGATGAAAGAGCTAGCAAAGCAGTTACAGGAGTTGTTAGAGAAAGGAGTAATCAGACCCAGTGTATCCCCGTGCAGAGCACCGGTATTATTTGTCAAGAAGAAAGATGGAAGCATGAGACTATGTATCGACTATAGGGAGCTCAACAAGCTTATAATCAAGAATAAGTATCCGTTACCTAGAATTGATGATTTGTTTGACCAATTGAAAGGAGCCAAGTATTTCTCCAAAATTGATTTAAGATCGGGATATCATCAACTGAAGATCAAGCCAGAAGATATACCAAAGATAGCTTTTCGAATAAGATATGGACATTATAAATTTCTAGTAATGTCTTTTGGATTGACCAACGCCTCGGCAGCATTTATGGACCTGATGAACAGAATTTTCAAGAAATATTTGGACAAGTTCGTTATTGTATTTATAGACGATATTTTGATCTATTCAAAGACAGAAGAGGATCATGCGGAACATGTGAGAACGGCTTTGGAGATTTTAAGGAAAAAGAAGTTATATGCTAAATTCTTGAAGTGTGAGTTTTAGCTATAGGAAGTTCAATTCTTAGGACACATAGTCAGTAACGAAGGGATCAAAGTGGACCTGGCAAAGATTGTAGCAATTACAAATTGGGAGAGACCGAGAACACCTACTGAGGTAAGAAGTTTCTTGGGATTGGCAGGATATTATCGATAATTCGTTAAGAATTTCTCAAGGATTGCAACACCATTGACAAAGCTTACACGAAAGAATGAAAAGTTTATATGGAACGACAAGTGCGGAGAAAGTTTTTAAGAGTTGAAGCGGAGATTAATCACGGCACCTGTTTTGTCACTTTCAGAAGATCAAGGGAATTTCGTAATTTATAGCGATGCTTCTCACAAAGGACTAGGATGTGTTTTAATGCAGCACGAAAAGGTGATTGCGTATGCGTCAAGGCAATTGAAACCACACGAACAAAAGTATCCTACTCATGATTTGGAGCTAGCAGCTATAGTTTTCGCTTCGAAGATTTGGAGACATTATCTGTATGGAGAGAAATGTGAGATTTATACGGATCACAAAAGCTTAAAGTACATATTTACCCAGAAGGAACTTAATATGAGGCAAATGAGATGGTTAGAATTGATCAAGGATTATGATTGCTCGATTAATTATCATCCCGGTAAGGCGAACGTTGTAGCAGACACGTTAAGTCGAAAGGAAAGGTTAAATGTGTTATCCGTACCTAAAGAGATATATAAAGAATTTCAGAAATTGGAATTGGAGATTAGAATTTGCAAGCCTGAGGAAGCAAAAGTGTACAGTATGATTTTCCAACCGGAGTTATTGGAAAAAATAAAGAAATGCCAGAAAGAGGTAATGGATCAAGGTATAAATCGTTTGGTAGGTGAGGAATTATGCACGCAACAAGATGACCAAGGTATTCTGAGGTTTTCATCTAGAATTTGGATTACACCGGTGATGGAGTTAAAGAATGAAATTCTACAGGAGGCACATAATTTAAGGTATTCCATCCATCCAGGGAGTACCAAGATGTATAGAGATTTAAAGAAGAATTATTGGCGGCCAGACATGAAGAGGGAAATTGCGGAATGGGTTAGCAAATGTTATACCTGTCAGAGGGTTAAAGCAGAACATCAGAGACCAAGCGGATTGCTACATCCATTGGAGATTCCAGAATGGAAGTGGGAACATATTGCCATGGATTTTATAGTTGGATTACCAAGGACAAGGGTTAATCATGATGCCATTTGGGTTATAGTGGATAGACGTACCAAGTCAGCTCATTTTCTGCCTATAAATGAAAGATTTTCGCTCGACAAGTTGGTCCATATGTACCTAAAGGAAATTGTAGTTCGTTATGGAGTTCCATTGTCTATCATATCTGATCGAGATCCAAGGTTTAATTCAAGATTTTGGAAGAGTTTTCAAGAATGTTTGGGAACAAGACTAAATATGAGTACGGCCTATCACCCCGAGACGGATGGCCAAAGTGAAAGAACGATCCAGACAATCGAGGACATGTTACGTGTTTTTGCTATTGATTTCAAAGGAAGTTGGGACGGACATTTACCTCTGGTAGAGTTTGCTTACAACAACAGTTATCATGCCAGTATTGGGATGCCACCCTATGAAGCCCTTTATGGACGTAAATGTAGATCTCTAGTATATTGGGACGAAGTAGGAGAACGCAAGATACTTGGACCTGAACAGGTACAGCAGACAAAGGAAATTGTTGAAATTATTCAGAAGAGATTGATAGCCGCACAAGATCGTCAGAGGAAATATGCAGACCAGTCAAGGAAAGACATGGAATTTGAAGAAGGAAGCTTGATATTACTGAAAGTATCACCATGGAAAGGACTAACGAGGTTTGGGAAGAAAGGGAAGCTAAGCCCAAGATATGTTGGACCTTTTGAGATCCTAAAGCGCGTTGGCAAAGTAGCTTACGAATTGGTGTTACCTCCGCACATGGAGCACATTCACAATGTTTTTCACGTATCTATGCTCAAGAAATATAATCCAGACTCCAGATATGTAATAGAATATGAGCCAATAGAGCTTCAGGCAGATTTATCATATGTAGAGAGTCCGATAGAGATTTTAGAGGAAAAAGAGAAAGTATTGAGAAATAAAGTGGTAAAGTTAGTAAGAGTATTGTGGAGAAACCCAAAGGTTGAAGAGTCAACCTGGGAGTTAGAAAGTTATATGAGAGAAAAGTACCCTCATTTGTTTTCTTAGGAGATTCTGAGGACAGAATCCTTTTAAGGGGGGAAGGATGTAATATCCGGGATATATCGTGTAATTATTTTTGCTATTAAATAATTTTTATATGTGTTCAGTATCTATTCTGTGAGTTAATTGTTAAGCGTTATCTGTACTTGGATATTCAAAAATAATATTAATTGAGTATTTTAATTTTTATATGTCCAAAATAAAATATAGATGATTGTCATATCTTCCTAATTATTTTTATGTTGATTTATGGATTTATAAGGATCATATGAAATTTATAAAATCCTTTTCTGAGTATTTAAAATCTATTTTATAAAAACGGGAACCAACCGACGTCACCCGTTGTTACGTTTTTGGAACCCGAAACTCTTCCGAGAACTCCTTCCTAACCTAATTGTAATATTCCGAGCATATTCCATGTTTCAACTTTTTCGATCCGGCGTACGGTTTATTCTGCGCGGGTCCCGGCGCAACATTTTCGATACAATATTCATTTAGGTAAATAAATAAAACCCGTATTTTCGATAAACGGGAGATTTTTATTAAACTATCCCAATTATCACTTCGTAGTACGTGTAACTAGGCGCTGAGACCAAGACCGCAGTACAAATTGTACTGATTTGGAAAATTATCCCGAAAACCGATACCGTTTGGATCAGTTTTTACAAATAAACGTACCGTTTTATATCCGGAATGATCCAACGGGATACTAATTTTCCGTAAATATAAATAGCCTTTTCCGTATTTTATTTCGTATCAAAATCATTTGTAGACAGATAAATATATAATTTTACAGAGAAAAATCCTATATTCATAAACTGTTTCAAGAATCAAACCAACTTTTGAAGGTGTTATTGATCTTTGTTTGAAAAGCTCGAGTACTGGATTTGAAGGTCTTGAGAAGCTCTATCAGAATCTGTAATCCATACACCTGCAGAATCAAAGGTTTAATTTCTAAAATTTAATTATTTTCGAATTATTTTTATGAAAAATATGAATTTTTGTTCGGATGATTGTTTGTATGATTTGATGATTGCATGTTGTAGAGTTTGTTTTCCTGATGATTTTGGTATATTATACGTCTGATTTGGAGTTCAATAACATGTTCAAATTTGAGTTTGATTTTCGAATTTCAAAATTAGGGTTTATAACCCGTATGAATGTTCTTAATTGAAATTTGGGGGTTTCTTATTCTGGAATAGATTGATGTTGTGGTATAGTGGATTGTATTCTCTGTGAAATTTGCAATCTAGTCGTATAAGTTTCATGAATCACCGAGGTCTGTAGAGAAGGGAGTTGTATTTTAAATATTTCCGAAGTTCGCCGGAAACTGGCAAACTTCACGGCCAAATTCCGGCCAACTCAGGGATGATTAGAACGATTTATTGGCTTGGTTGTGTTCCTGGTAAAGTATAGATGTGATCTGGAGGTGTTGGTGGGGTGAGGACGCCGGTAACGTGTTCTCCGGCCACCCCTGTATTTTCCGGCGACGGGGTGAAAAATTTGCAGTTTGGTCCCTGGACTTTTGGGGACGATATAGTTAGGTCCCTGAAGTTTCCAGACTTTGCAAATTTAGGATTCCTGTTTTAAAAATGTTTAAAAAACATATTTCCTATTTATTTTTATTATAAAAATTCATTTTTAATTTCTGAAAATTCTAAAAATTATTATTTTAATTCTGAAAATTATTTTTAATTCAAAAATAAATCTAAATTAATTAGTTAATTAATTTCAGTTAATTTTAATTGATTAATTGGTCAATTCATTCGAAAATTAATTGATTAATTGATTTAATTAATTATTAATTGATTTTAATTAATTATTTAATTAGATTTAATTATTTAAAAATGATTTAAAAAATTCCGAAAAATAGTTTCGAGCTTTAAAATAGTATTCTAAATTATTTTCAAGGCTCGATAATTATTCTAAAATTGTTGCGGAGCCAGAATTGGCCAATCGAACCCTGTATTAACCCGAAATTGATCCAACAACCCGTTTTAATTACGAAAAATGTTTTAAAAATCATTTTAAATACCAGAAAGCCTATTTATGACCCGAGACTTCTTTATAAATGATATATCATTGATTACGTGATGTATTATGTGCTATATGTGACTTGTTAATTGACTATTAGTCTATATATTCGGTGTTTACTTGATTATTGCATAACTTTCAACCGTTAATCGGATTTGGGTAAAACGAAGAGTAGATAGAAATATGTGTTGAATAGAATTCTATGAGTCAATTATTGATAGATGTTTATGATATGTGAGCAGAAGAGGCAAGACGTAGGAAAGGGAAACAGATAGTTGAGGAGTAAGACGGTTGTGATTGGAAGCAAGTGCAGTGTAGTAAGCTAATACCAGGCAAGTGTTCTGAACTTTCTCGAGATATTGTAGTACTTGATAGTCTGGTTAATATTGCAAGTGCTTTGAAGCACTGAAACCCAAACCCTGATTTCAGTTATTATTCTTGATCCATGAACCTTATTCTTTCTAGACCATTGATTATTGTATACCCAGACACGAACCTCAAGTATACGATACTACTCTACAAATACATGCAAACAGAATCCCAAACAATGAACTAAATTACTTGTATAGTCAACCATTGCATCATATGCTTTGAAAGCCCAAATCTTTGAAACCCTGAAATGTTGATTCCTTTGTTATCCAATTCTTTGATTAACCAGCATCCAAGCTTTTAAATTGCCTTATTGATCCTCACAAGGATTATAACCCTTTCATTGTTAAACACTTATTATTGTTATTGATTCTGGTTATTGTTTATTATTATATATTCTGTTGTTATGTTAGAATTGGATTGTTTTTATAAAATTATGGACCAGATTCGTGGTCAGACCATACAATGGTTATGTTAGGCCAATGTGTGCCTTGGATCCAGTAGTTAGAGCAATGCTGTGTGCCTTGCTCGGGGTTAGTGCGTGACAGATCAGCAGCCTAACCTTGGTTTCTAAATTAAAAGTATAATATCCAATTCTAAATCATAATCCATTGTTCACTTGATATCATAATCATGTTCACCTGATGATCATTATTCTCAGTTTTGATATTGTGACTTGCTGAGCTAGTTAGCTCATTTGTGCGATGTTGTATATATTCTTTCCAGTCAAAAAGGAACCAGTTGGTAAAGAGGATCCCCAGTCCAGCGCGAGAGCTAGGGGTTCAGGTTGAGGAAGCTGATCTAGTAGGCTTCTTTTGGAATAATTTAAGTCTATAAAAGGTTGTAATAATGTTTAATACTCAGTTTGAGTTTGGAATAGTTGGGATTTGAACGGTTTGTAATATATTAGTGTGCTTGGCTTGTGTGCATACTTTAACCTGTTGCGATCCGTGGTAGTTAGTAAATAGGGTCATTGCATATTATTATTATCTTTAATATTGTTATAAGCAGGTTTTAAATAAGGTGTGTATGGACCCCAAACTTCTGACCCGGGTTTGGAGGGCGTCACATCAGCATTACTCCAAACATTCTTAAAAATGTTTTCGAGTCTTCAAAATGATTTTTAAAAGTTAGAGCGGATCCCAAAACTCATTTTTTTTATATTTAAGATCTTCCTTTCGAAGGGGATTTAAATACTCGCTCAAAACCTGAGGGATCCGACTCAGTGGTGTATTTTACATTCGCAACGAGGTTGCTATTTTGAGAAAACATCTTGATTACTTGCCCATCGTTCGGGAAGTAAGTTCATCTATTTGAGTCGGCATAAGCAACATGGGCTCAGTGGGCGTCCATGAAAGTGTAAGTGGCTCAGTGGGAGTCCATCAATGCGTAAGTGGCTGAGTGGTAGTCCAGCATAGGTCCTAATGTGGCCAGGGTGATGACCAGTGGGGAATTCGTCCATCTACTAGTAGAAAAGGTTACGTATTGGTATCTTTGCCTGATCAGCAAGATATCAGGTTTATGCCAAGGTTTTCTCCTTTCCAAATTCATTGGATATTACAACTCTGTTTATAAGTTTCATAACCGAGGTTTTCAAGGAGTGTATGAAATGTATATATATATAGGTGTATATATATCGGGACTTAATGAAGTATCTCGTAACTTCATTATTTATAATGATATTTCAAGGATTGAATCTATTCAAATGTTATCTTGTAGTCTCATCTATGTGGTGAACTTTTGAAACGAATTATACCTTGAACGGTGGTAGTTCAAGTAGTATTCGGAAAAGATATAAGTATATTGGAGTATCTTGTAACTTCACCTTTTCAACTTATATCTGATTAATGATTATCTTATACATGGCATAGATTTTCAGAAAAACGTTGAGACAAGGTTAGATATATGAGATCACCTTGCAACGATATTTTTATACAGTTATAAACTGGAACTCTGCGTATATTATGCATCACAGAGGATTTCAAAGATTTTGAAAAGTATATATACATATATACTAAATATTTTGCGACTTGGTCGCATTAAGAGGTCAAACTTGGTTCAATTATTCTTGACCAAGACTTTAATGAGTGCTATGAGAATGCTTATATATTGTTAATCATTATACATATTATTTTGGTGGGCTTGTTGCTCACCCTTGCTTTCTTCCTTCATCACACAACAACAGATAGACAAGATGAACAGGACCAAGCTCCCAATTCGTGAGCGGATAGGAAATGTTCCGCAGTTTCCAGTAGGCGTTGATGCCGCCGTAGCTGAGGTAGGAACTACCAATAGGCTAGGTTTTCAACTATTGATGTACCAGACTTATGTATATTATGAATTATAATAATGGCAAAGAATATGTAAATTTATTCAGAAACCCTTTTGAGGTGTAATGACTTATAATTGTGGAATAAAATGACTTGTGTTATTTTTGGTATTCATCTCTGAGACTATAACTTGTGGTGTGTGTGGGTATATTGTGGGGTCACGGTACGCAGTAGTTGGTTGACTATTAAGATTAAGTATTGATAAGGGAAATGGAACTCGTGACAACCTAAATCCCCGACCCTGGATTTGGGGGTGTTACAGAAATGGTATCAGAGCTAAGCGTTATAAACCTCAGAGATGAAGTGACGTTAAAATAATAAGTTCACTAAGATAAATAAGAACTCTTGCCAAGTTCATAGTCGGACTACCTAACATAGTACTGACTGTTAAAACCCTTAGGGGAACCCTTATAAATATCATGATAGAGGCGTTGTTTGTTATCGTATATTGTAGCGGGACTCCGAGCCCTGAGGTTGAGGAGCAACAACTCGATGATATTTTATTAGGTATTGGAGATCAAATTGTGGATCCGATAGAGCGTCCTAACACGGGACCGGATGATGTTCATATTGAGGATGTAGCGGTTGAGGATGTTGTCCTAGAATGGATTATTGCTGAGAAGGATCCCGTGAAGGATCCTGACAAGAATGAATAAAGGACCACTGAGGAATTGATGACCATGGTTAGGGCGACTACCAGAGGTAGGATTGGTCAGTCACTACCGGAGGTTCGTTCAAGTCTGTAAAGATAGTAGCCCCTTTAACGCAGCTTACTCGTAAGACTGAGAAGTTCGAATGGACAGAGAAATGCGAGAATAGCTCTTAAGAACTGAAGCAAAGGTTGGTGACGGCCCCTATGTTGGCGTTGCCGGATGGAAGAGGAGATATTTTTTTGATTTGTAGTGACGCTTCGCATAAGGAATTAGGGTGCTTCTTATACAGCACAACAAGGTAATCGCGTACGCGTCAAGACAACTAAGGAAATATAAAATTCGATATCCCCACCCATGAGCTTGGGCTCGTGGAAATAGTTTTGCCCTAAAGGTTGGAGGCACTACTTGTATGGAGAAAAGTGTGAGATTTACATAAACCATAAGTTCTCTATTATATTTTCATCCAGAAAGAGCTCAACATGCGCCAGAGGATGTGGTTAGAGCTAATCAAGGATTACGATTTTGAGATTCTTTATCATCCAGGGAAAGCCAAAATGGTGGCTAATGCCCTTAGTATAAAAGAGAGACTCAAGATGAAAATATCTTTGGGAGAGTTGACAAAAGATTTTGAGAAAATGGAAATAGAAGTGAAGGTAACCGGAGCTGGTACCGAAAAGCTGTTTGAGATTGCAATACAGCCCGAATTATTGAAGAAGATCATATTGTGCCAAGAAAAAAGTGATGAATAGAGGCAGAGAACTAGTGACCGGAGAAGAGATTAATACCTAGAAAGATGATGAGGGAATAATGAGGTATCCCTACAGAATTTGGGTTCCAAATGTTCAAGAGCTTAAGGACTGGATCTTAGATGAAAGTCATAGTTCGAGGAATAAGATTTAGGGCAAACCCTGAATGTGATAGTCAGGGAGGACGCCATCAAGATAGAAGGAACCCATAACATAATGAAGTGGAAAATGAGGATTTAAAACATGTAGGATGACCCCGATTATGGGGAGGATGAGAAAACATTTCATACTGAGAAAACATAAGTCGAGCAAGATAGGGAGAACCAGGACGGTACTCCTATACAGAAATTCATGGACCTATCTAAATAGAACTTCTACTCTTATTCCCAACCACCACCTTGAGGAAAGAATGCGGTAGGAAATTCTTTCATGACCTTTAAGTCGCTAAGCTCTCAGAGTTCCAAGGAACAGGTTGACCCAGTCGAGGCAAGAGCTGGGCTAAAGGAAATATAGGAATCATTTGAGATTCTAAATGACTAACGAAGCACAAAACACTGTTTTTGTCACTTACCTTCCTAAGAGAGAGGCCACCCGTTGGTGAAAGGCCAAGAAAGGCACAGAGCCAGAGGTTATAATAAACTGATTAAAGTTCAGACAATTATTTTCGGGAAAGTAATTCCCAAGGTTATGGAGATAGTGTAAAAGCTTTAGAGCCGAAACAAAGGCGGACGAGTATGATAAATTATGAATATAAGATTATAAAAGTTGTCAAGATTCGTTCTGATGACAAGAATCCCAGAACAACGTGATGTTTGAAGTCAATGATTAGTGGGTTCGTAGAATGATTGTAAGAGAGAGGTAAATAAAAAGAAACTGAAGTGGAAAGGAATATAAAGGCAATAGAGTTTGAGGAATGATAAGGGAGTTGGGTATAAGGAAACCCTAAAGACACGTAGCAATAGAAATAGAAAAGTATGTAATCACCAGGATGAGGGTGATTCACCATGAGTTAAAGTTGATGATTGAAGGAATAAGAGATACATATATTTTATCCCCTTTAAGTTGGGAGGATTCGAGGAAACCTTGAGATAGTTCGAAGGATAAATAATGAGACGCGGATAGACGGAAGAGACAAGAAAGTAAGAAATTAGGAAATTGGATGAAGGAAGTAACATTCACAAATGGAAAGTGTATGTAACACCTGTGACTTGATACCCAAAAGGGAGACACCAAGTACAAAAGATATCCCAACATTGAGATGACTGTTGAGATAAACAACAAAAGTAAATAAGGATTTATTAAGAAGAAGTTCACGTTGAACACGACCAATATCTTCCAGAACATCCATGTGATCATTACCAAATTAGGAAAGAAAAGTAGATAACCATTGTTATCTATTGGAGGCCATATTGATTGACCTCATTTTGAATACAGATGTTATTGTGAAATTAGGCATATACTATCGAGATGCGAATGATTGAATAAGACACCCTTATCAGGGATACATGACTTGATTTATCTATGGAAGAATGCAAGTACCTTTTTAAAAAAGGTGGAATTAAGGATGGAACCTCGATAACTTGAGATGAACCATAGAGGAATGCATAAAGGTTGGCATTTCACCCTTAATAGGGACATTATGAGTTGGGTAGTATGGAACGAAGGACTAAGGTAACAACAACCTTTAAAGATCAGTAGAGAAATTTTTCAGAAGTACTTAAACAATGGTTCTATTATTAGTAAATGGTATCTTGATATGCCCTGTACCTAGAGAGTACCGGATGAAGAATTTAATGATAACTTTAGAGGTTTTACAAGGAAAAAGGTAATATTCAAAGTTCTCAAGAATAGAAATTTTGATAAAGAAAATATGACATAATTATAATAATGCCAGGTGGGCACGTGTTGAACCATAAGAAAGTATAGATCGACCCAATGAAGGTCGAGATTGGTGAAAACGAGAAGGACCCAAGATAAGAGACGTCCTAAGTATGATCGAGAGTCAGTCGTGACAATGTTCACATCTAAAGACTAAGGCAATGACTTATGGAAAAATGGTGATTTTTTTTCTCACCAGGATTTAAGAAAAGCAATTTCACGTAAGCAGTGATTGAAATGAGGTAGAAAATTTAGTTGGAGGTGGTTAAAATGACATTGATTGTAAGGAAATTTTACTATCAAGAAAGGCCAAAGAGGTGGCCGACACTTTAAATGTAAGAGGATAATTATAGGCGCTCGTGCCAGAGGAATACAGTGATGATGGTTGAAGTCGTGAATGTTGTATTATGGTTTGGAAGATTGACATTCCTTCTGATGACTGTGCAATACTCAACCGTGATAGTAGTTTGGTAAAGATTTAATTTATGTAATCGCCGTGAGGGGGAAATCTATCTTATAAGAACATATCTTGAGATAAGCCATGACCATGTTACGAAAGGACTAAATGAACCTTTAAGCTTCATGTCTCCTGATAAAGACATATGATTAACAATGGTATTAACCTACTATCGTTGCTTTTATTGAAACTCTTCTGCATTTTTATCTGCCTCATGTCATGAAAGTACGTCAGGATCTGGAGTGTTCTTCATGACTTATGAATGGTGATTATGTTAACTCCTTAGAAGAATTTGATACGACAGGTATGGACTCCGTATGGTTAGCTATTAATATTCCAAAGAAAATGAATGACGACAGTATGTCAGTGGTGGACCTAGTAATGCAGCAACGATTCTTTGAATAATGAGCCGATTACAACCGTGAGAGTTGTAGTGTAATGGATGTTGAGATTGGGTACCACTAATCGGGTTGTGGTGATGTATAAGTTATCATTAATAGACTAATTAAGTCGATTATTTACCTATTGAATACTTATTCCTTCTTATCAATAGAGAGTCGTATTACTATACGAGGAAGGTTGCGGTGCAAGTATAGAATTCTAGTAACGATGATGTCTAGAATGAGATCACGGAATTGATTTTCGATGTCGAGGGAGTTTCAAAGGTGATTGTGTATAAGCTCGAGCAAGAGCATGGGTCCATAGAATGATGGACAGAATATCAAAAATATTTAGGCATATGAAATACGATGCTATAATACTTGATGTTGATATATATACGTAAATGTTTTGTTCTCCTATGACAAACCTCTATAGTTCAGAGGTAGATTCCAAGCCAGATATTTTGTGGCAGTATATTTTATATATATACAATTCTCTTCAATTCATTCTTTTCTCTCCTTTTCATTTTGTATAAGCTGAGAAGAACAACCCTTCCAGAAGGGGAGGTATTGCCGAATGACTATCTATCTGTGTGATAGAAGCCTAGTAGGATATCAAATGTTGTTTAATTGCTTGTCAAGTACTAAAGACTGGCCACCTTCTGTACTAACTATGCAATAGAATAAGTGTTCATGATCATAGTGATCTCTCAATAAAATCTTTTACTTTTATATGATAGATCAAGCTTTCGAAGATGGAAGCAGCAAAAGGAAGTAGTATCAGTGCGGTGGTATTCCGAATCTAAAGCGTTCGTGATACTAAGATTGATGTGGTTATTAAAAGGTTATAGAACACTAATGAGCAAAAGTATAACCAGTATAATATTATGAACGGGAAAAGAGTGGGTATTGAGAAGCAAAAGCTATAATGCTAGAAGCTATGATGAAGGTTTGTGCAATAGACTTGAAAGAATTTGGAATGATCACTTAACGCGGATTGAGTTTTCTTACGATAATAGATCGTATGTCAGTATCGAGATATCACCTTATGAGATCCTCGAGGGAAGATAATGTCGATCTCCCTTATGTTAGAATGAAGTTGTAGAACGCAAGATGCTCGGACCCGCAGTAGTCCAAATGACCAAGGATATAATAGATCTAATCAGATGACGGCTGGTAGTAGCCCAAGATGGACATAAGAAGTATGTTGATTTGACACGAAAGGACAAAGAATAGGAAGTAGGGGACCTAGTGCTATTATAGTATTCCCTTGGAAGGGATTAATGAGGTTCGGAAAGAAAGGGAAACTAAGCCCAAGATACATTGGACCTTTTGAGATACTAAGACGGATTGGGAAGTTGGCTTACGAGCTAGCCTTACCCCCGAACCTACAACAAGTTCATAATGTGTTCCATGTGTCAATGCTAAGGAAGTATCATCGGGATGCCAGACACATAGTGGAGTGAGCAGGTGGATATGCAACCAGATCTGACTTACGTGGAGAAACCAGTAAAGATTATGGATAAGAAGGAGCAGGTGCTTCGGAACAAAGTGATCAAGCTAGTCAGAGTGATATGACAGAATCATAATGTGGAAGAATCAACTTGGGAGCTAGAGAGCACAATGCTAGAAAAGTACCCCCATTTGTTTTCTATTTGATTCCGGGACGGAATCCTTTTAAGGAGGGGAGACTGTAATAACCCCAAAATTTTGGACTTTTTGTAACACTTATGAATAGTGATTTTGTTGATTATGCTGAATAAGAAAACTTTTCATACCACACTTTGTAGGGGTTCTTTTATTGTTATTCTGAGATCTTATTAGTACTTTATATGGTATATAAGTGTATGTAAAGATCGTCATAATCCAAATTCGAACACTTTAATTTTTCTCGAAAATCCACCAGATACCGAAAGAATTGAGTATAAGGTAACAGGATAAAAAGGATTTAAATTCAAGGATTATAAGAGAGGATCATAAAAGGATTATAATGTATTGAGAAAGGTTAAGGGAACCCAAGTAATAAGATCCCGGGTATGATCCCTCAAACGATAAACGAAAATGAAAGTTAAGCGAACCGTATAACAGATCAGCGATCATTAGCCAAGTAATTTGGAGTTAATCAAAGAGGTTAGTGATGATGATGTCATCACACCAACAAGAAGAAGACAAGTGTGGGAAGATGACATAAGAGGATGACATAAGCATGACACAATGGGAAGGAATTGTTGGTTGATTATAAGCCACACAAATTTTACCATGGTAAAAGGTTAATTAACAACAAAAACAAAGCAACCAAGCAAACACATTCATTTCTCTTCCCCCCATCTCCTTGCTCACGGTTTTTTGAAGAAAAACAAGAAGAAAAATTTCCAAACCCAAGCTCCACTCAATCATAATTCAAGAGGTTTGTTTCTTTGGATCCTATATTTTATAACTAAGAAGAGCAAGTAGTTTGAGTGCTTGAATCAAAGGTTTTCTATCTCAAACAAATCATTTTACAAATCATTTTAGTTTAGGGTGAATAGTAACTTTCAAGAACAAATTTTTGATTCTTGATTTTATTTGTAAGGTCAAGGTAGCTTAAGCATAGATAAAGGCTTCCATGGGCATTCCAAGGATCTTTCATGGATTAAAAGCTTCAAGGAAGGTATAAAACTTCAAACCCTAGTTTTACTTTGAATATTTAGGAGTGGTTTTGATTAATATAGTTCATGAGAAGCATGATGCTTGTGTGTTTAAAGTTTGGTTGGGTTTGTAGCGATTTGGATGATTGAATCTTGTTTATAGTTAATGAAACTTAAGTATAAGCTTTTAGTTCATGATTGAGAGTAGTATAAATTAGAAATCTTGAGATGTTGGGGCTGTTGTAGTAGAGTATGGATGGATTTTGGTTGTAGTAATGATTGTGGGATTTATTGTGGATTGATTTGGAGTTGTACAAATTTGGTAATCGCATAAACATAGTCATCGTAATGCCCGATTTACCTTAGACTGCTTTTGTTCTTAACATCAGGTCCCGTGAACTCACTGTTAGGTTTTGACCATTGCCATGATTAGATAGCTCATGTTACGAGCTTCGTTTTGATATGTGGTTCACTTAAATCCGATGTACGGTTTAGGAGAAACGACCGTTTTAAGTAATGGCGTTTCGCGACCGAACCATTACCCCTCGCCTTACTTTGAAACCTTGGTTAAGTCCCTTAAATGACTAATTGGAATATGAAACAATTATGTAAAGTGTATTAGGCAGTTGGTAGGGTACTCGCAAAAGAATCGCCTTAAAATTTATAATGGTTAATTTATTAAAAATGGTGGAGCCGAGGGTACTCGAGCGACTTAAGTGAATCGTTAAGCGCGAAAGTGAACGTTAGGGTCTAATTGGTTAAAGTATAGATTCCTAAGAGACTTTGGTTTAATTCCAACTTATATGTTGTTTATAGGTTACCAGACTCATCCCAGGACTTTTAACACCCCCAGTCGTTCAGGAAAGTTTTATACCCGTTATACTGTTGTTATGATGTAAATATATGTATATGCATTATCTTGTGATAAGTGCATGATTGTTATTAGCAAATCTTGCGATATATTGGAGCATGTAATATGGTATATATGCATGTCTGTTTCATAATCTTCATATCTAATTGTTGATTCAATCGCTTATAAGTTGCATAATACCTATGCTAGAGATAAGCAGTAGTTGCGTATACCCTTAGTATAGGGGACCCAAAGGTGAACATTTTCTAAACCGGGAGTCGATGTTCCCGAGTATTATATATATATATATTTATAATATATAGATATAGTTTTCAAAACTATTAATCGAATAAGGTTTATTCGATAACTTTATTTTAATTACTGAATATTATTTTTGAATATTCATTTGAGGACTTATGACTCCGTTTATTTTATTTAATGAATATTATTTTGAATATTCATTCGAGGACTTAAGACTCCGTTTATTTTATTTAATGAATATTATTTTGAATATTCATTCGAGGGCTTATGACTCCGCTTCTTTTATTAAATAATATTCTTTATTTTATTAAAGAATAATGTTTCGATAATTAAACTTATTTTCGATTATTCAAATAAAGATCGTACTTTCGTATAGGTATATCTTTGGTTATTTATTATTCATTTCAAGAATGAGTTTTAAAACTTCTACTTCAAATTATTTTTATAAAGATTATCCTTATGGGAATATTATTTAAATACTAATATTCAGATATTCTCCAACATATCGGGACTGATTTATTTCATTAAATCAGCATTACTCAAACATTCTTAAAAATGTTTTCGAGTCTTCAAAATGATTTTTAAAAGTTAGAGCGGATCCCAAAACTCATTTTTTTTATATTTAAGATATTCCTTTAGAAGGAGATTTAAATACTCGCTCAAAACCTGAGGGATCCGGCTCAGTGGTGTATTTTACATTCGCAACGAGGTTGATGTTTTGAGAAAACATCTTGATTACTTGCCCATCGTTCGGGAAGTAAGTTCATCTATTTGAGTCGGCATAAGCAACATGGGCTCAGTGGGCGTCCATGAAAGTGTAAGTGGCTCAGTGGGAGTCTATCAATGCGTAAGTGGCTGAGTGGCAGTCCAGCATAGGTCCTAATGTGGCCAGGGTGATGACCAGTGGGGAATTCGTCCATCTACTAGTAGAAAAGGTTACATATTGGTATATTTGCCTGATCAGCAAGATATCAGGTTTATGTCAAGGTTCTCTCCTTTCAAAATTCATGGGATATTACAACTCTGTTTATAATTTTCATAACAGAGGTTTTCAAGGAGTGTATGAAATATATATATATATAGGTGTATATATATATCGGGACTTAATGAAGTATCTCGTAACTTCATTATTTATAATGATATTTCAAGGATTGAATCTATTCAAATCTTATCTTGTAGTCTCATCTATGTGGTGAACTTTTGAAACGGATTATACCTTGAATGGTGGTAGTTCAAGTAGTATTCGGAAAAGATATAAGTATATTGGAGTATCTTGTAACTTCACCTTTTCAACTTATATCTGGTCAATGATTATCTTATACATGGCATAGATTTTTTGGAAAAATGTTGAGACAAGGTTAAATATATGAGATCACCTTGCAACGATGTTTTTATACAGTTATAAACTGGAACTCTGCGTATATTATGCATCGCAGAGGATTTCATAGATTTTGAAAAGTATATATACATATATACTAAATATTTTGTGACTTGGTCGCATTAAGAGGTCAAACTTGGTTCAATTCTTCTTGACCAAGACTTTCATGAGTACTATGAGAATGCTCATATATTGTTAATCATTATACATATTATTTTGGTGGGTTTGTTGCTCACCCTTGCTTTCTTCCTTCATCACACAACAACAGATAGACAAGATGAACAGGACCAAGCTCCCAATTCGTGGGCGGATAGGAAATGTTCCGCAGTTTCCAGTAGGCGTTGATCCCGCCGTAGCTGAGGTAGGAACTACCAATAGGCTAGGTTTTCAACTATTGATGTACCAGACTTATGTATATTATGAATTGTAATAATGGAAAAGAATATGTAAATTTATTCAGAAACCCTTTTGAGGTGTAATGACTTATAATTGTGGAATAAAATGACTTGTGTTATTTTTGGTATTCATCTCTGAGACTATAACTTGTGGTGTGTGTGTGTATATTGTGGGGTCACAGTACGAAGTGGTTGGTTGACTGTTAAGATTAAGTATTGATAAGGGAAATGAAAATCGTGACAACCTGAATCCCCGACCCCGGATTTGGGGGTGTTACAGACACCATATGAGATGGTGAAGAAAAAGAAGCCAAATCTGAAGTATTTTCATATATTTGGATGCAAGTGTTTTGTTCTTAAGACTCATCCTGAACAGCTATCCAAATTTGATCTAAAAGCTGATGAAGGAATTTTTGTTGGATATCTACTTTCCACAAAAGCCTTCAGAGTCTACAATTTAAGAACAAGGGTTGTCATGGAATTTATCAATGTCTCTTTTGATGATAAGAAGATTACAGGACTTGAAGATTTCAATGATCATGATCAGCTGAGAGTTTTAAATGAAGTTTTAAATTCTGATAATGTAAATCCTGACAGTCTAAATCCTGATACTACAAACTTTGATGGATTAAACTATGATGTTATTGAAACTGTGGTGACTACGCCAAAGGAAGATGCACCTGTGCAGGGGGAGCATACTGAAGATACAACCACATTTCAAGAAGCATCAGAACCTACAACTGGCTCTTCAAGTTCTGATTTATCAAGTTCTGATGGGTCAAGTTCTGATAATTCTGGGAACTCCAATGTTGAAGGATCCAACTCAGAGACCATAATTTCAGGGAGAGTATCAGAAAAGGTTGATGAAGAAAACATGGATCATGGGGGAGCATCCAGTTTTAGAGAAAACCTTCCATCTGCAAGGAAGTTGACTAAAGCACATACACCTGACTTAATTATTGGAAATCCTGATGCAGGTGTCAGAACTAGAACAGCTACATCAAATGAATGTCTCTATCACTCTTTTCTTTCTCCGACTGAACCAAAGAAAGTGGAAGAAGCTCTTCAAGATGCTGATTGGGTGCAAGCAATGCAGGAAGAGTTAAATGAATTTGAAAGAAATAAAGTCTGGACCCTAGTGCCAAGACCAAAGAACAGATCTGTAGTTGGTACAAAGTGGGTGTTCAGAAACAAAACTGATAGTGATTGCATAATTACAAGGAATAAAGCAAGGCTGGTTGCAAAAGGATATTCTCAACAGGAGGGAATTGATTATGATGAAACATTTGCACCAGTTTCTAAATTGGAAGCCATAAGGATATTTTTGGCTTATGCTGCTCACAAAAAGTTTATAATCTTTCAAATGGATGTAAAAAGTGCTTTTCTTAATGGAGAATTGGAAGAAGAAGTATATGTTGAACAACCTCCAGGTTTTGTAGATTCAAAATTTCCTAATCATGTCTATAGACTTGACAAAGCACTTTATGGCCTTAAGCAAGCTCCAAGAGCATGGTATGAGACATTAGCTCAATTTCTTCTGGAAAGTGGATTTAACAGAGGGACTATTGACAAAACACTGTTTTATTGTAACCATGGAAAGGACTTACTTTTGGTGCAGATATATGTTGATGATATCATTTTTGGTTTTACAAATGACAGACTTTGTAAAAGGTTTGCCAAGCTAATGCAGTCAAGATATCAAATGAGTATGATGGGAGAACTTAGCTCTTTTCTGGGCCTTCAAGTCAAGCAGAATGAAGAAGGAACTTTTATTTGTCAATCTAAGTACACCAGAAATTTGTTGAAGAAATTTGGAATGCAAGATTGTTCAAGTGCATCCACTCCTATGGCCACTGCAACAAAATTGGATAAGGAAACTGGTACCTCAGTAGATATTACTGATTACAGAGGTATGATTGGCTCACTACTCTATCTAACTTTAAGTAGACCTGATATTATGTATGCTACCTGTCTTTGTGCAAGATTTCAAGTAGATCCAAGAAAACCTCACTTAACAGCTGTGAAAAGAATTTTCAAATACCTTAAGGGTACAGCTAATCTGGGATTGTGGTATCCTAGAGAATCAGACTTTAAGCTAATAGGTTACTCAGATGCAGAATTTGCAGGATGCAAAATTGACAGGAAAAGCACAAGTGGAAGCTGCCAATTTCTTGGAGGCAGATTAGTTTGTTGGTTTAGCAAGAAACAGAAGTCAATTTCCACATCAACTGCAGAAGCAGAGTACATTGCTGCAGGAAGCTGTTATGCACAGATTCTTTGGATGAAGAATCAACAATTGGATTATGGGTTAATATATTCTAAAATCCCTATTTACTGTGATAATCAAAGTGATATTTCTATGACAGGTAATCCAGTTCAACACTCAATGACAAAGCACATCAGCATTAGGTACCACTTCATAAGGGAACATGTGGATGAAGGTACAGTGGAATTGCATTTTGTTCCCACAGATCAACAACTAGCAGATATCTTCACAAAACCACTGTGTGAAGCTACTTTTACAAGATTGGTAAATGAACTTAGAATGGTTTCAGGTTCTTTCTCTAAATCTTCCTAGTTTGTGTTCTGATACATCAGACTTTATGATCAGTATTTACAGATATTACTATCTTTATGTATTATGTGCTTAAATTGAAAAATTGCTTAAGTGCTAATTGTTGTCTGATGTGAATTTCTAAACTCTGATAGTGATATGAATGTTTCTGTGACTTTTCAATCCAATGAGGATAATTGTGCTAGATGTTAAACTAGTAGTCTTTAATATACTAAAGATCCCATGTCTGAAGTAATTGTTTATGTGGAAATTTCTTAACACAAGCAAATTCTGATATTGAGCTTAGTTGAAATTTACTTTGTGTATCTTATTACTAAGTCAAAAACGAGAATAGTGCTTCTTATCTGTTAAGTTCTGATGTTAGTAAATCTGATGGATGTACTAAATGCTGATAAGCCTCACTTATCAATAAAAAAGAGAAGAAATAAAAATCAGGTACTCCTTTGAGATCTAGAGTAAAAACTGTGGAAGGGAAGACCCAAGTGCATTGCTGATATTAAGTAATATGCATTAGAAAAGCAAAATAAAGTTTTCTTGGTGACTTTTCACATTCTTTGATTACTTAAAAATACTCTAATAATAGCATAAATTCTGATAAGCAGTTGTGACTCACTTACACTGAGAAGCCACTGTAAAAAGGAATTTCAAAATATGCATAAAATGAGCACAAAACAGTTGAGGTGGACTCATGCATGAACTCATTCTTTAGTAGACTTATGAATAATGACAGCTTTTAAGCAAAGTTCTTAGTTATGCCTTATTTTTAAGATGTACTGAAGTGAATCAGACTTTACTCTTTGTCTGATATTTAGCTTAATGCACTCACATACACTCCATATAAATGATGAAAATTACTGTGGTGATAAATGTTATTTTGGATGAACTGTTTAAGCGTTAGTTGCATAAATTCTGAGGACAAGTTCTGATGGAAGTTCTGATGATTAAGTTCTGATGTACCCATATAAGTTTTTGTGTGAAAAATAACAGGAATAAACATTCACTTTTCGAGTTAAGAAGCCATATTCTGATGATTTTTTAAATTCTGATAATAATCAAGTTCTGATGCTGACGTGGCAGTATTTATTTACTTGGTTTACTTTTGGTCATTACCTTAACGGTCACATATTTTTTCAGAATATTGGTTTATGTGAGATAAAGCAGTAATAATCATTTGTTTAGTGGGAACAGTTTTTTTTAAACTGAACGTGCAAAGTCATAATTGCTTATTTACCGTGCCCATTAACTTTTGCCTTAACTGCTGCATGTTTGGCATGTGTAAAGGTCCGTACCACTCCTCATTAACTGTTGTAACATGGGTTGTCTAAGTAAAAGAGATAAAAGATTTTCAAATCTTTTATTCATCTTTTTATTCTATTTCACTCTCTATCTTTTCTTATTCTCTCACATTTTCTGACGGTTCACTATATAGACATTTCAACAAACACCTTTTAGGCGAACAAGTTTCTCACTTATTTCTGATGGCGCCCAAGGATTTAATTATTGATGGAGCCAAGTTTGTACCAAATAACTATGCTGCAATCTTGAACAAGGCTGAAGCTCCATCAAATTTGCACTTTGTGCAAGATTTCTTAGCAAATAGTGAGATTGGGTATGCTTTGACCCAATCTTAAACCATTTCAAGCCAACAAGTATTGACGTTTTGGCGAAGTAGGATTTTTTATGATGGTGGTGATACTGGTACTCCAAGCATCGTATTTAAAGTAAATGATGTTGAACATGTAGTTACTCTTGGGGCAGTTCACAAAGCTCTCCACTTACCAGAAGGCTGTACATTCTCAACAGTGGAGGATCCTATTCTACAGCAGCTTATGGCCAGTTTGGGTTATGAGAAAAGTTTGGGAAAGCTTGGACAACTGAAAAGAGCAAATATCAGGAAAGAATGGAACTTTTTCTTTGATTGCATCACTAAGGCATTCGCCAATAAATGCTCCAACTTTGATGCTATTCCAATCATGAGTCAGCAAATCAGGTATGTTCTTATTCATCAAACTCACTTTGATTTTGCAAGTGTTGTGATAGGTTTCATAGGGGATAGGATGACAGAGGATAGGAATGTAGTATACTTTGCTAGATTATGTTAGCTTATATATACTTTTTGTTGTGCTGATGAACCCCAACCTACCACTGATTTAATTCCACCCTTTAAGCTTGCAAAAAGGGCATATAATGATTTGTTAAATGCTGACATTAAGAAACAAGTGGTTAGACCCTTACAAATACCTCAGTTAGTGAAACAGATACTGGTAAATGCTGAGCCTCAAACCTACACATCTGTTTACCCTGATGTTCAACCCACATCCCAGCCACCACAACAACCATCAGAACATACCACATCTACAGAAACACCTCAAACTTCTCAACCTCAACCTACTCAACCCTCAATCAGGACTTATTTTAAACCATCACAGTCATCTCAATCTCAACCTTCAGCACATCCTGTGAAGCCTTCATCTTTCAAACCCAAGAGGACTAAGACAGTACCTCAGACTCAATAGAAGAGAAGGAAACTTGTTCTGAGAGATGAGTCAGACAATGAGGAACAGGTTCCCATGTATGAACCTGTTGTAGTAGAAGCTGAGAAGATCTCTTCTCAGAAAGACACTGTAACTGAGATTTCTAGGCCTCTCAAAAGGCTTAGAAAGCTAAATCCTGATGATAAAGCTCCTACAGTGTCTCCACCCTTGAAGAAAATGAAAAAGCAAAGAGCTCACAGGGACACAGTTGAGTCAGAATCAGATGAGGAGGAAGCAGCTAAGGAAGGGGGTCAGGAATCTCTGATCCCAACAGAACCAATTGTTATTGAATTACTTCCTTCAACACAACCAGACACTGCTCAAGACAGATTGCCTATTCCTCATGTATCACCTATAATTGAACAAGTACATGCTGATGACCCATGTACAAGTGCTGAGATTGATATTCATAACTTAGTTGTGCCTAAGGTTTTGTACTTAGAAGCTCCACCAACTCAAATCAGTCCACCAACAACACCAATTCTAGATGCTGATTTTAATGAAGATATTCCTACTACACCAATTCTGAATTTGGATGATAAAAATCAGATTTTAGGTGGGCATCAAGGTTTGGCTGTTGATCAGAACTTAGTTGGAGATCAGCACTTAGAGGATGATGTTGAAGCCTCAATAGCCTCTCATACTATTCTTTTATTAGAGGATGCTGATGATGTTGATTCTATAAGTTTTGATGCTGCTAATACTGAAGTTACTGGTGAAGCTGCTGCCAATGTAAATGCTGATACAGGTGGTCCATCAGGACATACACCTCAACAAGCTCCAAACAAAGCTGAATTAATCAAGAAGTTTATTAGAGAAGATGCACCAGTACCTTGGAGTGAAACTCCTAGAGGAAGGGAGTGGACTAAGGAATGGAACCAAGTTGATTTTGTTCCTTCTTCAACCATACATGCTGATCACTTGACCAAAGCTGATGAGATGCTAGTCAATGATGATTTCAAGACACAGCTCAGAGTTACTGCACTAAGTACAAGGCACCTTCAAGGTCAACAATCTGTAACTCAGGCCAAGGTAGACAAGATTCAAGAATCCATAAATCAGCAATATATGCTTGTCAAGCTGGACAAGAAAAGGTTTTTCAAACCTACCTTTGACAGAATTGAGTACATTGAGAAAAATCGGGAAAAGCAACATGCTCAGATTGATGAAGTTTTACAGAATCAAGCTTCTCATCAAAATCAACTCAATGAGATCCAATCCTCAGTGGAATTGCTTGTCTCTCTTCTTTTACCTGCTGATGCCAAAAAGGGGGAGAAAGTAATTAAGTCCAAATGCAAAACTGTTAAGACACTAAAGGGAAAGGATGATGAAAAAGATGAACAGGGAAACTCTGGAATGGGTGGAGGTCATGGTCAAGGTAAAGGTTTTTCATCAAGCAAAGCTGGAACTACATGTCAAAGAACAAGTTCTGATACTGGGAGAAGAATAAGTTCTGATACTGGTAAAAGGATAAGTTCTGATGAACATCTGGAACTTGATGAGGAAATTTCAAGACAGTTATTTCTGAAAGAAAATCCAGGAATGGACTTTGAGATTCTAAAGGAAGAAGAAGATAGACTTAAGTTAGAAAAAGTAAACTCCAAATCTAAAGCTTCTGTTGTTGAAAAGAAACTTCCTAAGGCTAAAGGCATTGTGATAAAAGAAAGGACAAATCCTGAGGAAACTAAAGCCAAATCACAAGTGGAGATAGATCCAAGGTCCAAGGGCAAAGAAAAAGTTGATGAACCTGTAAAGGTTTATGTGCCATTCATGGATGAAGAAATATCTGATGAAGATGCTAGTCTTACTCTGATACAAAGGAAGATTTCTCAAACAACCTCTGACATGGCTCATGTTGTTCAGAGTCAAGATATAGTAAGTTCTGATATGACAGTGAAGCAAGCAACCTCTGACATAGCTCAAGTTGGCTTGATATCAGAAGATAAGGAAAAGGAAACCTCTGACATTGCTCAAGTTAAACCTTCAAAGTTACTCCTACCAGGATTCACCAAAGCTAAACAGACTCAACCTTTGAAGACTGCAACAAGTGGTTTTGAAGCAAGAGTTGTTACAGGAAAAGAAGCAAGAGATAAATTTGGATTGGGTAGTGCTGATGAAAGAAGAATACATAACACAACCAATGATCCAACTTCTTTAAGTGAACCAAGTATTGAAGCAACTCCTCAAAGATTGAATCAGCTTGAATCTGTACAGATGGTTTACCATATATTTTTGAAAGAGCACATCTTGTTATATTTTATGACAGATTGAAGGGTATACCATATTAAGCAGAATGTTATACCACTGAAGTATTTTGAAGAACTGGAACATGTTCTATTCTTACTTCAAGTGAAGAACAGATTAACAGATAGTGCTGCAAATTATTTGAAGACTCAAATTCAAAGACAGAAGAAGCTTTACTCTGTAAAGTCTGACAGCACATACTGTCCCAAGTACAGAGATCACAAAGGTGATATTGTCGAGATGAAGCCTAACGCTGCTAAGATTATAACTACTTTTCTAGGTTATAAGGCTGTGGAATTCAATCTTGATTCTGACAAGGCATATTTAATCAAACTAGATCAGGATATAAGAAAAGCTAGAATAAATGATCTCAGGGCTGCTATCTTTCAAATTGGTGAAGATACAGTTGAATTGAAGAATGCTAAAAGGAGGATGGTTAATGAACTTGAATATGCTGATAGATGTTTGTTAAAGAACTATCTCAGAACAACTCCTGATATCAAAGAGATCAGTAATTGAAGCCAAGTCAAAGATCTACAACTGCTTAAATTCTGATGTGTATACAGACTGAAGCTGTTATTAGATCTTGAGGATGGTAAAGCTACAAGGACTATAAGTTGTAGTAATCTAGTCCAATTCTCATGCATTTGTACTTAATGTTTTTGACATCATCAAATAACTGTTAAACTTGTATATTATGCTAATTTACAAGTTGGGGGAGATTGTTAGATATAGTTGATAATGTCATGACTAATACGATTTGTGTTTAGTTTTTAGATCTTACTTAACAGGACAAAACAATACTTAACTGGAAATCAGTACTTATACTGAAGTCAGAACATAAGTTGTTAGAACTTAAGTTATCAGGAGATATTTATCAGGAGATAATATCAGGACTTAAGGAGACTTTCGGATAAGGAAGGCGACTGATTGAAAGGAAAGAAGATCAAGACAAACACAAGAAGAGATATGCATGAAGAAGGAATTCTATGAAGAATAGAATACTTGGAAAAAAAGATAACTAGTTGATATATTTTAGGAAGCAGAATTATATTCCATATCAATTAGAATTTATCTTGTAACTGTGTAGTATATAAACACAGACATAGAGTTTACACTATATGTGTTATCATAATCGAAGTTATTATTAATTGTAACCCTAGCAGCTCTCGTGATAAGTTGTTCATCACTGAGAAAGGACAGTTCCATATTATAACAGAGTTTATTGCGTTAAATAAAATCTATTTTATGTGTTCTTATATTCGATTTGATTGTGATAAACACTGTATTCAACCCCCTTCTACAGCGTGTGAGACCTAACAAATAAGAAACCCCTAAATTCAGTCAAGAACATTCAAACGAATTATAAACCTTAATTTCTAAATTCGAAAATCAAACTCACTTTTGAACATGTTAGTGATCTCCAAATCAGTCATATGACATATCAAAATCATAAGGAAGAAAAGCTCTTCAACATGCAAGCATCAAATCATTCAAACAATCATCCGAACGAAAATTCATATTTTTAATCAAAATAATTCAAAATTAAATAAAAATATATAAAATCAACCTTTGATTCTACAGTTCTGAAACTTGGATAATCTGATAGTACTCCTCAAACCCTTCGTTTTGATTACCAGAGCTTTCCAGACGGATATTACTAACACCTTGATTTTGAAGTTTGATTCTTGAAAGGTTTATATCAATATAAATATTTTCTTTGGAAAATTCTGTAAATACTGGTTGCAAATGATTTTCGGAATGAAATAAAATACGGTAAAGGCTATTTATAATTAAGGAAAATTAGTATCCCGTTGGATCATTCTGGATATCAAATAGTACATTTATTTATAAGAACGGATCCAAACGGTACCGTTTTTCGGGATAATTATCCAAATCTGTACAATTTGTACTACGGTCTTGGTCTCAGCGCCTGGTTACACGTATTACGAGGTGATAATTGTAATAGTTTAATAAAAAGATCCCGTTTATTGAAAATACGAGTTTTATTGATTTACCGAAACGAATTTTGTATCGAAAATATTGCGACGGGACCCGCACAGGACAAACCGTACGCCAGATCGAAAAAGTCGAAACATGGAAAATGCTCGGAATATTGCAATTAGGTTAAGAAGGAGTTCTCGGCAGAGTTTCGGGTTATAAAAACGTTAAAACGGGTGAAGTCGGCTGGTTCCCGATTATATAAAATAGTTTATATTTATTCGGAAAAAGAATTTATAAAATCCATAAATTTTCTATAAAATCATAAATCAACATAAAAATAAATAGGAAGATATGATAATTATCTATATTTTATTTTGGACATATAAAAATTAAAATACTCAATTTATATTATTTGTAAACATCCAAACACATATACCACTTAACAAATAATTCACAGAATAAATACTGAACATGCATAATATTTATTTATTAGCAAAAATAATTACACGATATATCCCAGATATTACATCCCCCCAACTTAAAAGGATTTTGTCCTCAGAATCTCCTAAGAAAATAGATGAGGGTACTTTTCTCTCATATCACTTCTAACTCCCAGGTTGATTCTTCAACCTTCGGGTTTCTCCACAGTACTCTTACTAACTTTACCACTTTATTTCTTAACACTTTCTCTCTTTCTTCTAGAATCTCTATCGGACTCTCTACATATGATAAATCTTCTTGAAGTTCTATTGGCTCGTATTCGATTACATGTCTGGAGTCTAGATTATACTTCTTAAGCATCGATACGTGAAAAACATTGTGAATGTGCTCCATGTGCGGGGGTAACGCCAACTCGTAAGCTACTTTGCCAGCATGCTTTAGAATCTCAAAAGGTCCAACATATCTAGGGCTCAGTTTTCCTTTCTTCCCAAATCTCATCAATCCCTTCCACGGGGATACTTTTACCAATACCAGATTTCCTGCTTCGAATTCCATATCTTTTCTTGATTGATCTGCATACTTCCTTTGACGGTCTTGTGCTGCTATCAATCTCTCCTGGATAACTTCAACAACTTCCTTCTTCTGTTGCACCAATTCAGGTCCAAGTATTTTGCGTTCTCCTGCTTCATCCCAATATACGGGAGATCGATATTTTTGTCCATAGAGAGCTTCGTAAGGTGGCATCCCAATACTGGCATGATAATTGTTATTGTAAGAACATTCTACCAAGGGTAAATGCTCATCCCAACTTCCTTTGAAATCAATAGCACAAACACGTAACATGTCTTCGATTGTCTGGATTGTTCTTTCACTCTGGTCGTCCATCTGTGGATGGTAAGCCGTACTCATATTCAGTCTCGTTCCCAAACATTCTTGGAAACTTTTCCAAAACCTCGAATTAAACCTCGGATCTCGATCTGATAAGATAGACACATGAACTCCATGACGAACTATAATTTCTTTCAGGTACATATGGACTAATTTGTCTAATGAAAATCTTTCATTTATAGGCAGAAAATGAGCTGACTTGGTAAGTGTGTCCACTATAACTCAAATGGCATCATGATTGGCTTTTGTTCTTGGTAATCCGACTATGAAATCCATGGCTGCAACAATCCACTTGGTCTCTGATGCTGTAATAACCCCAATTTTTTTTGAAATTTTTGGAAACCCTTATGAATAGTGTTTTGCTAATTATGCTGAATAAGAAAACTTTTCATGCCACACTATGTAGGGGTTATTTTATTGATCTTCTGGGATATTATTTGTACTCTATGTGGTATATAAGTGTATGTAAGGATCGTCAGAATCCAAATCCGAACACTTTGATTTTTCCCGAAAATCTACCAGATACAGAAAGAATTGAGTATAAGGTAACAGAATAAAAAGGATTTAAATTCACGGATTATAAGAGAGGATCATGAAAGGAATATAATGTATTGAGAAAGGTGAAGGAAACCTAAGTAATAAGATCCCGGGTATGATCCCTCAAACGATAAATGAAAACAAAAGTTAAGTGAACCGCATAACAGATCAGCGGTCATTAGCCAAATAATTAAAAGCTAATCAAAGAGATTAGTGGGGATGATGTCATCAAACCAATGAGAAGAGGACAAAGGTGGGAGGGTGACATCACATGGTGACATAAGCATGACCAAAGCAAGTGTGTTGTTGGTTGAATTAGAACTACACAAAAGTTACCATGGTAAAAGGTAATAAAACAAAACAAAACAAATCAAATTGTCAACCAACCAAGCCAAAACATTTCATTTTCACCAAAAATACAAAATTATTTCATCTTCTTCATCAAAGCTCTCGGCTTTTCTTCTTTTCCAAAGAAAGAAAAATCAAAATCCTAGTTCCAAGCTTTGTTAATTATCAAGGTAATTATACAAGACTCCTTATGCATATATATAGCTAGCCTACAAGTTTGAGCTCCTAAATCATTCACAATCTCTTCCTAAAAATCATGGAAGAAGATGGTGAATAGTGTTTTTCAAGAACTAAATTTTTTTGTTCTTGAAGTTTTGTTTAGATTAAGCTTGGATAAGGACTTTTAAGGGTGATTCCAAGCTAATTACTTGATTCTCCACTCTCGAAGGAAGGTATAACCCCTCCAAACCCTAACTTTATTTGAGTAATTAGGTTTAGTTTTGTTGTTATAATTCATGAGAGGCTTGCTTGTTGTGAATGTAGAGATTAGTTGGTTTTGTGAAGTTTTTGGAGTGGTAATTCTTGGATTGTTGATTAATGAACTTAAGTGTAGTTTAAATTCATGTTTAAGAATAGTATAAATTGATAATGTTGAGTTGTTGGGGCTGTTATGGTGAAGTATGGATGGAGTTTTGATTGGGTTGTGATTGTGGGTTGAATGTGAGTTGATTTGGAGCGGTTTAAATTTGGGTAATCGCGTAAACATAGCCGTCGTAATGCCCGATTTATCGTAGACTCTTTTTGTTCATAACATCAGAACCCCTGAACTCACTGTTAGGTTTTGACCATTGCCATGTTTAGATAGTTCATGTTACGAGCTTCATTTTGACCGTTTTAAGTAACGGCGTTTCGCGACCGAACCATTACCCCTCGCCTTACTTTGAAACCTTGGTTAAGGACCTTAAATGACTAATTGAGGTATGAAACATTTATGTAAAGTTGATTAGGCAGTTGATAAGGTACTCGCAAAAGAATTGCCTTAAAACCCTTAATGGTTAATTTATTAAAAATGGTGGAGCCGAGGGTACTTGAGCGACTTAAGTGAATCATTAAGCACGAAAGCGAACGTTAGGACTCTAAATGGTTAAAGTCTAGTTTCTTAAGCGACCGGGGTTTAATTCCGACTCAGGCAAGTCTATCCGGGAGCACTCAGGCAAGTTTTCTACCCGTTATACTGTTGTTGTGATGTATACATATGTATATGCATTATCTTGTGATAGATGCATGATGGTTAAATTAGCAAATTCTTGCGATATATTGTAGCATGTGATATGGTATATATGCATGCCTGTTTTGTAATCTGGATACATATATCTGTTGATTCAGTTGATAATACCTATGCTAGAGATAAGCGGTATTTGCATATACCCTTAGTATAGGGGACCCAAAGGTGAATATTTTTCTAAATCCGGGAGTCGATGCTCCCGAGTATATGATATATATTTATGTATATATATAGATATAGTTTTCAAAACTATGAATCGAATAAGGTTTATTCGATAACTTTATTTTATTAATGAATATTATTTTGAATATTCATTCGAGGACTTATGACTCTGCTTAATTTATAAATGAATATTATTATTTGAATATTCATTAGAGGACTTAGGACTCTGATTATTTACTAATTATTATTCTTAATTTCATTAAAGAATAATGTGTCGATAATCAAACTTACTTTTGATTATTCAAATAAAGATAGTACTTTGTATAAGTATATCTTTGGTTATTTAATATTCATTGCAAGTATAAGTTTTAAAACTTCTACTTCAATTATTTTTATAAAGATTATTCTTTATGAGAATATTATTTAAATAATAATATTCGGATATTTTCTAATAAATTGGGACTGATTTATTCCATTAAATCAGCACTACTCCAAACATTCTTAAAAATGTTTGCGAGCCTTCAAAATAATTTTAAAAGTTAGAGCGGACCCCAAAACTCATTTTTTTATATATTTAAGATCTTCCTTTCAAAGGGGATTTAAATATTCGCTCAAAACCTGAGGGATCCGGCTCTGTGGTGTGTTTTATATTTGTAACCAGGTTGCTATTTTGATAAAAGAGTTTTGATTACTTACCCAATACTCGGGAAGTAAAATTCTTGGAACAAGTTAATCCATTAACAGGCATCGCCTGGGAAATATCGGTGATTTTCCCTTTCCAACTAGATACGACTTCTTAGTGGAGCCGTATCAACAAGTTTCTACTTGGGGAAAGTGGGGACGAGCTTTACGTTTCAGAGTCATGGATTTCATCTGAACTAGGAGCGGCGTAAGTGGTCGAGTGGCGCCGGCCCAGCTTATTATATTGGCCCAAATGGCCTGGAAGTTCCGCTAAGACGGTACATTCCTTAGGTTTCCAGTGTTCGGTTGACAAGTAAATCCGACAGGTTCTCCTCTACATGTAGAAAATGGTGGGGTTGTACTACTACGACTGATCATCGTAAGTGGTCTTCCTGGCGCGACAAAACTCCCGTAATGAGTTCATCATCCAATTGGATATTTCTGCAACACTACCCAGAGCACTTCGATAGGAAGGCTACGGTTGGGCGATTGTGGAGTGTTGGCAGGGAACAGTTTTCAAAATGATGTTTGCATCAAATGGAGTATCTCATACTTCATTTTATTTTGATGATATTTTAAAGATTGATTCTATACAAGTTTTGTCTTGTAGCTTAATCTATGGGATGAACTATTTATACATTGAACGGTGGTAGTTCAAGTAGTATTTGGAAAAGATATAAGTATATTGGAGTATCTTGTAACTTCATCTTTTAAACTTATATCTAGTTAATGATTGTCTTATGAATGACAAAGGTTTCAGGAAAACGTTGAGACAAGGTCAGATATATTAGATCACCTTGCAACGATATTTTTATACAGTTATAAACTGGAACTCTGTGTATAATATACATGTCAAAGGATTTCAAAGATTGTGAAAAGTATATATGTATATATACTGAATATTTTGCGACTTGGTCGCGTTAAGATATCATCTTGGTTCATTTCCTCTTGACCAAGACTTTCATGAGTACTATGAGAATGCTCATATATTGTTAATCATTATACATATTATTTTGGTGGGCTTGTTGCTCACCCTTGCTTTCTTCTTCCATCACACAACAACAGATAGAAAAGATGAACATGACCAAGCTCCTGATTCGCAAGCGGTTAGGAAACGTTCCGCAGTTTCCTGTAGGTGTTGATGCCGTTATAGCCAAGGTAGGATCTACCAATAGGCTAGGCTTTCAACTTCTGATGTACCAGATTTATGTATATTTATGAATTATAATAATGGCAAAGAAATGTAAATTTATTTAGAAACCCTTTTGAGGTGTAATGGCTTATAATTGCGGAATAAAATGACTTGTGTTATTTTTTATATTCATCTCTGAGACTATAACTTGTGGTGTGTGTGTGTATATTGTGGGGTCACAGTACGCAGTAGTTGGTTGATTATTAAGATTAAGTATTATTAAGGGAAATGGAACTCGTGACAACCCGGATCCCCGACCCCGGATTTGGGGGTGTTGCAGAAATGGTATCAGAGCGAAGCGTTATAAACCTCAGAGATGATGTGACGTTAAGATAATAAGTTCACAAAGATAATAAGAACTCTTGCCAAGTTCATAGTCGGGCTACCTAACGTAGTACTGACAGTTAAAACCCTTACGGGAACCCTTATAAATATTATGATAGTAACATAGTTCATTCTCGTATAGGGCAGCAGGGCACCAAACCCTGAGGTTCAGGAGCATCAGCATGTGGATGTTTTATTACATGTTGGAGATCAAATTGTGAATCTGATAGAGTACCCTAATGAGGGACCGGATGAGATTCATATTGAGAATGTTGCGGTTGAGGATGTTATCCCAGAAGGGATTGTTGCTGAAGAGGATCTCGTGGAGGATCCTGACGAGAATTAAGAGAGGACCGTTGAGGAATTGATGACCGTAGTCAGGGCGACTACCAGAGCAAGAATGGCCGCGAGGGTGGCACTAGAGGATGAAGAGTTACCAAGGGCACAAAGGTTAATGAGGGCAGAAGGAGTGGGGCCTTCCACGGCACCAATTATACCAGTATCAGACCCTCTTCCCGAGGTTCCTGAAGACATCTATGAGCTTCCACCAATTCATGTTCCCTCCCCTGTACAGAGCCCAACACCTACTGAGGAAATGCCACCTTTATCTCCTGCACCATTGTCACCTGATACCGTGCTTGGTTATCCATTTGGATCCCCTGGGCCTGCACCACCTGCACCCCATGGACTGCTAGATGCTACCACTCAGGCTTCCCTTATCGCCAATTATTATATGACGTTGGGTGGCCTTTCTGAGGCCCGTAATGTTAGGAGTGATCTGTTGGATCGACTTACTGCACCGAGGATTGAGGGTGGGGTACTTCCGGCAGGATTAGCTCATAGCATGGAAAGGATTGAGGCTACCACCCGTGTTACAGCTAGAGGCCATCTTGAGGGTCAGATTGATCCAGCTCTACTTGCAACTATCTTGGACCTCATCACCTCTGTGATGGAGCAGGTTAGGGATGTTGTGCGTGCCCACATTTCTTGATCCATAATAGTGTGCAGAGTCTGAGCAATCTGACAAGAATTTCATGCAGCACCCTTTTGGAGGATTAGCCTAAGTTATGATTGATTAGTTTTAATGACTAGATGATTATCTATGGTAGTAATTTTGAGATAGAAGCGATCAGATCAAATGATGTAATTCTATTTAATGTGTTCAGTTGTTGTACCCTCAAACAAATGGTTATGTATATATTCGTTAATTTCAGTTCAGATCAGTTTGTTTGTGATAAAAGTTCATATTGTTAATTGCGCTGTTAACACTTAAGAGAGTGTCATGAAGTTTATAGAACTTGAGAATTCATAATTTGCAATCATGCAAGGACTGCACGAGGGAAAGATTTAAGCAAAGTAAGTAAGACAAATATCCAGAGACTCTTTTTTTTTTCCCAAGCATTATGCCCCATGAGGAATAAGATTAGGGGCAAACCTTGAATGTGATTCAGGGAGGTCGTAATTAAGATATAAGGAACCCAGAATATAATGAAGTGGAAAATGAGGATTTTAAATTAAAAGATGACCCCAATTATGGAGAATAGGAAGAAATATTTAGACTGAGAAAACAGAAGTCGAGCAAGATAGGAAGATGCAGGATGGTACTCCTATTGGGCAATCCATGGACCTGCCTAAAACAAAACTTATACTTTTACCCCTAACCACCACCTTGAGGAAACAATGTGGTGTGAAATTCTTTCAGGACCTTTAAGTCGCTAAGCTCTCAGAGTTCCAAGGAACAAGCTGACCCAGTCGAGGCAAGAGCCTGGCTAAAGGAAATATAGGAATCATTTGAGATTCTAAATGATTGACGAATCACAAAAGACTGTTTTTGTCACTTACCCTCCTAAGAGAGAGGCCACCCGCTGGTGAAAGGCCAAGGAAGGCACGGAGCAAGAGATTATAATAAACTGATTAAAGTTCAGTCAATTGTTTTCGGGAAAGTAATTCCCAAGGTTATGAAGAGAGTGTAAAAGCTTTAGAGCCAGAACAAAGGCGGACGAATATGATGAATTATGAATCTAAGATTGTAAAAGTTGTAAAGATTCGTTCGGAGGACAAGAATCCCAGAACGACATGATGTTTGCAGTAAATAATTAGTGGGTTCATGAAATTATTGTAAGAGAAAGGAAAATAAAAAGAAATTGAAGTGGAAAGGAATATAAAGGCAATAGAGTTTGAGGAATGATAAGGGAGTTGGGTATGAGGAAACCCTAAAGACTCATAGTAATAGAAATAGAAAAGTATGTAATCGTCAGGATGTGGGTGATTCACCATGAGTTATAATTGATGGTTGAAGGCATAAGAGATACATATATTTTATTCCCTGTAAGTTGGGAGGATTCGAGGAAACCTTGAGATAGTTCGAAGGATAAATAATGAGACGCAGATAGACTAAGGAGACAAGAAAGTAAGAAATTAGGAAAATTGGATGAAGGAAGTGACCTTCAAGAATGTGAAGTGTAAGACCGGTGGCTTGATACCCAGAAAGGGAGACGCCAGGTATGAGAGATATCCCAACATTGAGATGACTGTTGAAATAAACAACAAAAGTAAATACGGAATTATTAAGAAGAAGTTCACGTTGAACACGACCAATATCTTCCAGAACATCCTTGGTATCGTTACCAAATCAAGCAAGAAAAGTAGATAACTGTAGTTATCTTTTGGAGGCCATATTGATTGACCTCATTTTGAATACAGATGTTATTATGAAATTAGGCATATACTATCGAGGTGGGAAGGATTGAATAAGGCACCCTTATCAGGGATATATGACTTGATTTATCCATGAAAGGATGCATGTACCTTTTTAAAGGTGGAATTAAAGATAGAACATCGGTAACTTAAAATGAATCCTAGGGGAATGCATAAAGGTTGGCATTTCACCCTTAATAGGGATAGTATGAGTTTTGACAGTATGAATTGGAAAAGATTAAGGTAATAACAACCTTTAAGTATTAGTGGAGAAATATTTTCAGAAACATATATACAATGGTTATAGTATTAGTATAGGGTATTTTGATATGCCCTGTATCTAGGGAATACATGAGGAACGATTCAAGGATAACCTTAGAGGTTTTACAAGGAGAAAGGTAATATTCAAAATTCTCAATAATAGAAATTTTGATAAAGGAAATATGACGTAATAAAAATAATGCCAAGTGGGGCACATGTTAAACCATGAGAAAGTATAGATTGAACCCAACGAAGGTCAAGAATGGTGAAAACAAGAAGGACCCAAAATAAGAGACGTCCTAAGTACGATCGAGAGTCAGTCGTGACAATGATTAACCTCTAAAGACTGAGGCAATAACTTATGGAAAAATGGTGGAATTTTTTTTTTTACTCATCAGATTTTAAGGAAAGCATTTTCACATAAGCAGTGATTGAAATGAGGTAGAAAATTTAGTTGGATGTGGTTAAAATGACATTGATTGTAAGGAAATTTTACTATCAGGAAAGGCCAAAGAGGTGGCCAACACTTTAAATGTAAAATGATAATTATAGGCTCTTGTGCCAAAGGAATACAGTGATGATGGTTAAAGCTGTGATGGCTGTATTATGGTTTGGAAGATTGACATTCCTTCTGATGACTGTGCAATACCCGACCGTAATAGTAGTTGGTAAAGGTTTAATTCGTGTAATCGCCATGAGCGGGCTATCTATCTCAGAAGGTACTATCTTGAGAATAAGCCAGGACCATATTTCAAAAAGGACTAAACAAACCTTTGAGTTAAGTCTTCTATTGAAGACATATGATTAAGAATGGTATTAACCTGCTATCGGTGCTTTGATTGAAACTCTTCTGCAATTTTATATGCTTCATGTCATGTATGTATGTCAGGATCAGGAGTGCTCTTCATGAATTATGAATGGTGATTATGTTAACTCCTTAGAAGAATTCTATACCACATGTATGGACTCCGTATGGTTAGATATTAAGATTTCATGGAAAGTGAATGACGACAGTAGGTCAGTGGTGGACCATAGTAATGCAGCAATGATTCTGCGAGTAATGAGCTGATTACAACCGTGAGAGTTGTATGGAATGGATGTTGAGATTGAGTACCACTAATCGTGTCATGTTGACGTATAAGTTATCTTTGATAGAAAAAATAGGTCGATTATTTACCTATTGAATATTTATTCCTTCTTATCAATAGAGAGTCGCATTACTATACGAGGAAGGTTGCGGTGCAAGCATAATATTCTAGTAACGATAATGTCTAGAATGAGATCCCAGATTCGATTTTCGATATCGAGGGAGTTTCAAAGGTGATCGTGTATAAGCTCGAGGAAGAGCATGGGTCCATAGAATGATGGACAGAATAGCGAAAATATTTAGGCATGTGAAATACGATGCTATAATACTTGATGTTGATATAAATACATATATGTTTTGTTCTCCTATGACAAACCTCTATAGTTCAGAGGTAGGTTCCAAGCCAGATATTTTGTGGCAGTATATTTTTTTTATATATACAATTCTCTTCAATTCATTCTTTTCTCTTCTTTTCATTTCATATAAGCTGAGAAGAACAACCCTTCCAGAAGGGGAGGTATTGCCGAATGACTATCTATATATATGATAGAAGCCTAGTAGGATACCACATGTTGTTTAATTGCTTGTCAAGTACTAAAGGCTAGCCACCTTCTGTACTAACTATGCAATAGAACAAGTGTTCATGATCATAGTGATCTCTCAACAAATTCCTTTACTTCTATATGATGGATCAAGCTTTCGAAGATTGAAGCAGCTAAAGGAAGTAGTATCAGTACGGTGGTATTCCGATTCTAACGCGTTAGTGATACTAAGGTTGACGTGGTAATTAAAAGGTTATAGAACGCTAACGAGCAAAAGTATAACCAGTATAATATTAGGAACAGAAGGTAGTAGCGATTATGAACTGGAAAAGAATGGGTATTAAGAAGCAAAAGCTCTAATGCTAAAAGCTATAATGAGAGTCTGTGCAATAGACTTGAAAGAATTTGGAATGATCACTTAACGCGGATTGAGTTTTCTCACGATAATAGATCGTATGTCAGGTATCGAGATGTCGTCTTATGAGATCTTTGAGGGAAGGCAATGTCGATCTCCCTTATGTTAGGATGAAGTTGTAGAGCGCAAGATTCTCGGACCAGCAGTGGTCCAAAGGACCAAGAATATAATAGATCTAATCAGAGGACGGCTGGGAGTAGCCCAAGATGGACATAAGAAGTATGCTAATTTGACAATGAAAGGACAAAGATTATGAAGGAGGGAACCTTGTATTGTTAAAAGTATTCCCTTAAAAAGGAATTAATGAGGGTTGGAAAGAAAGGAAAGTTTAAGTCCACGAATTGTTGGACCCTTGGATATATTAAGACGTATTGGGAAGTTAGCATACGAGCTAGCCCTACCCCCGAACATGTAGCAAGTCATAACGTGTTTCACGTATCAATGCTAAGGAATTGTAATTCGGATGCCAGATAAATAGGGGCATATGAGCGCATAGACATGCAACCAGACGTAACCTATATGGAGCAACCAGGAAGGGATATAGACTGAAAAAGGGACAAGTGCTTAGGAGAAGGGTTATCAAACTATTCAGAGTTTGATGGAAGAACCACAATGTGGGAAAAATTTACTTGAGAGTTAGACAGTGCAATGCTACGAAAGTATCCCTATTCATTTTCTATCTGATTCCGGGACGGAATCCTTTTAAGGAGGGGAGACTGTAATAACCCCAATTTTTTTTTGAAATTTTTGGGAACACTTATGAATAGTGTTTTTCTGATTATGCTGAATAAGAAAACTTTTCATGCCACACTATGTAGGGGTTCTTTTATTAATCTTCTGGGATATTATTTGTACTCTATGTGGTATATAAGTGTATGTAAAGATCGTCAGAATCCAAATCCGAACACTTTGATTTTTCCCGAAAATCTACCAGATACAGAAAGAATTGAGTATAAGGTAACAGAATAAAAAGGATTTAAATTCAAGGATTATAAGAGAGGATCATGAAAGGAATATAATGTATTGAGAAAGGTGAAGGAAACCTAAGTAATAAGATCTCGGGTATGATCCCTCAAACGACAAACGAAAACGAAAGTTAAGCGAACCGCATAACAGATCAGCGGTCATTAGCCAAATAATTAAAAGCTAATCAAAGAGATTAGTGGGGATGATGTCATCAAACCAATGAGAAGAGGACAAAGGTGGGAGAGTGATATCACATGGTGACATAAGCATGACCAAAGCAAGTGTGTTGTTGGTTGAATTAGAACCACACAAAAGTTACCATGGTAAAAGGTAATAAAACAAAACAAAACAAATCAAATTGTCAACCAACCAAGCCAAAACATTTCATTTTCACCAAAAACACAAAATTATTTCATCTTCTTCATCAAAGCTCTCGGCTTTTCTTCTTTTCCAAAGAAAGAAAAATCAAAATCCTAGTTCCAAGCTTTGTTAATTAGCAAGGTAATTATCCAAGACTCCTTATACATAGATATAGCTATCCTACAAGTTTGAGCTCCTAAATCATTCACAATATCTTTCTAAAAATCATGGAAGAAGATGGTGAATATTGTTTTTCAAGAACTAAAATTTTTTGTTCTTGAAGTTTTGTTTAGATTAAGCTTGGATAAGGACTTTTAAGGGTGATTCCAAGCTAATTACTTGATTCTCCACTCTCCAAGGAAGGTATAACCCCTCCAAACCCTAACTTTATTTGAGTAATTAGGTTTAGTTTTGTTGTTATAATTCATGAGAGGCTTGCTTGTTGTGAATGTAGAGATTAGTTGGTTTTGTGAAGTTTTTGGAGTGGTAATTCTTGGATTGTTGATTAATGAACTTAAGTGTAGTTTAAATTCATGTTTAAGAATAGTATAAATTGATAATGTTGAGTTGTTGGGGCTGTTATGGTGAATTATGGATGGAGTTTTGATTGGGTTGTGATTGTGGGTTATTGGTGAGTTGATTTGGAGTGGTTTAAATTTGGGTAATCGCGTACACATAGCTGTCGTAATGCCCGATTTACCGTAGACTGTTTTTGTTCTTAACATCAGAACCCTTGAACTCACTGTTAGGTTTTGACCATTGCCATGTTTATATATTTCATGTTACGAGCTTCGTTTTGATATGTGGTACGCTTGAATCCGATGTACGGTTTAGGAGAAACGACCGTTTTAAGTAACGGCGTTTCGCGATCGAACCATTACCCCTCGCCTTACTTTGAAAACTTGGTTAAGGACCTTAAATGACTAATTGGGGTATGAAACATTTATTTAAAGTGGATTAGGCAGTTGGTAAGGTACTCGCGAAAGAATCGCCTTAAAACCCTTAATGGTTAATTTATTAAAAATGGTGGAGCCGAGGGTACTCGACCGACTTAAGTGAATCGTTAAGCACGAAAGCGAACATTAGGACTCTAAATGGTTAAAGTCTAGTTTCTTAAGCAACCGGGGTTTAATTCTGACTTATGTTGTTGTTCATAGGTTATCGGACCCACTCTAAGCTTAAGTCTATCCGGGAGCACTCAGGCAAGTTTTCTACCCGTTATACTGTTGTTGTGATGTATACATATGTATATGCATTATCTTGTGATAGATGCATGATGGTTAAATTAGCAAATTATTGCGATATATTGTAGCATGTGATATGGTATATATGCATGCCTGTTTCATAATCTGGATACATATATCTATTGATTTAGTTGATAATACCTATGCTAGAGATAAGCGGTATTTGCATATACCCTTAGTATAGGGGACCCAAAGGTGAATATTTTTCTAAAACCGGGAGTCGATGCTCCCGAGTATATGATATATATTTATGTATATATATAGATATATTTTTCAAAACTGTGAATCGAATAAGGTTTATTCAATAACTTTATTTTATTAATGAATATTATTTTGAATATTCATTCGAGGACTTATGACTCCGCTTAATTTATTAATGAATATTATTATTTGAATATTCATTCGAGGACTTATGACTCCGATTATTTACTAATTATTATTCTTAATTTTATTAAAGAATAATGTGTCGATAATCAAACTTACTTTTGATTATTCAAATAAAGATAGTACTTTGTATAAGTATATCTTTGGTTATTTAATATTCATTGCAAGTATAAGTTTTAAAACTTCTACTTCAATTATTTTTATAAAGATTATTCTTTATGAGAATATTATTTAAATAATAATATTCGGATATTTTCTAATAAATTGGGACTGATTTATTCCATTAAATCAGCACTACTCCAAACATTCTTATAAATGTTTGCGAGCCTTCAAAATGATTTTAAAAGTTAGAGCGGACCCCAAAACTCATTTTTTTATATATTTAAGATCTTCCTTTCAAAGGGGATTTAAATATTCGCTCAAAACATGAGGGATCCGGCTCTGTGGTGTGTTTTATATTCGCAACCAGGTTGCTATTTTGATAACAGAGTTTTGATTACTTACCCAATACTCGGGAAGTAAAATTCTTGGAACAAGTTAATCCATTAACAGGCATCGCCTGGGAAATATCGGTGAGTTTCCCTTTCCAACTAGATACGACTTCTTGGTGGAGCCTTATCAACAAGTTTCTACTTGGGGAAAGTGGGGATGAGCTTTACGTTTCAGAGTCATGGATTTCATTTGAACTAGGAGTGGCGTGAGTGGTCGAGTGGCGCCGGCCCAGCCTTATTATATTGGCCTAAATGGCCTGGAAGTTCCGCTAAGACGGTACATTCCTTAGGAGTCCAGTGTTCGGTTGACAAGTAAATCTGACAGGTTCTCCTCTACATGTAGAAAATGGTGGGGTTGTACTACTACTGATCATCGTAAGTGGTCTTCCTGGCGCGACAAAACTCCCGTAATGAGTTCATCATCCAATTGGATATTTCTGCAACACTACCCAGAGCACTTCGATAGGAAGGCTACGGTTGGGCGATTGTGGAGTGTTGGCAGGGAACAGTTTTCAAAATGATGTTTGCATCAAATGAAGTATCTCGTAACTTCATTTTATTTTGATGATATTTTAGAGATTGATTCTATACAAGTTTTGTCTTGTAGCTTAATCTATGGGATGAACTATTTATACATCCAACGGTGGTAGTTCAAGTAGTATTCGGAAAAGATATAAGTATATTGGAGTATCTTGTAACTTCATCTTTTAAACTTATATCTAGTTAATGATTGTCGTATGAATGACAAAGGTTTCAGGAAAACGTTGAGACAAGGTCAGATATATTAGAACACCTTGCAATGATATTTTTATACAGTTATAAACTGGAACTCTGTGTATATTATACATGTCAGAGAATTTCAAAGATTGTGAAAAGTATATATGTATATATACTGAATATTTTGCGACTTGGTCGCGTTAAGATATCAGCTTGGTTCATTTCCTCTTGACCAAGACTTTCATGAGTACTATGAGAATGCTCATATATTGTTAATCATTATATATATTATTTTGGTGGGCTTGTTGCTCACCCTTGCTTTCTTTTTTCATCACACAACAACAGATATAAAAGATGAACAAGACCAAGCTCCCGATTCGCAAGCGGTTAGGAAACGTTCCGCAGTTTCCTATAGGCATTGATGCCGTTATAGCCGAGGTAGGATCTACCAATAGGCTAGGCTTTCAACTTCTGATGTACCAGATTTATGTATATTTATGAATTGTAATAATGGCAAAGAAATGTAAATTTATTTAGAAACCCTTTTGAGGTGTAATGGCTTATAATTGTGGAATAAAATGACTTGTGTTATTTTTGATATTCATCTCTGAGACTATAACTTGTGGTGTGTGTGTGTATATTGTGGGGTCACAGTACGTAGTAGTTGGTTGATTATTAAGATTAAGTATTATTAAGGGAAATGGAACTCGTGATAACCCGAATCCCCGACCCCAGATTTGGGGGTGTTACAGATGCTTTAACTCTTTAACTATCTGACATGTATAACATCTACTAACCCATTCTGCAATCTCCCTCTTCATATCTGGCCACCAATAATTTTCCTTTAAATTTCTGTACATCTTGGTATTCCCTAGATGGATTGAATATCTTGAATTATGAGCTTCCTGTAAAATTTCATTCTTCAATTCCGTTACTGGTGGAATCCAAATTCTAGAAGAAAACCTAAGAATACCTTAATCGTCCTTTTGCGTGCATAATTCCTCACCTACCAAAAGATTAATGTCCTGGTCCATTATCTCCTCTTGACACTTCCTTATCTTTTCTCACAACTCCGGCTGAAAAGTCATACTATACACTTTCGCTTCATCAGGCTTACAAACTCTGATTTCCAATTCCAATTTCTGAAATTCCTTGTATATTTCTTCAGTTACTGATAACACATTCAACTTTTCTTTCCAACTTAACGCATCTGCCACAACATTTGCTTTACCGGGATGATAGTTTATCGTGCAATCGTAATCCTTAATCAACTCTAACCATCTTCTTTGTCTCATATTAAGCTTCTTTTGTGTGAATATGTACTTCAATTCAATCTTTTGTGATTCGTATAAATCTCGCATTTTTCTCCATATAGATAATGTCTCCAAATCTTCAAAGTGAATACTATGGCTGCTAGCTCCAAATCATGAGTAGGATACTTTTGTTCGTGTGGTTGCAATTGCCTTGACGCATACGCAATAACCTTATCGTGCTGCATCAGAGCGCATCCGAGTCCTTTATGAGAAGCATCGCTATAGATTACAAAATTCCCTTGATCGTCTGGAAATGACAAACAGGTGTTGTAATTAATCTTCGCTTCAATTCCTGAAAACTTTCTTCACATTTGTCATTCCATATAAACTTTTCATTCTTCCATATAAGCTTCATCAATGGTGTTGCAATCCTTGAGAAATTTTGAACAAATCGGCGATAATATCCCGCTAATCCCAAGAAACTTCTTACATCTGTTGGTGTTCTCGGTCTTTCCCAATTTGTAATCGCTTCAATCTTTGCTGGGTTCACTTTGATCCCTTCATTACTGACTAGGCGTCCTAAGAACTGAACTTCCTGTAACCAAAACTCACACTTCGAGAATTTAGCATATAACTTCTTCATGATCCACTTCTGTCTTTGAATAAATCAAAATGTCATCTATAAACACAATAACAAACTTGTCCAAGTATTCCTTGAAAATTTTGTTCATCAGGTCCATGAATGTTGTCAGGGCATTAGTTAATCCAAAAGAAATTACTAAAAATTCATAATGTCCATACCTTGTTCTAAAAGCTGTCTTTGGAATATCTTCGAGCTTAATCTTTAGTTGGTGATATCCCGATCTCAAATCGATCTTGGAGAAGTACTTGACTCCTTTTAATTGGTCGAACAAATCATCAATTCTAGGTAACGGGTACTTGTTCTTGATAGTAAGCTTGTTGAGCTCTCTATAGTCGATGCATAGTCTCATGCCTCCATCCTTCTTCTAGACAAATAGCACCGGTGCACCCCACGGGGATACACTGGGTCTGATTACTCCTTTCTCTAACAATTCTTGCAATTGCTTTGCTAGTTCCTTCATCTCAATGGGCGCCATTCTGTACGGGGCCTTGGATACTGGTTCCGTTCCAGGTGCTAAGTCGATCGCAAACTCAATTTCTCTATCTGGAGGAAGTCCTAATAACTCATTTGGAAATATGTCTGGAAATTCATTGACTACTGGAATATCTTCAAGTTTTGCTGGCTCCTAACTTTTATCAATCACATACGCAACGAAATGCTCAAATCCTTGTCGTAGTAACTTTTTAGCTTGGATCAGCATTAAGAAGTTCTTTGCTTGCTTCTGGCCCTCAAACGTTACTATCCTTTCGTCTGGCGTCTTCACCATTACCTTCTTATTTCGACAATCTATCTGGGCATCGTGCTTAGATAACCAATCCATTCCTAAGATAATGTCAAACTCTCCTAGCTTAAATGGTATCAAGTCCACACAAAACTTACTACCAGAAAACTAAATTTCACAATTCCCACAAACTTGATTAACATATATACGTTCTTGATGTGCTAATTCCACAGTCATTATTTTATTTGAATACTCAACTGGAAAATTTAACCTACTAATAAAATCTTGAAAAATAAACGATCGAGTTGCTCCCGAATCTATTAACACTTTGGCACATAAAGAATTCACATTAAGTGTACCTTCCACGACATCAGTATCCTAGATAGCGTCCTTCACAGACATATCAAAAACTCTAGCCCTTGGAGTCTCATTCACTGCTGGAGTAGATCCCATAATTCTTAATGCATTACTAACTGGGGCTGGTGTCTTGCAATCCTGGCTATATGTCCTGGCTTCCGACATTTAAAGCATCTAAATCCAATAGTTGGAACCTTAACCGATGGATTCCGAGTAGGCTGATCCTTGTTCACTGGCTCTCTCGCTGGTTAGTTGCGGCACTCCCTCGAATAGTGCCCTTTCTGATTACACTTGAAACAAATCACGTTCAACTCATTACAAACTCCTCTGTATTTCTTCCCACATACTTGATAATCTGAAAAAGTTAGCCTCAACTGATTCGGCTGATTCACATTGACAGGACGGTTGCCTTGACCTCTGTCGCCTACATTCTGTTTTTTAACATCAAAATTTCTCCCTGGATGAAACTGAAGGGGTTTTAGCACATAAACGCAACAAAAACATAAATTTAAATCTTAAAAAAAACTGAAACCCTCCGCAGGATCCATGCGAAAAATAATATTTAATTCGTAGTTTAGTATGTTTACCTTAAGAAGCTTTATGTTAATGGAAAGATGGAGGTCTTTAATAGCGATCCAAGAACGATGAACGGAAATCCCTAGCAGCTGCTCCTCAAGTGTGAAGCACTCCACCGGTATCCACCAAGAGTACAATGTGATGGAGGAGGAAGAGGTTGAGAGAATTAGTTGCCTCCCTCTTGTTCTACTTTAGAATTAAGGTTAATTATTTGGGTTGGGGCAAATAGGGTTTATAATAGTATATTTATAGGCAAAATTTTCAGCTGAAAATTTGCCATAAAATATTATTATTATTAACGCTTTAATTGATTATTCTTATTAACCAATTAACTAATAATTATAACACCTTTTAATCATTAATCCCTATTCTAAAAACATTAGAAAAATAATTCTCTCACTTGATTTAATTTCCAAAATTAAATTCTTGATTAATAATATTAAGAATCAATTAAATCTCATTTAATCAATTATTAAATGTGCTAATTAATTATTTATTTCACAAATAAATAATTACCAGCCATTATTAATTAATTCCTCCACCATTAAATCATTCTCTTTTATGGTGTGACCCTGTAGGTTCAATATTAAGTCGGTAGTAGAAATATATAATAATAAAACTATTTTATCATTATTTATATAAATTCTCTAATTCATTAAATATGATTAATTAATAAATTAATCATATTTATTTTATATCGTGAGGGATACTTCTCAGCATATCGCGACTATCCGGATAATACGAATTCATTGCTTAGAATACAAAGAACCTATTCAGTGAGTAGTTACCGTACAATCAATTCCTTCTACCCTGCACTGTCATGATTAAATACAAGGCATGGAACTTGTGTCAAGCCTATCTTATTTAATCATTTTCTTTCCCATTCACTATGCTTAGTTCTATTTAATGTAAATTAGAAACTCCTTTCTAATTTCATTCACTCTGGCCAGAGATTCCCGAACTAGCATTAGTGGATCAGCATTGAACATTCTCTTCCTTCACTGGAAGGGGTAGATCCTTTATTGATCATACACTATCTTCGTGTACAAATTCCTATACCCAGTAGAGCCCTTATAATTGTCCCTGGAGACCAAGAACTAAACCAAAGCATAGTTCAGTGTACACAAGATGACTATGATGACCTCAAGTGTAAGGATACTTGTACAACTATCACTATATGAACAACTGCTGACACATGAGTGAACTCCATCAGTTGTTCAGCTGTGTGAGTCATGTTCAGTGAACTTATTCTATAATAAGCACCTTGTTAGGTCCCAATTTGTTTGTAGAAGGGGGGGTTGAATACAAACAGTACCAAATAATCGAATAAATGCGGAATAAAAAATGTGAAACAAAATTCAAGTTAAATAAAAATATTATTAAACTTGAAAGGTGTTACAACAACTGTATCGATTACAAGGTATTAATCTCAAATCAATTATCACAAATCTAGAATAAATTCGACATGAACTTTTTCTATTTTTGCAATAATTAGAATCAAATGCTAAACGCGATTTGAGATTAAGTTCTAGGGATTTTGATCCGCTAGATTGTTACACAAGAACAAGATAAAGATTTCTAGTTGATTGGATTTAACTTTACAATCTAGAAATTGATCTTGAAGTTTTGCAGAGAAGATGAAATATTGTTCTGCTTCTTTTTCTTTTATTCTCGGGTTCTGTATTGTTGATTGAATAATCAATGAATGAACTGCTTCTGCTTCTTTTAATCAATCAACCGAATAGAATTGAACTGGCAAGACAATCCTGAGCACAGCAAGACAATCGGTAGGACTATCCTTAGAACTAGCAAGACAATCAGAATGAACTAAGAAGACTTTCGGTATGACAATCAATTGTCATACCGATTGTCATTGTAGTTCAAACAGATTGTTTTTGCTGAAAATAAATAGATTTAAATCCTATAAAAATTCTAGTAAGACAATCCTTTTGAATTAGCATGACTTTCGGTATGACTATTGATTGTCATACCGATTGTCATACTAATACAATCAGTTGTCTTGTTGAATTAAAACAGATTTTTAAACCAATTTAAATTCTGAAAATTCTTAATATTAATTCAGAATTAATTAATCAATTAATTTAATTAATCAAATAAATTAATCTTTTGCAGATATAATTTATTTTCTTAATTAAATTATATGACTTAATTAATTAATAGAGAATTAATACTAATCTTGAGTAGCATCTATTCTTCTGTATATCTTCTAAAAATCACTGAAATATATGAATCAATTCCACCACTTCAATGTTGACACTCGATGTACTGTCTGGTTCATGAGTGACTAACTTCCGTGACGTTTCTTCATGTCTTGACTTTGACACTTTGATTTTCTTCAGATTAAATCCTTATAATTAATGATACGCTGACGAGATCTTTATCACTTGATTAAATCCACGATCTTGATTTTATATCACTGAGGCTTGATCAATTTCTTGAACTTCTTCCAGTGAATTAACTCCTCAAGTCTGTAGATGAACCTTGTTTCTGAATCCTCTGACAGATGTTACTTTGCGAGATCTCTCTGACGGTAGATCCACTATTTACTTATTACATTCTTATTTAAGTTGAGTTGAATCCTCGAATATACAAATAGGCCTATGACATATGACTTACACACCTACATACTAGCTATAGTGTCACCACACAAATGTCTATAAGAGCAGACATCCTTCATAATGAAGCAAGCATAGTATGTACCGATCTTGCGGATTACTAATTACCAGTTAATAATCCTACAACCAGGAAATATTTAAGTTTAGAGTTATCATCTTTTAGGTCTCATTATTATGATCTCATCATAATCCATAAAAAGCTTTACTCTAAACTATGGTATATCTTATTTAAACACTTAAATAGATAAAGCCCACAATAAAACCAAAACAAATCTTTTATTAATATCAATGAAATCAAAACAGATTACATAAAAGTTATTCCTAAATCATCATACATGATTGGACTTAGGACACATCTCTTTCAATCTCCCACTTGTACTAAAGCCAATCACTCTGGTATCTAATACCCATCTTGTCTTTATGACGATCAAAGTGACTTTGAGAAAGTGGCTTTGTGAGTGGGTCTGCTACGTTGTTATGTGTGTCAACTCTCTTGACATCTCCTCTTTAAATATAATACAAGAAATGTTACCGCGCTCCCACTAACCTTTTTGTAGACACATGATTCATCTATTTTTTTTGATAAAACCAAACTCTTTGATTGTCTCATCAAAATGGATGTTCCATCTACGAGAAGCTTGCTTTAAACCATATATGGTTCGCAGCAGCTTACACACTAGGTTTTCATTTCCCTTGGAAAGGAAACCCTCTTGCTGTGTCATATACACTTCCTCTTCAAGTTTCCGATTGAGGAAGGCCGTTTTCACGTCCATTTGCCAGATCTCATAGTCGTAGTAAGCAGCAATCGCAAGCAAAATCCTAATTGATTTTAACAGGGCTACATGCAAAAAAGTTTCATCAAAGTCAATCCCTTGCCTTTGTCTGAATCCTTTTTCCACGAGCTTGGCCTTATAGGTCTCCACCTGCCCATCTGCTCCAATCTTTCTTTTGTATACCCACTTGCACCCAATAGGCTTAACACCTTCAGGCGCCTCAACCAGAGTCCATACTTGGTTGGTATACATAGATTCCATTTCGGATTTCATGGAACTATGCCATTTCTCTGAGTCAACACTACTCATAGCCTCATTATAGGTCACAGGGTCATCATCATCAATGATTGACAACTCATTGTCATTCTCAATGACAAGGCCATAATACCTCTCGGGTTGGCGAGACACTCTCCCTGACCTACGAATGGGCTATTCTATAGAAGGTTGTTCAGTCTGAACAAGTGTTTTCACTTGATCCGTAGTAGTTTGTGCTTCTTGAACTTCATCAAGTTCAATTTTGCTCCCACTGTTTCCTTCAAGGATAAACTGCTTTTCCAAAAAGGTAGCATGTCTGGAGACAAACACCCGATGATCGGTGTAAAAGTAATACCCTAAAGTCTCTTTAGGATATCCCACAAAATTACATTTTACAGATTGAGATTCCAGCTTATCTGGGTCAACTTTCTTGACATAAGCTGGACATCCCCAAATCTTAACATGTTTAAGACTCGGTTTCCTTTCTTTCCATATCTCATATGGAGTTTGAGGAACAGATTTGGAAGGCACCTTATTCAGGAAATATGCTGAGATTTCCAATACATAACCCCACAGGAATACTGGAAGATTCGCATAGCTCATCATGGACCGAACCATGTCTAACAAAGTTCGATTTCTCCTTTCAGATACCCCATTCAACTGTGGAGTATATGGAGGAGTCCACTGGGAGACTATACAATTTTCTTTGAGATAAGCTAGAAACTCTCCATTCAAGTATTCACCACCTCGATCTGATCGAAGAGTTATAATACTATGTTTGGTTTGTTTCTCCACTTCATACTTATATTATTTGAACTTTTCAAAGGCTTCAGACTTGTGTTTCATCAAATACACATATCTGAATCTAGATCGATCATCTATGAAAGCAATGAAGTATGAAAATCCACCCATGGCTTGCGTAGACATTGGTCCACATACATCTGTGTGTACCAATCCTAGCAAATCTGCATCCCTCTCTCCATGTCCACTAAATGGAGATTTGGTCATTTTACCCAATAGACAAGATTCGCATGTAGGATATAATTCAAAATCAAAGGGGTCAAGTAACCCTTCCTTATGCAATATTCGCAGTCTATTTTCACTAATATGACCAAGTCTGCAGTGCCACAAGAAAGTGAGATTTTTATCATCCCTTTTTCTTTTATTAGTATGTTCAATTTGTAGTAAATTATGCTCTACGTCACATACATATAGACCATTGTTTAAAATACCACTTCCATAAAGAACGTTATCTCTAATAATTGAATATTTATTATTCTGAATAACAAACGAAAATCCAGCCAAGTCTAACATGAAATAGAAATAATATTCCTCACAATTGAGGGAACAAAATAACAATTATTTAGAACAATAGTCTTGCCCGTAGGCATATGTAAATGAAATGATCCTACAGCTTCAGCAGCAACTCTTGCTCCATTTCCCATCCGTAGAATCACCTCCTCTTCTTCAAGGGTCCTACTTCTCCTTAGTCCCTGTAACGAATTGCAAATATGAGAACCACAGGCGGTATCTAATACCCAAGTAAAAATTTGACTTAGTGACATATTAACTTCGATCATGAACATTCCTGAATCAGAAGCGGTGGTCTCACTACCCTTCTTCTTCTTCAATTCTGCAAGGTAAACCTTGTAGTTCCTCTTCCAGTACCCCACCTTGTTACAGTAAAAGAAAACAACTTTGCTCTTGGGGTCTTCAGCTTTTGGTGGAACCGGCTTTTTCTCACCTACTTTCTTCTTCTTGGAAGGGTTCTTCTTCCTTTTCTTAGGATTGGAACCTTCACCAATTAGAAGAACATAACTCTTCTTAGGGGGAAAATTTGATTCCGTAGTCTTCAACATGTTGTGGAGTTGAGGCAGGCTGACATCCAGCTTATTCATGTGAAGTTCATAACACACTGCGAGAACGAACTCAAAAGTGATTGCAAGACCAAGTCTTGGCTCAGCTCCCCGTCCATGGTAAAACCAAGTTGTCCAAGACGTTCAATCAAATTGATCATCTTAAGTACATGGTCATTCACAGATGATCCCTCGGACATCCTAAAACCGAACAGTTCCTTCGATATCTCATATCGAGCTGTCCTCCCTGCCACATCATTCAACTCTTGTAGATGCATAAGGATAGTGTGAACATCCATATGCTCATGTTGCTTCTGTAGCTCAATGTTCATGGAAGCTAGCATGATGCATTGAGCAACATTTGCATCATCTATCCACTTATGATACACAACATGTTCATCATTATGTGCATCGCTAGCAGGTTCAGTAGGCTTAGGTGATTCAAGCACATATTCCAGCTTCTCAACCCTGAGAACAATTCTCAAGTTTTGAAGCCAGTCAACAAAATTAGGACCAGTCAACTTGTGAGCATCTAGTATACTCCGGAGTGATAGTGCAGAAGACATAACGAATATAGTAAATCCGTAAATGATGAACACATAACAACACTTAGCAAATATTCAATTTCATTTCCAGACACTATATGAATCGGGTCTTTATTCATAAGTGGCTCTCACTAGTTTATCTAATTTATACAACCACTAAGTGAAAATTAAGCATTCATAATGTTAGTGGGAATAGGGATCCTACATTCCATCACACAACCTCGGCTGTAGCACGAAACGTCATGTGATGTTCAATAGGCAGACAACTCTTTTCAATTATATATTATGTTATTCCCTAATAAAACTTTAGCCTCTTGAATAATTGAGTCACGGCTGTAGCACGACAAACTCAATATTCTAAGTCAAGTCTAACCCAACATTTCGTATAATTGAATCAGTCTCCAACGGCCCACGGCTGTAGCACGTAACGACCTTTAAATTATAATTCAATGTACCCATCTCTATGTAATAGACAAGTATTTCTTATTTCGAAATCAAAGCCCTCGGCTGTAGCACGAAATGACAATGATTTAAAAATAAGAACCACTTTCTACCATGTTGGAAGGCTATGACCGACACAAGCCCGTTGTGTCATTGGCCAATTACTACTTGATATTATTTAATTTTAGAGGGTTTATATTATGTTACAATCATAATCATATTATAAAGAGATTCTTCCTTTTAAATAAAATATTTCAAATCAATAATCGATAATCAGATGATTCCCAGATCGGGGGGAGCATTGTCAAGAGGCGTCACTTAAAACCCTTTTCTTACAGATAGAAATCTGCTTTTGACAGAATCATCCTTTCTCTCAATATTGAAAATTCATATTTAATTACGTGTTTCATAAACACAAGAATCTCATGATTGTATTCATAATATTATTGCTATGGCAAGAAATGATTCATATTCTAGATTTTCTAGAGCACGCCTTATATTGATTTAAGTTCGCCTAAATCTATCATCGCATGGTAAACATAGACATATATCTCATATATAAAATTAAATAAACAAGTAAATGTAAAGTGCAATAAAGTAAATATGTTTGGTTATGGCCCCATCCTATGTGATCTTTATCAAGCTCATGATAAAGATCAAGGTCAATCTAATATGGTGATGGAAATAAATACAAATACTTATTACATAAGTCTTCTTCTTTGTTTAGACTTGTTGTATGCCTCGTCTTCTTCTTGGTATCACCTCCATTGGATAGCCTTCTTGAGTCTTCAATTACATTACATAGATTGAAAGTAAAACTAATCTAATGAACTTACAAGAATAACTCAAGTTACATTCGAGATTTATGATTACAAAGATTGACGACATGCAAGTCGTATTTAAAACCAAAACCAAAACCATTACACTAAGGTCGAAAGGCCATAACCATCAACCATGCTCATACAACACATAAAAGCATGTTAAAACACATAATCTAATCTTAATATATCATATTATCCATGATCTAATCATAAAAAAAAATATGACAAAAATCAGAAAAATCAGAATCAAATCAGAAAAACAAGAATCACTGTTTACGGGCAGTAAATGATGTCAAACGCAGACCCAGATTTCAGCAAATCTGCAGCAGCCAATTCAGAATCCGTATCTAATATGATTCTCATAATTAGAACAAACATAAATCATGTATATATCAGTATATATACAGATTACATAATCATCTTATGATTATACAATTCACATGAATATGATATATTCAAAACCACACATATATAAGCATATTATATCAATATCAAATCATGGCGAATCACGTACATGCTCATATATCGAAAACAGTTAAACACATAAACGAATTAAAAACTTTTCACAAGTAGCTCTGATGCCATTGACATCAGAGCTAAGTAATTAATATCTATGACCAAAAATGAATTAAATTTAATTCTTAAAAAAACCGAAACCCTCCGCAGGATCCATGTGAAAAATAATATTTAATTCGTAGTTCAGTATGTTTGCCTTAAGAAACTTTACGTTAATAGAAAGATGGAGGTCTTTAATAGGGATCCAAGAACAATGAACGGAAATCCCTAGCAGCTGTTCCTCAAGTGTGAAGCACTCCACTGGTATCCACCAAGAGTACAATATGATGGAGGAGGAAGAGGTTGAGAGAATTAGTTGCCTCCCTCTTGTTCTACTTTAGAATTAGGGTTAATTATTTGGGTTGAGGCAAATAGGGTTTATAATAGTATATTATAGGCAAAATTTTCAGCTAAAATTTTTCCATAAAATATTATTATTATTAACCCTTTAATTGATTATTCTTATTAACCAATTAACTAATAATTAAAACACCTTTTAATCATTAATCCATTTTCTAAACACTTTAGAAAAATAATTCTCTCACTTAATTTAATTTCTAAAATTAAATTCTTAATTAATAATATTAAGAATCAATTAAATCTCATTTAATAAATTATTAAATCTGCTAATTAATTATTTATTTCACAAATAAATAATTACCAGCCATTATTAATTAATTCCTCCACCATTAAATCATTCTCTTTTATGGTGTGACCCTGTAGGTTCAATATTAAGCCGGTAGTAGAAATAAATAATAATAAAACTATTTTATCATTATTTATATAAATTCTCTAATTCATTAAATATGATTAATTAATAAATTAATCATATTTATCCTACATCGTGAGGGATACTTCTCAGTATATCGCGACTATCCGGATAATCGAATTCACTGCTTAGAATACCAAGAACCTATTCAGTGAGTAGTTACCGTACAATCAATTCCTTCTACCCTGCAATGTCACGATTAAATACAAGGCATGGAACTTGTGGCAAGCCTATCTTATTTAATCATTTGCTTTCCCATTCACTATGATTAGTTCTATTTAATGTAAATTAGAAACTCCTTTCTAATTTCATTCACTCTGGGCAGAGATTCCTGAACTAGCATAAGTGGATCAGTATTGAACATTCTATTCCTTCACTAGAAGGGGTAGATCCTTTATTAATCATACACTATCTTCGTGTACAAATTCCTATACCCAGTAGAGCCCTTATAATTGTCCCCGGAGACTAAGAACTGAACCAAAGCATAGTTCAGTGTATACAAGATGACTATGATGACCTCAAGTCTAAGGATACTTGTACAACTATCAATATGTGAACAACTGCTGACACATGAGTGAACTCCATTAGTTGTTCAGCTGTGTGAGTCAAATTCAGTGAACTTATTCTATAATAAGCACCTACATACTAGCTATAGTGTCACCACACAAATGTCTATGAGAACAGACATCCTTCATAATGAAGCAAGCATAGTATGTACTGATCTTTGCGGATTACTAATTATCAGTTAGTAATCCTACTACCAGGAAATATTTAAGTTTAGAGTTATCATCTTTTAGGTCTCATTATTATGATCTCATCATAATCCATAAAAAGCTTTACTCTAAATTATGGTATATCTTATTTAAACACTTAAATAGATAAAGCCAGCAATAAAACCAAAACAAGTCTTTTATTAATAACAATGAAATCAAAACAGATTACATAAAAGTTATTCCTAAATCATCATACATGATTGGACTTAGGACACATCTCTTTTAGAAACTTGCCCTTCTTAAAATTTGGAAACTTTCCTGGTTGTGACTGTCCTTCATTCCCTTCAAACTTTCTCTTCTTACTTTCTTTTTCATTCTGTGACATCTCACTCTCAGTTTCTGCAATCATGGCCTTCTGTACAACTCCTGCATAGGTATCCAATTCAAATATGACTAGCTTTCCTCTGATCCATGGCTTCAGACCTTGTTGGAATCTCTTAGCCTTCATCCTATCAGTATCTACATATGATGGCACATACTTTGACAACTCTTCAAACTTACTCTCATAATCAGCTACCGACATATTTCCTTGCTTTAACTCTAAAAACTTCAGCTCCATCTGATCCTGAACAAACTGGGGAAAATACTTTTCTAGAAATAATTCTTTAAACCTCTCTGAAGTAATAACATATGTACCTTCCAATGTCTTCACAGTTTCCCACCAATAGGTGGCCTCATTCGTTAAATAATAACTTGCAAACTCAACCTTCTGTTTTTCCTTCACTTTAACTAAAGCACACGACTTCTCTATTTCCTTTAACCAAACATTCGCTTCAATCGGATCTAAGAAACCCTTAAATTCTGGTAGGTTCACCGCCTGGAAAGTTTTAAAAGTTACCTGTGAATTGGTCTATCTTTGTTGTTGTTGAGTCATATCGTGCAATTATTTTTGTTATTATACAATTATTATGTGTGTACAGTATCTATTCTGTGAGTTAATTGTTAAATGTTATCTGTACTTGGATATTCAAAAATAATATTAATTGAGTATTTTAATTTTTATATGTCCAAAATAAAATATAGATAATTGCCATATCTTCCTAATTATTCTTATGTTGGTTTATGGATTTATAAGAATCATCTGAAATTTCTAAAATCTTTTTCCAGGTATTTAAAATCTATTTTATAAAAACGGGAACCAACCGACGTCATCCGTTGTTACGTTTTTAGAACCTAAAACTTTTCCGAGAACTCCTTCCTAACCTAATTGTAATATTCCGAGCATATTCCATGTTTCGACTTTTTCGATCCGGCGTACAGTTTGTCCTGCGCGGGTCCCGGCGCAACATTTTCGATACAATATTCATTTCGGTAAATCAATAAAACTCGTATTTTCGAGAAACGGGAGCTTTTTATTAAACTATCACAATTATCACCTCGTAATACGTGTAACCAGGCGCTGAGACCAAGACTGCAGTACAAATTGTACTGATTTGGATAATTATCTCAAAAACCGATACCGTTTGGATCAGTTTTTATAAATAAACGTAAAATTTTATATCCGGAATGATCCAACGGGATACTAATTTCCCATAATTATAAATAGCCTCTACCGTATTTTATTTTGTACCGGAAATCATTTGCAAACAGTATTTACAGAATTTTTACAGAGAAAATACTATAATTATATTATGTTCTTCGTAATCAAATACAAATTCGGAGGCGTTATCGATATCCGATTTTGGCGTACATATACTCAAAACGAAGCTACTGAAATCTAGAATCCAAATCTTCCATCAATTTCAACCCAGAAACATCAGGTGAATTTCTATTTAATTATTTATATTCGAATTTCTTGATAATTAAATGATGAATGATTTGATGCTTGCATATTAAAGATCTTTTCTTCCTGATGATTTTGGTATATTGTACTCTTGATTTGGAGTTCAATAACATGTTCAATTTTAAGTTTAATTCTCTGATTGAAGGAATTAGGGTTTATATGGTTTGAATGTTTTCAATTCGATTTGGGGGAATCTTGGTTAGGGGTTTTCAGTCGATCTTGATGGGTGCATCGTGTTCCTTATCAAATTTGCAATCGAATCATATATTCATATGTCACAAACGATTTCTGATAAGCTCGGAGTTGTATTTTGAAGTTCTCATCGGAGTTCTTCGTGTTTTGGCCGGATTTTCGTTTCCAGATGTCGTTTGGTCCATTTGTTAACTAATTTGAACTCCTGAGATGGTTTAGAATGAAAACCCCACTTGAATCGTGTCAAACCATTCTGTTTTCACCTGAATCGGGGCTCACCAGAGCCGTATTCCGGTCACCGGAAACTGGGTTCTTCGCGACCCGTTTCTGTTCTTGGTGACCCGGAGTTCCGACCCAGTTTGACCCGGTTTTGATCCAAAATTCTGTAAAATGAATTTCTAACTTCTGTTTTTACAGTTTAGCCCCCCAAGGTTTCCCAGCTTTGCAGAAATTTGATTTCTGTTTCAAAAACTTTTAAAAATAAGATTTCTTTTATAAATTCATTTCCAAAATTTGTTTTTAATTTCTAAAAATTCTGAAAATTATTATTTTAATTCCAAAAATTATTTTTAATTCAAAAACAAATCTAAATTAATTAGTTAATTAATTTCAGTTAATTTTTAATTGATTAATTGGTCAATTAATTCGAAAATTAATTGATTAATTGATTTAATTAATTATTAATTGATTTTAATTATTTATTTAATTAGATTTAATTATTTAAAAATGATTTAAAAATTCTGAAAAATAGTTTCGAGCTTTAAAATATTATTCTAAATTATTTTCCAGGCTCGATAATTATTATAAAATTGTTTTGAAGCCAGAATTGGCCAACCGAACCCTGTTTAATATTCCGAAATTGATCCAACGACCCGTTTTAATTCCGAAAAATGTTTTAAAAATTATTTTAAATACCTGAAAGCCTGTTTACGACCCGAGACTCCTTTATAAATGATATGACATTGATTATTTAACGTGTTATATGTTATATGTGACCGGTTGGTTGACTGTCGGTCTATATGTTCGGTGTTTACTTGTTTATAGCGTAACTTTCAATCCGTTAATCGGATTTGGGTGAAACGAAGGGTAGATAGAAGTGTATGTCGAATAGAATCATATGAGTTAAATATTGATAGAGACTTATGATGCCTAGCAGAGTAAGCAAGGCGTAGGAAAGAGAAGCAGGTGATCAGAAAATAAAATTGACATGTAGAAAATACAGTAAGTAATCAGAGGATAGAAGCGAGGCATAGGAGAAGCAGACGAGTAATTGTTGAATGAAGTCATTAGACAAGTACAAGTGAAGTTGAAATTGATTATGATAAGGCAAGTATTTCTAAACCTTTCTCGAGATATAATGCAAATATTTCTAAATGCTCTTGTGACATACTGTTAATACCCAAAATAGCTCTGTTTTATACTGTAAATACTTTGAATCCTTCAGCCTTGATCCTGAGCCATATCATTTGATCTTTGAGCCGTAAGCCTTATTCTTTGTAAACCATTTCTTGTTGATTTACCAGATACTAAACCATATAAATAAGATACTACTCCACAAATATATATCCATCATATATACAAAACACTGGAACAGAATTGTTTACACATACAGAAACTTTTATACTCAACCATACCTTGTGATATCAAAGTACTAAAACCTTGTAAAAACACTATTCATCTAATATCCGATTATCCTACCGGCTGGAGGCCACTTCTTTTATGTACTTTGACATACCCTTTCGGTAACCATGAATTTTTACCATGCTCTTTTACAAATATTTTATTATTATTAATTATGATCTGTTTTTATTGAACTCTATTGTTGATCATATTGAAATGCTTTAGAATTGGATAGTTTTCTTTGTGTGGACCAGATTCGTGGTCAGACCATATCGATGGTCAAGTTAGGCCAATGTGTGCCTTGGATCCAGTAGTTAGAGCAGTGCTGTGTGCTTTGCTCGGGGTTAGCGCGTGACTGATCAACAGCCTAACCTTGGTTTTAAAAACTTTAAATGAATATCCAATTCTATTGGTTGTTTAACAAGAAACTTGATTCCTTTGAATCACCTCGGTTATTATTGTTTAACCTCAGTTATCGATAATATGACTTGCTGAGCTAGTTAGCTCACTTTTGCGAATCTTTTTATGTATTCTACAGTTAAGAAGGATACGGGTGATAGCGAGGTTTCCCAGTTCAATGTTCGAGCTAGGATTCCAGATTATGATTGATCGAGCTAGCAGGGACTTATTGCAGTAGTGAGATAGTAAGGTTGTAAGAATAATTTCATATCAGTTGTAAATTTAATTAGTTGGGAATTTGGTGCGTTGTAATAAAAGTTAAGGTTGTGGCTTGTTTTCATACTTTAACCTGTTGCGATTCGTGGTTATGTAAAGCAGGGTCATTGCAAATAATATTTTCTATACAGGTTTATATATTGAGTATATGTTGTGGACCCCAAACCTCTGACCCGGGTTTGGAGGACGCCACAATCTGGGCTACTACTAGGTCTATGGGTCCTGGGTTTACATTCTGGTTGGTATTGTCTTGGTTGTTGTTGTTGGTTTCTTCACTCTAGGTGTTGGTGCGGGTATTTCTTCTGGGAGGCATTTTCTGTAAAGAATCAAACAAATTATTTAGCTTTTAAATCAAATCCTTTGCATAAAAGAAAAGTTTTGTTAAATAGAAATATCTCTTTTTGAAAACAGTTGTAACAGTTGAACTAAATAAATTGCATGCTTCTTTACAGAATGTAAACAGTTAAGGGGATAGGGTACATGGTATCACAGGAGGTATAACTGGTACAATAAGTAAAGTAAAGTAAAACATGTGCAATAATATAAATGACAATGCTGGAAAGGAGAAAGGTACTGATATATATAGATGAAAAATTTTAGGTAGTACAAGCGTAAAGACGCTTCGGAAGTAAAAGCAAAAGGGTACAACAAACCTACTCACTAGTCAGCAGATCTAGTCTATAAATACAACCCAAAAGTCTACTGATATACACTACACACTACTGTACATACTAAACAACCACAACAACACTGATCAACATCTCCATCTCTGTGCCTCTGGCTCATGGCAAGTCTGGACCTCCAATCTCCTCAAGCTCCTCCAGAACCCACTTAGCCCACTCCACAAGAAAATCAGGGTTAATATCCTCATGAGTAGCCTCAGCAATCCTCACAGTAGCTGTTCTCCAAAACACATGGAGTCTCCCTCTGAGTCGCCACTCACCACTCCCAACCTCTCTGGTACGCGTGATATGAAATAATTCTTGAATCTGACCCCGTAGGAATTGCTGCTCCATAAGGCAAGCCTCGAACTGATGATATGGGACTGGATAGGAAGAGAACTGAAAAGGTACACCCGTAACTGAGTGACCAGTAAGACCTGAATCATCAGGTGGGGGTCCTCTAAAAGGTGGCCTCATGCCTAGGGGTGGAATAGCCTGCAATGGTACGGGCTGCAACACAGGTGGAGGTAAAATAGCCAACACTGGTGGAACAACAGGACGTGGATCTGAAGATGGTCCTCCAACTGAGGGCTCTGAGTGATCAGCTAATACGGGGATGAAAGAGTCGGCCATCGCTGCTATCTGAAATCATATCGCAATAATAAGAATCTCAAACCACGACACGAATCATACTAATACCTATTATACCGTCGCACTCAACCTCTCGACATTCTATCTTTCTATTTCCTTAATTCTAATCCTAACCCTCTATCCATTCCGGTCAACCTAGGCTTGTGTCAGTGACTTATAACCTATAGCTCGGATACCAAACCTGTGGCGCCCTCCAAACCCGGGTTAGAAGTTTGGGGTCCACACATACACAACTTATTTATAACCTGCTTATAACAATGATAAAGATAATAATAATATGCAGCGACCCTACTTACCAACTATCAAGGATCACAATAGGTTAAAGTATGTACACAAGCCACACACACACTTATATTACAAACGCCCAAATCCCAACTATTCAAACTTACAACTGAATATTAAACTTCATTACAAACTTTATAAACTTAAACTTTCCCAAAAGCTGTCACCTAGCTTAACTCAATCAACCTGGACCCCTAGCTCTCACACTGGATTGGGGATCCTCGCTACCAACAAGTTCCTTCTTAACTGGAAGAGAACATAAACAACATCGCACAAATGAGCTAACTAGCTCAGTAAGCCACATTGACAAGACTGAGAATAATGATCATCAAGTGAAAAGAGTTAAGGTATCAAGTGAACAATGATTAATGATTTAGAATTGGATATTATATTTTCATTTTTAAAAACCAAGGTTAGGCTGTTGATCAGTCACACACTAACCCCGAGCAAGGCACATAACCCTGCTCTAATTATTGGATCCAAGGCACACATTGGCCTAACTTGACCACCGATTTGGTTTGACCACGAATCTGGTCCACAATTTTATAAAACAATCCAATTCTATCACAATAACAGAATAAATAATGTAAAGCAATAAACAGAATCATAAATAATACTGGATTTCCAATCATGAGAGGGTTTCGATCTTCACAAGGAAATAATATGGTAATTTCAAAAAATGGCTATCAGGTGGTGAAATAATGGGATAATAAGAGAATCAAAGTTTCAAGGTTATAAGGATTTGGTCTTTCAAAGCATAAGGTACAATGGTTTGAATCTGTAAGCAATCTTGATTCAGTGTTCGGTATTTAGTTTGTATGTATTTGTGGAGTAGTATCATAAATATGTGGTTCGTATTTGGGTAATTAACAATCAATGGTTCGGAAAAAATAAGGTTTACGGCTCAATAGATCAATAACTGAAATCAAGGTTTGGGGTTCAGTGCTTCAAAGCACTTGCAATATAAAATAGAACTATCAATTATCTACAATATATCTCGAGAAAGTTCAGAACAATTGTCTGATATTAGCTTGCTATACTTCACTAACTTCCAATCACAATCTCCTATTCCTCAACTACTTACTTCCCTTTCCTACCCCTTGCCTCTTCTGCTCACATATCATAAGTATCTATCAATACTCAACTCATATGATTCTATTTGGTATACACTTCTATCTATCCTTCGTTTTACCCAAATCTGACTAACGGATTGAAAATTATACTAAAAACAAGTAAACACTGATCACATAGTCCGAAAGTCAAACAAACACGTAACATATAACACATAACACGTCAAACAATCAATGAAATTTCATTTTTAAGGAAGTCTCGGGTCATAAATAGTCTTTCAGGTATTTAATACGATTTTGAAAGCATTTCTCGGAGTCAAAACGGGTCATTTGATAAATTTTAAAGTAATAAACAGGGTTCGGTTGGCCAAATCTAGCTTCAAAATAATTTTATAATAATTATCGAGCCTTGAGAAAAATTTAAAATAATATTTTAAAGCTCGAAACTATTTTTTCGAATTTTTAAATCAATAATAAATAATTAAATCTAATTAAATAATTAATTAAAATCAATTAATAATTAATTAAATCAATTAATCAATTAATTTCGAATTAATTGACCAATTAACTAATTAATTATTAACTAAAATTAATTAACTAATTAATTCAGATTTATTTTTGAATTAAAAATAATATTTGGAATAAAAATAATAATTTTTGGAATTTTTAATAATTAAAAACGAATTTTTATAATTAAAATAAATAGGAAATATGATTTTTAAACATTTTTAAAACAGGAATCCAAAATATGCAAACTCCGGAAACCTGGGGTCCTAAACTGTTTCTTCCCCAAAAGTCCAGGGGCCTGTTTGCAATTTTGCAAACCCTCGCCGTTGACTTGCCGGAGTGTGGCCGGAGAACACGATTACGGCCACCTCAGGCCATTAAACTCTCCAGAATCGAAGTACAGATCACCAGGAACATGTACATACAATCAAAACACATAACCCATTACAGGATTGGCCGGAAAATGACCAGGAAATGAAGAACACCGGCGAACTTTCAAAAGACAACTCCGTTAAAACCAGGAATCGTCTGATAACATATTATACATGAATCGATTGCAAATTTCAAGGGAAAAAAACCCACTAGCTCTCAACATCTGATAATCCCTAAATAAGAAACCCCCAAATTCAATCAAGAACATTCAAACGAATTATAAACCCTAATTCCTAAATTCGAAAATTAAACTCACTTTTGAACATGTTATTGATCTCCAAATCAGTAATATGACATATCAAAATTATCAGGAAGAAAAGCTCTTCAACACGCAAGCATCAAATCATTCAAACAATCATCCGAACAAAAATTCATATTTTTAATCAAAATAATTTGAAATTAAATAAAAATATATAAAATCAACCTTTGATTCTGAAGTTCTGAAACTTGGATAATTTGATAGTACTCCTCAAACCCTTCATTTTTATTACCAGAGCTTTCCAAACGGATATCAATAACACCTTGATTTTGCAGTTTGATTCTTGAAAGGTTTATATCAATATAAATATTTTCTCTGGAAATTTCTATAAATACTGTTTGCAAATGATTTTCGGTACGAAATAAAATACGGTAAAGGCTATTTATAATTACGGAAAATTAGTATCCCGTTGGATCATTCCTGATATAAAATAGTACGTTTATTTATAAAAACGGATCCAAACGGTACAGGTTTTTGGGATAATTATCCAAATCTGTACAATTTGTACTGCGGTCTTGGTCCCAGCGCCTGGTTACACGTATTACGAGGTGATAAATGTAATAGTTTAATAAAAAGATCCCGTTTATCAAAAATACGAGTTTTATTTATTTACCGAAACGAATTTTGTATCGAAAATATTGTGACGGGACCCGCACATGACTAACCGTACGCCGGATCGAAAAAGTTGAAACATGGAAAATGCTCGAAATATTGCAATTAGGTTAAGAAGGAGTTCTCGGAAGAGTTTCAGGTTATAAAAACATAAAATTGGGTGAAGTCGGCTGGTTCCCGATTATATAAAATAGTTTATAATTATTCGGAAAAAGAATTTATAAAATCCATAAATTTCATATAAAATCATAAATCAACATAAAAATAAATAGGAAGATATGACAATTATCTATATTTTATTTTGGACATATAAAAATTAAAATACTCAATTTATATTATTTTTAAACATCCAAACATATATACCACTTAACAAATAATTCACTGAATAAATACTGAACATGCATAATATTTATTTATTAGCAAAAATAACTACACGATATATCCCATATATTACATTTTCCCCCTTAAAAGGATTTTGTCCTCGGAATCTCCTAAGAAAATAGATGAGGGTACTTTCCTCTCATATCACTTTCTAACTCCCAGGTTGATTCTTCAACCTTCGGGTTTCTCCACAGTACTCTTACTAACTTTACCACTTTATTTCTTAACACTTTCTCTCTTTCTTCTAGAATCTCTATCGGACTCTCTACATATGATAAATCTTCTTGAAGTTCTATTGGCTCGTATTCGATTACATGCCTGGAGTCTGGATTATACTTCTTAAGTATCGATATGTGAAAAACATTGTGAATGTGCTCCATGTGCGGGGGTAACACCAACTTGTAAGCTACTTTGCCAATACGCTTTAGAATCTCAAAAGGTCCAAGATATCTAGGCCTCAGTTTTCCTTTCTTGCCAAATCTTGTCAATCCCTTCCACGAAGATACTTTTAACAATACCAGATTTCCTGCTTTGAATTCCATATCTTTTCTTGATTGATTTGCATACTTCCTTTGACGGTCTTGTGTTGCTATCAATCTATTCTGGATAACTTCAACAACTTCCTTCATCTGTGTAAAATAAGCAGTCTGCACAGCTTGTTTATTAGTGTAGAATTCTGTGTAAAATAAGCAGTCTGCACAGCTTCAGCCCAAAAATAGGTTGGTAGGTTTGCTTCATCAAGCATAGTTCGTGCAACTTCAATAAGAGTCATGTTCTTTCTTTCTACAACTCCATTCTGCTGTGGAGTTCCAGGTGCAGAAAATTCCTGCTTTATTCCTTGTTCTTTGCAGAACTCTTCCATGATTGAATTCTTGAACTCAGTGCCATTATCACTTCTTATTATTTTAACAGAATCTTTGACTAACTTATCCAGCTGCGTGATATGATCAGTTAGAGTAGATGCAGTTTCATTCTTTTTGTGCAAGAAATACACCCAAGTGTATCTTGTGAACTCATGCACTATAACCATAGCATATTTCTTCTTTGCAATAGACATGACATTTACTAGACCAAATAGATCAACATGCAGTAAGTGATAAGGCTCAAGAATTGAGGATTCATTTTTGCTCTTGAATTAAGATTTTCTTTATTTTGCCTTTTGACATGAGTCACAAAGACCATCAGGAGCAAATATTGATTTTGGCAGTCCTCTCACAAGATCTTTCTTTACTAGCTCATTTATGTTGTTGAAATTTAAATGAGAGAGTCTCTTGTGCCAATTCCAGCTTTCTTCAATTGATGCTCTGCTTAACAGACAAATTGTGGAACCATCAGAATTTGTTGAAAGTCTGGTTTCATATATGTTACCATGTCTGTAACCTTTCAGAACCACTTTTCCTGTAGAATTACTCACAACTTCACAGTGTTCTTCAAGAAATCCACATGATAACCTTGTTAGATATATTTGAGATGTCATGTCTAATCTGTTATGTTTAGTTTTCAGAACTTAATATTAGGACTTACTGGAAATCAAAACTTACTGAAGTCAGAACTTATATCAGAACTTAAGGCCGTCAGGATTTATATTAGGATTTAAGTGTGGATACTTCGAATAAGGAAATCAGCTGATTAACAGGAAAGGATTGTGACTAAAACAATAGAAAATATGCATGAAGAGTTAAAAGACTAGAAGACTTGTAGAAGATAATATCTTATTGATATATTTTAGGAGACAGAATTATATTCCATATCAATTAGATGATATCTTGTAACTGTGTACTATATAAACACGGCTTCGGGTTTATACTATATGTGTTAACATTATCGAGAACATTGTTCATTGTAACCTAGATGCTCTTAGTGATATTGTTCATCACTGAGAGAGAACAACTGTTCTATTGTAACAGAGTTTATTATATTTAATATACTTGATTACTGTTACATACTTTGTTTGAAATCGATTTGATTGTATAAACACTATATTCAACCCCCTTTTATAGTATTGTGTGACCTAACAAGTGGTATCAGAGCCTTTCTGTTAACACACATACGATAAGTTCCAAACAATCAATCATGTCTGAAGAAACACAAACACCAACTAAGCCCACCAAAACTCAAGATACTCAAAATACTCAAACCCACAGTCGATATGAGACTATTAGGGTTCCCATACTGAGACCATATGAGTATCCTATATGGAAAGTGAAGATGGCTATATTTCTGGAAGCTACAGATCCAAAATACCTTGATAAAATTAATGAAGGACTATATAAGCCTACCAAGCTCTCTGTTGCAGTTGCTGATCAACCAGCAAAGACCATACCAAAGGGGAAAGGTGAATACACACCTGAAGATATCTCATCTATTTCCAAGGATGCAAGGGTAAGGCATTTTCTGCATAGTGCAATTGATAATGTCATGTCAAACAGGGTAATTGGATGCAAGACTGCAAAGGAGATATGGGATAGTTTGGAGACAAGATGCCAGGGAACTGATGCAATCAAAAAGAACAGGAAGACTATACTCACTCAAGAGTATGAGCACTTTGACTAAAAAGCTAATGAGTCATTAACTGATTTATATGACAGGTTTACCAAACTCTTGAATGATCTGTCACTGATGGACAAGGAATATGATCTTGAAGATTCAAATCTAAAATTCCTTTTAGCTCTTCCTGAAAATTAGGATTTGAAACTACTTTTGATGAAATTTATGGTATGCTCAAGACTTATGAACTTTAGATGGGTCAAAGGAGCAAGAGGCATGGAAGAAAATCAAGGACAGTTGCTCTTAAAGTTGAGGAGGAATATCCTAAAGTTGTTGTCTCAAAGAGGGGTAAAGGAAAAGCTCTCATCATAAAGTCTGATTCAGAATCATCTGATTCTGATGTTGATGATTCAGAAACTGAAAGTTTATCTGAAGTGGATGTTGACAGAGATGATGCAACTGTGTGCTCTTATGGTGAAGGGTATCACAAAGATAGCCTACAAGAAATTCATGATGGGCAAGATGTTAGGTCACACACACACTGTAGAGGGGGTGAATACAGTGTATAGCACAATCAAATCGAACTTTAATAACTCAAGTAACAGAAAACAAACTTTATTGAAACAATAAATTCTGTTACAGTATAGAACTGTTCTCTCTCAGTGATGAACAAATATCACGAGAGCTGTTAGGGTTACAATGAATAATCTTCTCGATTGTGATAACACTTATAGTGTAAACCCTATGTCTGTGTTTATATACTACACAGTTACAAGATGATCGCTAATTGATATGGAATATAATTCTGCTTCCTAAAATATATCAATCAGATATCTTTTCTTCCAAGTATTCTATTCTTCATAGAATTCCTTCTTCATGCATATCCCTTCTTATATTTGTCTCGATCTTCTTTCCTTTAACCAGCTGCCTTCCTTATCTGAACATCCTTCAGTATTTAAGTTCTGATATCCATCTTCTGATAATTATCTCCTGATAATATAAGTACTGATATCCTTAAGTCCTGACTTCCAGTAAGTACTGATTTATCCTGTTTAAGTAAGATCTGAAAACTAAACATAAATCACATTAGCCATGACATTATCAAATATATCTAACAATCTCCCCCAACTTGTAAATTAGTATATTATACAAGATTAACAGATATTTGATGATGTCAAAAACATTAAGTACAAATGCATAAGAATTTGACTAGATAACTACAACTTACAGTCCTTAAAGCTTTACCAATCTTTAACTTCTGATAACAACTTCAGTCTGTATTCATATCAGAATTTAAGAAGTTGTAGATCTTGACTTGGCTTCATCTTCTGATCTCTCTGATGTCAGGAGTTGTTCTGAGATAGTTCTTCAACAAACATCTCTCAGCATATCTGAGTTCATCAACCATCCTCCTTTTAGCATCTTTAAGTTCTGCAGTATCTTCACCAATTTGAAAGATTGCAGACCTGAGATCATTAATTCTAGCTTTTCTTATGTCCTGATCCGCTCTGATCAAATATGCCTTATCAGACTCAAGATTGAATTCCACAGCCTTGTAACCCAGAAAGGTAGTTATAATCTTGGCAGTGTTGGGCTTCATCTCAACTATATCACCCTTGTTATCTCTGTACTTTGGAAGATATATGTCGTCAGACTTACCAGAATAAAGCCTTTTCTATCTCTGAATCTGATTATTCAAATAGTTTGTAGCACTTTCTGTTATTCAGTCATTCACTTGAAGTAAGAATAATACATGCTCCAGTTCTTCAAAATACTTTAGTGGAATGGCATTTTCCCTTATATGATAAACCCTACCATCTGTCATGAAGTACAACAAGATGTGTTCTTTCAAGTAGGTATGGTAAACCATTTGTACAGATTCCAGTTGATTCAATCTCCCAGGAGTTGCTCCAATACCTGGTTCACTCAAGGAAGTTGGATCATTGGTAGTGTTCTGTATTCTTCTTTCATCAGCACTTCTCAATCCAGTTTTATCTCTTGCTTCCTTTCCAGTAACCACTCTTGCTTCAAAACCACTTGCAGCAGTCTTCAAAGGTTGAGTCTGTTTGGCTTTAGTGAATCCTGGTAGGAGTGTCTTTGATTAATTAGAATTAAATATTTCTTGACTCTGAACAACTTGAGCCATGTCAGAGGTTATCTTAAAAACTTTTCTTGAAGTCAGAGCAAGATCAGCATCTTCATCAGTAATTTCTTCATTCACACGAGGCACATAAACCTTGATAGGTTCACCAACTTTCTCTTTACCCTTGGACCTTGGATCTATCTACAATTGTGATTTAGCCTTGGTTGCTTCAGAACTTGTTCTTTCTTTTATCACAATTCCTTTGAGTTTTGGAAGTGTCTTTTTACCAGAAGCTTCAGATTTAGATTTGACTTTTTCTGATTTAAGTCTGGCTTCTTCTTCCATCAAACTCTCCAAGTCCATTCCTGGATTTTCCTGAAGAAATAACTATCTTAACATTTCTTCATCAAGGTCTAAAAGTTCATCAGAACTTATCCTTTTACCAGTAGCTGAAGTAATTCTTTTTCCAACATCAGAACTTGTCCTGTGACTTGTGATTTCAGTTTTTCTTGATGAGAAACCTCTACCATGACTATGACCTCCACCCATTCCATAGTTTCCTTGGTCATCTTTTTCATCATCCTTCCCCTTCAGTGTCTTATAAGTTTTGCATTTGGACTTAATTACTTTCTCCCCCTTTTTGGCATCAGCAGGTAAGAGAAGAGAGATAAGCAATTCCACTGAAGCTTGGATTTCATCAAGTTGAGATTGCTGAGAAGCTTGATTTTTCAAAATTTCATCAATCTGAGATTGTTGTTTCTTTTGAGTCTTCTCAATATAAGCAACTCTGTCAAAGGTAGGTTGGAAGAATTTTTTCTTGTCAAGTTTATGAACTTGTTCTTGCTTGATTAATTCTTCCTGAATTTTATGTAACTCTGCATGAGTAGTGGAATGGAGACCTTGTATATGTTCAGTACTCAATACAGTGACTCGAAGCTTTGTTTTGAAATCATCAGTAATTAGCATCTCATCAGCTTTTGTCAAGTGCTTAGCAAGATTCTTTGCAGATGGAACACAGGTAATTGAGTTCCATTCCTTAGTCCACTCCTGTCCTGCAGGAGTTTCACTCCAAGGCACTGGTGCTTCTCTTGTAACAAACTTCTTAACTAGTTCAGATTTAGGAACAGTTTGTCGAGGTGCATGTCCTGAAGGACCTGCTTCATCAGCATCTGCAGTTAGAGCAGCATCACCAGTATTATCAGCATTTGCAGCATCAGAACTTATAGAATCATCATCTTCTGATAAAACAACAGTATGAGAAGCAATTGAGGCTTCAGCATCATCCTCTAAGTGCTGATCTGGTTCCAAGTTCTAATCAACAGCCATATCTTGATGCTCACCTATATTCTGACCATAATCATCTAGATGCAGAGAAGGTGTAGTAGATAATTCTGGAGTTTGAGTAGCATCAGTAATAGGTGTTGTTGATGGATTAATTGATGTTGGAGCTTCTAAGTAAAGTACCTCAGACACAACCAGGTTCTGAATATTAATTTCAGCACTTGTGCCTGGATCAACAGGAAATACAGTCTTGTGAACAGGAGACATAGATGGTGTGTTTACCATTTTAGTAGCAGCTTCATGAGGTGGAGTTAATGGAGAAGCAGTGGCTTCAGCAGATTCTGGTTCTTGTGAGATCATAGATTCCTGATCTCCTTCCTTAGTTGTTGCTTTCTCATCATCTAAAACCGGCCTTTTAGCTCTCTGTTTCTTATATCTCTTTGAAGGTGGGGATTCCTTGGGAGTTTCAGAAGAAGTCATTCTTCTAAGCCTTTTGAGAAGCTTAGAGCCCCCTGTTCCAGAATCCTTCTGAAAAGAAACTTTCTCAGCTTCTTTGACAACATGTTCTGATGTAGAAACATGTTCCTCACTATCAGACTCATCTCTCAAAACAATCATCCTTCTCTTCTGAGGTGTTTGAGGAACAGTCTTTGTCCTCTTTGGCTTGGAAGATGAAGGCTTCACAGTAGGTGCTGAGGATGAAGGTTGAGCTGTCTGTGAAGTTGAGAGATATGATTTGAGATATGTTCTGAGGGATGGTTGAGGTATAGATGGATGAGTGGTATGTTTTGATGGTTGTTGTGGTGTTTGGGAGGTGGTGGTAGGTTGGACATCAGGATAAACATATCTATAGGTTTGAGGAGCAGCATTTACTAAGATCTGTTTTACAGACTGAAGAATCTGTAAAGGTCTAACCACCTTTTTTAGTGTCAACATTTACCAGGTCATTAAAGGCTCATTTTGCAATTTTGAATGGTGGAGTTAAGGTACTGGCTAGTTGAGGGGGATCAGTATAGCAAAAGTTATATATAAGCTGACAGAATCTAGCAAAATAAACTACATTTCTATCTTCTGTCATCCTATCCCCTATGAAACCTATCACAGCACTGGAAAAATTAAAATGAGTTTGGTTAATGATAGCATACCCGATGTGCTGACTCATTATAGGAATGGCATCAAAGTTGGAACACTTATTCCCAAAAGCTTTAGTGATGCTGTCGAAGAAGAAGCTCCATTCCTTTCTGATATGAGCCTGTTTCAACTGCCCAAGCTTAGCCAAACTCTGTGTAAGTCATATGTCATAGGCCTATTTGTATATTCGAGGATTCAACTCAACTCAAATAAGAATGTAATAAGTAAATAGTGGATCGACCGTCAGAGAGATCTCACAGAGTAACATCTGTCAGAGGATTCAGAAACAAGGTTCATCTACAGACTTGAGGAGTTAATTCACTGGAAGAAGCTCAAGAAATTGATCAAGCCTCAGTGATATAAATCAAGATCGTGGATTTAATCAAGTGACAGAGATCTCGTTAGAGTATCAATTAATTACAAGGATTTAATCTGAAAAAATCAAAGTGTCAAAGTCAAGACATAAAGAAACGTCACGGAAGTTAGTCACTCATAAACCAGACAGTACATCGAGTGTCAACATTGAAGTGGTGGAATTGATTCATAATTTCAGTGATTTTCAGAAGATATTCAGAAGATTGGTTGCTGCTCAGGATTAGTATTAATTCTCTATTAATTAATTAAGTCATATAATTTAATTAAGAAAATAAATTATATCTGCAAAGATTAATTTATTGATTAATTGAATTAATTGATTAATTAATTCAGAATTAATATTAAGGACTTTCAGGATTTTAATTGGTTTAAAATCTATTTAAATTCAAACAAGACAAACTGATTGTATTAGTATGACAATCGGTATGACAATAAATAGTCATACCGAAAGTCATGCTAATTCATTTAATTTTCATGTTAGAATTATTATTAGATTAAAAATCTGTTATTAATTTCAGCAAGATAATCTGATTGTACTAATATGACAATCGGTATGACAATCAATAGTCATACCGAAAGTCATGCTAGTACAGTTGATTGTCCTACCGAAAGTCTTGCTAAGCTAAAAGGAATTGTCATGCCAGGTCTTTTGTGTTCGGCTGTTTGTTTTAAAAAGAAGCAGAAGACCAATTCAATAAAAAAAAAGAACACAAAATAAGAACACAGAAAGAAAAAGCAGCCGCCTCTGAAACATTCCATTTTTCATCTGCTTAATTCAAGATCAATTTCTAGATTGTAAAGTTAAATCCAATCAACTAGAAATCTTTATCTTGTTCTTGTGTAACAATCTAGTGGATCAAAATCCCTAGAACTTAATCTCAAATTGCGTTTAGCATTTGAATCTTTTTATTACAAAAATAGAAAAAGTTCATGTCGAATTTATTCTAGATTTGTGATAATTAATTTGAGATTAATTCCTTGTAATCAATACAGTTGTTGTAACACCTTTCAAGTTTAATAATATTTTTATTTTACTTGAATTTTGTTTCACAATTTTTATTCCGCATTTAATTCGATTATTCTGTACTGTTTGTATTCAACCCCCCTTCTACAAACACATTGGGACCTAACAATTGGTATCAGAGCCTTCTGATTAACGAACAAATCAAGATCCTAGACTTTTGTGATTTTTCAACTCCTTGAATTTTTATTCATTCAAAAATTCATAATGACTTCACAAAAAGTTGGAACCGTTAAAATTCCACAATTTGATAAAGAGAATTATATTATGTGGAAGAAGAAGATGCTATTATTTTTACAAGTTGCAAATCCCAAATATCTGAACTTGTTAAAGAAGGGTCTAAAAACTCCGATGGTTATTGAACCAGAGGTGATAGTAGATGATGTTGTGATTACCAAAGCTAGAACCTATCCAAAAGAGCCTGAAGATTTTACTCCTACTGAGAAGGAAGAAGCCTCCTTGGATGCCAGCTTTCAATTAATATTAATTGATTCCCTTGATCCCTTGATGAACAGACATGTGATGAACTGTAAAAATTCCAAACACATGTGGGAAACTATTGAGGTGATTAATGAAGGCACAGAGGAAGTTAGGGAGAACAAGTTAGAGATCCTAACCTCTGAGTATGAATATTTTAAATCAAATCCAGGAGAAGGAATTACTGAAGTGTTTGAGAGGTACAATGCGTTGGTCAACAACCTGAACATAAATGGGAAATATTATTCAATCAGGGAGGTCAACAAAAAGTTCCTTTTAACACTGCCAACTCATCTTGAACATAGAATCACTGCCATTAGAGAAGCTAGAGATCTGAGTGAGATTTCTTTGGACAGGCTTTATGGAGGCTACGGGATGGAAGAATGGTCAGCACATCTACTGCACTTGTAGCTGAAGGTCAACAACAACAGCAATCTCAACAATTGGAGAGAATGGTACAGTATTCCAAGGCTGAGGAAAATATGTTAGTAGAAGAATATGATCCTCCTACTACAAATCAATCAAGTGATGATTTTTATTCCTTGGAAGAGCTGGAGCAATTGGAAGATGAGTCAATGGCCCAAATTGTCAAGAGATTCTCCCATGTCAGATTCAAGAGGAATCCCAAGCTTAAGTACAAGTTCAACTACAACAAATTCCAGAAAGGTGGATCTTCATCCTCTAACACCAGCAGTGGTGGATACAAAACAGGGATGGTTGATCGGAGCACCATCAGATGCTATAACTGCAATGAGTTGGGACACTTTGCCACAGAATGTAGGAAGCCAAAGCAAGTAAGAAAGAACTCTGAAAGGGATTATCTGGCAAAGGGAAGAAGCTGGGATGATACTGACAGTGAAGATGAAGATGAAGGAAATCTTGCTCTTATGGCTATTGATGGAAAAGATTCATCGTCAAGAATAGAGGTAAAACTTTCTGATGCTGAAATGGTTTATCATCTAAGAGGTAACTTAGATTGTGCACGTCGTGATAATGAACTGTTAAGTTTACAGATCACAGACCTTGAGAAAGAGGTCAATGAATTAAGACTTGTGCACATTAATCAAGACAAATTAAAAGAACAAGTATCTTTTCTAGAGAATAGAGTTGACTATTATAGAAAACTCGAAACTATTCTCAAAGACAAGATCACCGGTCTTGAGACTAAGGTTAGAGCCTACTTCAATTCTTGTTCGAAGGCTAAAGAGTTCTACAGTAAGCAATCTATTAATCAAACATCTGGAATAGGTTATGATTACAATGTTGCTATTGGAGAATTAGGCATAAACTCCCCTCCTCGTGTCTGTGCTAAAGGGAGGGAAGTACCACATGTGCTTAAGGGTGTTGATGAACCCCTCTATAAACCATCAATTGCTGAACCATTTGATGCGACCTCTTCTGTTATTCAGGAAGAAATACGTGCTGAAGATCATGCTAATGAGAAGGTTGTTTCCAAGTCAAGTGTGTCGAAAGTTCCAGTTAAAGTTGTGAAAGCAACTGAGACTAACTCAGACACACATGAGTTGGATAACAAAAATGCCATGTCTGCCATGCATAAATTGCCTACTATTAATCACTCTCATAAAGCATGTGGTGTTTCTAATTGTATGTCTTGTGCTTTTAATATGATGTATGCTTATTTTAATGGTAAGCATATTTCTAATGATAAGACTACTCCTCGTCAGCATGTGAATAACAAGAAGCATGATAGGTCTAAGACTGCTAGTCCTTCTAAGGCTAGAAAGGAGACATTTGTGCCTAAGCTTAAACAGAAATTTGTTAAGGCTGTTTACAAGGTCAAATGTTCAGTCATTGAGAAAGTTGAGGCAATTAAAATTAAAATGTTGTTTTGCCTGACAAAGGACAGTTCTACAAGTATGCCGGGCCCAACCAAGTTTGGGTTTCGAAGAAGGTCTAATCCATTTGTAGTGCAGGGCATTAAACAGGTGTAACCGGTAGTGTGGATTCTTGACAGTGGATCATCAAGTCATATGTCCGGAGATAGAGCCCTGCTATAAAATGTGGTTAAAAAAGCTGGCCCCCTGGTTACCTTTGGAGATAACAGCAAAGGTTTATCCGAGGGATATGGCTGTTTGCAAGCTGGGAATGTTATCATTGAAAATTTTGTATAGTGTGCTAGGTTATTATCAGGAAGCATCATCTAACATATAGCACCAGTGACGAGACTTGAGAATATTACGACATATCAGGCACCTGCTGCACATTACACTTGGAATTGGACTCTAGTAAGATGTGTACAAGTGTACTCCTAGTTGGTGAGTCAAAAGAGAAAGTCAATGCACCACAGTTCATGGACTTTGCAGCTGCAGATCTATTGGACTATGCAATCTCTTCTTCACAATCTCACTTCAGGTTGGTATGAACTAGTGTACTACTCAAGCAATCGTCAAGAACATGGTATGGCACTCTAACTGAAGTTATTGTTTAATATGAACTAGTAGAGTCGTCATATTTTTAACTCTCTTATCATTAGGCACAATCATATTGTTTTATATGTGCAGTGATATATTGATTATGCAACATAACAATTAGTATCTAAAGTACTTGACAAGTATCGGTCAATGATATCTTGTTAACATTATGTTGCAGATATTTGTAAGCTTTTGACATGAGTGAGAATTACTTAGACTTTACCCTAAGTGATCAATGTTTTATCAAAAACTCATTCATATTGAAAAATAAAATCAAACTTCTTTCTACATTAGTGATTTCTTATTTCATGTAAAATATTTTGAAATCACTATTGTAAATCATTTTCTCTCTATTACCATATGTTCTGTGATACAGGTTCAGTCTCCAATGACTTTCTTTCATTGACAGTCATGAGGTTGAAAACCCACAATATCTATCCCAGACTGTAAAGACAAACACAGAAACAGAACTAACCAACACTCTCTTACCACTAAATGTAGTATGAATGAGCGTGAGGGAGATAGTGCCTTAGTGCACCACATAAGGAAGGTTTTGTAGTCAACCCAGTAGCTCTGTCTCCTATATAGATGAGTAGTATTTAAACCGAGACAACTGCTAGCCCCCATACATCTTCTCAAAAAGATGTAATAGCTGAAAAGGCACAAAAACAGTTACTAGATTCATTCTCTTAACAGGGTGCGTCTATTGAATTTTGCCTGTCGGCCAAGGCATCCGATGTAGTGTCACCATTTCAAACATAAACAATTCTTGATGCACAAGGAGAGGTTACACACACAAAGGATGAGTTGACGGAAACAAGAGTTTCGACCATTTTAAGGTCAGATTCGATTGTTTAAGGTTCGTTAATGGACCAATTGCCTTTACAGGTGTTAGGAGAGGATACTGATCCAAAAGCCATATGTTAGTGGTCAGTGTCTACCTCCCCAGGCTTAAATCCCCTGGATGCATCTGCGGATAGTGGATCTGACATAGGCGCAGATCGGCAACTTGTTGACAATGATTCAGATATTACCTGATGAGTCACAAGGAAATGTCTTCACAGACATTAGAAGGGAACCTTGATCTTTATGCTAAATTCTTTGGATCATTGTTTACCTTCCCAGAATTCAAATCTGGAACCCTAAAAGGGAAACTAGCAACTTGTAAATTATGACTCAGATTCATCTGACGAGTTTAACAAGGATGGGGATTTGCGAACTCCCTATTGCACCACCTGTGACCTCCTTAAAGATGGCTAAGGTGATTTTCCTTGCAGGTACAGCTGATTTTTGGAGTTATGAGAGGAGTGATACACTTGTGAGAATGAGTGTAAACACGAGTGGAGAGAAGAGTGAAACACATGTGAGGTACACTAAATAAAATCACACACTCACAGTGAGGAAGAAAGAGAAACTACTTGTTATTTCTTTTCCAACCAAGTGAAATATGAGAACTCCTTCAGACGACGGCATACATTCCTTCTTTAAGGGGGAGATAAAAGCTTAAGTAATAGTTTGGAGGATTCCTCAACTAAGGGGGAGAAATTGCAGGGAGTAAGAAAAAGGTAAACTACATGTACACTACACCACACCATTGTTGTTTGTAACTACGGATCCTATTGTACGGGAGAGGTGGTAAACACAAGGTGATTTTCTAGTAAGGGAAGAAGCTGTTAGGGGAGTACCATTGGTTTTTATCTGCGGATCCTATTGTACGGGAGAGGTGGTAAATGAAGGTGATCTTCTTTAATCAGTTGATTCTCATAGGGGGAGAAGCAAGAGAGATATGGGCTTCTCAACAAAAAATGTGGTTGTACAAATGAAGATGAAACTACTTGAAGATATGTTCAGTCTAGAGGAACATCTACTTGGAATCTGGAAAATGTTAAATGTCTTCCAGAAACTTTTTTTACTATTTACTTTGCATTTCAGTTTATATCTTTTTCTTATTTGTTAGTTGAGTTATCCTCTAGGTATTTGTGTGTTATTGTCTAACAAACAAATAGGGGGAGATTGTAAGTCATATGTCATAGGCCTATTTGTATATTCGAGGATTCAACTCAACTCAAATAAGAATGTAATAAGTAAATAGTGGATCGACCGTCAGAGAGATCTCACAGAGTAACATCTGTCAGAGGATTCAGAAACAAGGTTCATCTACAGACTTGAGGAGTTAATTCACTGGAAGAAGCTCAAGAAATTGATCAAGCCTCAGTGATATAAATCAAGATCGTGGATTTAATCAAGTGACAGAGATCTCGTTAGAGTATCAATTAATTACAAGGATTAATCTGAAGAAAATCAAAGTGTCAAAGTCAAGACATGAAGAAACATCACGGAAGTTAGTCACTCATGAACCAGACAGTACATCGAGTGTCAACATTGAAGTGGTGGAATTGATTCATAATTTCAGTGATTTTCAGAAGATATTCAGAAGATTGGTTGCTGCTCAGGATTAGTATTAATTCTCTATTAATTAATTAAGTCATATAATTTAATTAAGAAAATAAATTATATCTGCAAAGATTAATTTATTGATTAATTAAATTAATTGTGTCACACCCCCAACTTAAATAGCGAAATAATATAGCTATTACATCTTTTTAATGAAGAATACACAACCAAAATCCAAGATCTTACAGTTTAGGGTTTGGAACAGCCCAACACTACCAACTATTACATCTGATTACAAATACCGAGTCCTCACACAACTATTATTACTTATTCTACCTGAGCTCGAACATAAGCATCAGCATCACAGGTCTTACGGGCAGTCTGCTTGAATCTAACCATAGCTGCTAGCTGTAATTTAAGGGTAAAGCAAGAAGTGAGCCAAAAGCTCAACAAGTGCTAATAGTACAACACAAAACATAAATCGAGATATACCTTTAGGAATGACAATGGAAAGACATTATCAATGATAACGAGAGATAAAACTTATGTGAGTTGGCATCATTTTGCTTGCATCAAAACAAATTTTAAAAATCATTCTTAATCAAAATCATTTATGACGCTACGGATTACAGCCGGTGATCAGCCGCGAAGTAATCCCGAACCTCGCTGGGTTCTAAAACATTATTGGGAATCCCTAGGCAACTTTTAAGCCTAATATAAGTGTGGAAAGGACTCGCGTCTCAGTCCAGATCCACCATTCAAAGAAAACATTTATCCCCCTTTGGGACTGAAAAATCCACATTTTAATCTTTTTAAAAACTGATGCCGATTTATGACAAAATCTCTTTCGACTGTAATCATTTTTATCAAGGGATTATAGATCAACTTGAAACACTGGAAATATGACACTAAATCTCAGGGCCATGATCCACTAGACTTTACTATATTAGGGTAATTGAGAGGTTTCCATAAACAAGAACTTTGACAAGGAAATTGAGCAAGGCTATTGGATAATATGAAAGAGTAATGCCAAACTAGGCTTAAAGCAATGGTTGTAGACAAGGTATAGGTATTAGAACATCAAGAAGATAAGCATCACTGGTTCCAATAGGATAGAGGTGTTAAAATATAAAGAAAGTGATCATCAGCTCAAGATATAACAGGGTATCAAGCTTTTAGGGTAAGGATAGGGTTATCAAACAATCATGAATGAATTTAAGAAATGTTTGGCTTTTAGGTATCAAGATAAAGTTTCTATCGAGGTTATTTCAAGAGTTGAATCAAAGCATCAGGGTGCAATATCAAGATTTCTCAGGGATCAATAGCATGATAATCAAAAGGATCAATAAGGTATTATAACAAATCTCTATTTTATCATGGCATTAAACTATCATGAAAGACTTTTGAACTACTTGCAATACGTACTCGAGGGTTCATGGCATCTCTATGTAACTCAAAGATAAACAAAAGATACGCTTGATTTAAATATATCAAAATGACTCAGGACAATTGCATCGATATATATATGAACTGTTTACAGTGAATACGAAGGTCAAGTTGAATCACTTGCCTTGAGATAGACTGGTCTGGTCTGACTGGTAGGAGCAACAACTGGAGCTTCACTCGACTTTTATGGCAAGTTTTCCCTCGTCTCGAGATCCTACATAAATAATAATAATCCTCATTATAATATATTCTTACCATCTTAACCTATTTACAACCCGAAATTAAACATGGATGGCACTTAGGCCTATACGCACTTAATTCATATCCACCATTATATTTTCAAATGTACACACGTAGCCACATAATCACATATCGTATATTAATACCAAATAACATCATATACACCATAATGCCACACTAGGCTTGGATGATCTCGACTCACCACTTAAGTCACTTGGTCGCTAACTAAACAAAGTCTTCAAATTTGGGCTTCCTAACTCAATGTGCCTTTCCTAAATTATCCAAAACCTATTGACCCTCACTTGTGCCTTTTTCTCTACTGACCTTATACTATCTTAAAACTATGGTGGTTGACCTAATACTCACTTCTAAGTGTTCTAAAACTATGTGATAAGTGAAAGTGCTCACTGGTGCAAATTTCAGAATGGTAACTAAGGTTTCTTGAGTGCATTAGACACTCTTAAACTACAAGTTTTTCTTCAAAAGTTTTACACAAGACTCTCCTGACCTAAGGGCATCTCACAAGCTTGATGTGGCTCAAAGGCCTGGCTTGGGCCTTCTTGGGCCTAAGCTAAAAGTCCAAGGTTCCCCTGTTTTTCTGGGCAGAAAATGCCCTGACTTGAATTAACTTGTGACACATGGTTCTAGCTCATATCCTATGAACTATGGTTGGAAAAACTTCTCTGACATACCCTCTAACTAAGGCCCAATTGGGCTTAATGAGGGCCTACCCATGACATGGCCAAATCTCCCTATTTCTAAGTTGCAACAAAACTGTCCCCTGCTGACAGATTTTGTTATTCTACTTGTGCACCTAACC